>NW_010972942.1:7225275-7408843 GCF_000737465.1 Haliaeetus leucocephalus | reverse complement strand
GGGGGGGGGGGGCGGGCCGGGGGAAGGTTGTGTTACAGTGTTACAGTCAGCAACATTTGCAAAACAATCTATTTCAATATGCATGTGTAAATATTTGTAAATGGTAAAATTCCATTTTGCTTTGGAGAAGGTTTTCAACCTGAGTACAATCAGAAATGAAAGCTTTTTTATCTCAGCTTGTCTGATCCGTCACAGTTGCCTAGTATGTTTGATGCTTTTTGCAACACTGGTCATTTTTTGCAATCTGTTACTACTGTTGAAAAAGCAGCAGCAGAAAACCCCTCCAAAACACTGAATAATTGGAACAAATAATATAACTAAAGAAGCTGTGATTTGCTTCTGCATATTTTAGAAATAAAAACAAATTGGGATTCGTCAAAATACTGATCAATGTTGCTTATTTAACTGTGAGTTCAGCATTATGGAAAACTTTCTTACAAAATGCAAACACAATGAAGGATTAATTTTCCCTTTTATCCTATTTTTGTGTACATTAAATTTTAGCCCTCATTTCTGTGTTTTTCTGTTTGATTTCACAGGTTTGTGAAATCAGTGGGATTGTTGAAGAACAATTTAATTAAAACAAAATTATGGTTATCAAAACTACAGCTGAAAATTTGCTTTAGTTTATACATAATAATTTTAAATAAAGTTATTTTTCTAGTATCAGCAGTACATAAGTGGAACCGCTCTGATATGTGGATGCTCTAATGCACTGAATCAGAGTATTTACTGTGGTACAGTGGCCTTAGGAAAGAAGAGTAACTGTCACCTTTTAGTATAAAGTTATTATAATGGTTTTGTTCAGTTTATACCCCTTGTTATTTAGGGTTAACATTTGATAAACTAAACTCTGCCTGACCAAAACAAACTCTACCTAGAGATTTTATGTATTTTAACTTGTCTAAGGTTTTCTACTCCTTATATTTTTGTAATCTTTACTCTTTTTTAGATTAATAAACATTAAAGTATTCGCCCACGTCTGCCAGTGTGTATGTCCCATTCAAGTCTCACAGAGACTAGCTGTTCACTCACAGTCACCTGCAGAGAGAGGTCAGAAGGGGGAGGGAAAGAAAGAGTATGTGTGTGGGTAGCAGAAACAGGTGTTGCCCGTGCTGCATAGCTTTGTATTGAGTTTATCTACTTTGATCTTTAAAACTATAAATAAAGACCCTGTTAAAAAGGGAACATATCAATAAGGAATGGAGCATGCATGCAAAAATAAAGCACCTAAAGGAATTGCATATATATGATAAAGCATTAGTTACCCATATGGATTACTGAAACAAACTTGCTGTTTACAATAAGCTAACTGGTGTGTGCTGTGTGCTTGGAACTCTAGAAGATGCTTTTGCACAGACATCAAATGAAGGGATGTGGCAGTTGCATTTACTGATTTCATTTACCTGTTAATTCTGTCAAGTGTGTTCTCAATTTCCTTTGTCTTCAATTCTGTATGCTTGGTTCCTGTATCTTAGGCATAATGATATAATGAAATTGCTTGCAACTGTTAAAAAATACAGTATAACAAACCATCTATTTGTTTAAGAAATAAAAATGAGTTGTCTGTCATGAATGTTTCATAGTGTGAACTTTTTTTGCTGTCTCACAAACATACAATGCTAAAGACCCAGTAAGTGTATGGTCTTAGTCATGAGGAAGTAAAATAGAAAGTCACATTGGGTTGAACAAGTACTTGCTATATGTATCATCATAGTGTAGACTTCCTATATGTAAAATGTTTAGCATACTGGAACCCCATGGGGATAGTGCCTTGAAGTTCATTTCAGGAAGGGGCTTCATTAATGTCATCAATAAAGAAAATCTGTTATGCTGTGTGTATTTGCAATATACTTGAAGGCTCATTTGCATATAGGAGAGCATATGATCACTGGTATGCTCTATTTAGTCAGTTGTGCTCAGTAAAGCATTCTTGTGAAACTAGTATCTCCTTTTCATGGGTTTTATTCTTCCTTAGTGGCCTGCATTTCATATTTTACCTTGACACTACTGAAAAATGTGAAGTAGGTTTGCCTTTTTTGCTTCTCCCAGTTGCTTCACTGAACATCTGTTAAGCTCCATTCTTTCTGCTTCATGCCATGACTGAATGAAATTATGACCATATTTATTCCCTGGGAAAAATCTCACTGGCTTCAGTGGAACTAAGATTGCCCGCAACAAGTTGAGAAAGAAATTAGAATTTGGCAGCATCTTAATTCTAGAAGTTTTTGCATGTATAAGAACTTGAAGACAGTTTTGGCGTGGTAGTGCAAAGAGATTTGGTCAGGGATGTGTCTGGTTTTATATTTTGATTACGTGTGAAGAAACACAAGACAAGCTTTATACAGGAAGGCAGAATATTAATACTGCTTCAGAGAGCAAAAGACTTCTCAGCTATACAGGTATAGCGGGTACCATCAACACTCATTAGAATGATTAATAATTTAGCAAGTGTGAATTGTATGCAAGTGTCTCGAAGTGTGATAGGATGGCTTGGCTCTTGAGTGGTCCCAGTTGTAAAAGCTGTGAAGTCTTGGGCTCCTGAGATCTGGCTGTTCTTGGACTGGCCAGAACAATGGTATTTTTCTGGGACACTTTCTAAGATGAAGGGTAGAGGATAAAACCATGGAAAATATTACTTTATTTTCACACTAAAACATACAGAAACCCCCATGTCATTCTTTTGGTTTAGCTCTCGTGATTTTGACGTGATCTCATGATTTTTTAACACTTGTGGTTGGCACTACTCCCTCTAAAGCGTATGGCAAGAAGTCTTGGCTGATGCTCGCACTCAGCCCAGCAACTACTGCTGGTATTGTAGAAGAGAAACAGCCAGCTGGTACCCTGACTGTGAACAGGCTGCAATGAAGTGTAACAAGTCAGGAGAACTCCAAGGAGGAGCTGAGATGCACTTAATAGGCAACAAGCAGCTGGGCTTAGGGGGCTGGGGAGTATAAACAGCAGCTGGGAAGGCCATGCAGAAGGCATGTGTGATAAACTTTTTTTCACCTTTGAGCTGTGGGAAGCCTTACTCATTTTCTGTGTGACCTTTTTGGCTTCAGGAAGCAGTTTCCATTTGTCAATTGCTTATGGAATAAACTCTGCCTCTGTGATGCCTAATTGAATTGAGAGTCAGCTGTGGAAGTTCTTGTTGAGGCTGCTGTAGTTAGTTTGGCAAGTGTATCAAGGTGGGGTTTTTTGTTTTGTTTTTGACTCTGCACTAGGCACTTCAAAGTCATCACAAAAAGTTCAGTGTAAGCTACATAGAAATGTGCTATTCTCTATCTGCATGGAGCAGAGTAGATTCAGTGCTTTTCAGAAAGGTACTTCATCGGTCATTGCCAATGCTATTCAGTTACTGCTTTTTGATGGAAAAAGAGCAACGATAAACAGATAAATTTTTCCTAGCCACATGTTTACATCTTAGTTTTTAGAAGCATTTACTAATGCAATGCTGTAGGGACATAGTATTCTCAACAGTACTTGTTAATGAAAAAAATACATATCTCAGTATATAAAACTGCATATAGCTTGTCTAATAAGCAGCTGTCTTTCTTTCAAATGCCAATTTAGAATAAAATGCCTTTTATTGTCATATGAGTTTCTGCTGCTTCCTTTTAAGACCTGCACTCCCTTGATACTTTATCTGAATAATCTTAGAAGCAACCTTACTGCATCTCTATTCATTTCAATAACACAATAGTATTAATAGGTTCCCTTCTGTACTGCTCATTTCAAGTAACTTCATCATTTGGCAGATTTGAAAGAGTGACTTCTTGCTGCCCCAGTGTCTTGCTCTAGGATTTGGAGGTGTGGCTTAGGGAGAAATGGGGAAGAAATTTTATTTGCAGAAGTTACTAAAATGAAACAATTTCTTTTGAAATATCCAGCAGAAGATTTCTCTGAGCAAATCCTTATCTTGAAAACTTAATAATTTAAAAACACTTACCTAACAACCAGCTGTGCTATGCACATACAGTATTAACAAAAGCTTCTGGCCCTGTGGGAATATGCTTCCTAAAAATATGGCTTTATTTGCAGTTTAAGTCTCTTTCTCCTGAGTCAGTAATTACAAAAGAGGGAGGGAGACTTGTTTCCTGCTCTCGGGAGTATTGCTTCAGGTATGTCTACATTTCACTTACAGAGGTAACTAGCTGAGTGCAGGGGAAATTCTATATTGCAACAACTAAACTCGTAGCGATATATGAACTAAATGAAAGCCAACTCACACGCATGCCTGTGACACTATTGTTTCGTTGCTCTGGCTATATGTGGATATGCTTTACATTTAATCCAATGAACTATTAATGTAAAATACAGAAAAGCTCCCCTGGGATAGATTACAGCAACCTGGACTTCTCTGCAGCAAGTACACCAACCATGAAGTTACCATGCTTTTAGTAGCTTTATATGACTGGTTCCAGGCAGCTTCCCAACAAAAAAAAAGTGCAAAAATCTGTATTCAGAGGCAACTAGCTCTTCCTATGCTTATAGAAGTTTGGTGCCCATTCACTCTTGGCCCTGGTTTCTACTTTGGATTAGGCAGCAGCTAGTTAGGCAGTGCAAGTACCTCATTTTGTAGATATTTTTGCCCTTTACAGTTTTAGCTGAAAGTGCAAAAGCTTGAGGTTAATGCAGTAAAGTTTAAAAAGACCATTGGCTTGACAGCATCAGTTTACTTAATGGTATATTGCTGAAATACTAGTCAAATTAGTTTAAATTACTTTAATTACCAAGTTGCTGATTAAAAGAAGACACATCTTTACAAGTTAGAATTCTGACACGACTGTTCCTTATGACTTTGGTTTCTGTTTTGTTTCCTGACATGTTACATAAGACTAAAGCATAGCCAAATAGAACCTAGTTTGGTGGCTTTTTTTTTTCCTTTCTATAGTACAGTCAGATACTCTTTTCTATGGCTTGTCTGCTTAAGAGAACATGCAGCAAATTTAGTATGTACTGTCCAAGAAGTTTCCTCTACGACAGCTTTAAATCTATCCAGGTGCATTGTCAAGTGAAAGCACTGTACTGGACCTTAAGTTTAGTTCAATCAGCAAAGCAGTCTAGTGGTGTTTTCACTTACACAAACACAGTACAAATGTATAAATTTCACTTTATTGAGAACTGGAATTTAATCTACAAAGTTCCATGCATATCTCTGTTGTTGGAAGGTGGCAGTGCTTTAGTGATTACTATTATGCCAGCTGCCATTCCAGAAGAAGTTCTACTGTAGAATTTGACACACTCTCCACTAGTGTATCTTTATTGTATGAATAGTATCTGTATTGTATTTGAGCTTCACATTATTTTTCTGTAACTAATTATCAGCCAATCCTGGAGAATGCTTCTGATTCTGAAACAACTAAGTAGAATCACTGAACCAATGTCTTCTGTAGATTCATGGACCACCTTCTGAGAGCTTAGCGATGGAATACTGTTCTGAATTGTGAGAGAGACAGAAGGAACCTTCTTTTTGCCCAACAAAACCAGTTTCAGCACAGCTCTAAAGAGACACCACAGGAGATGGAACATAAATAGTTCCTCTTGTGACTGACTTGAATGCTGAGCTGCTGATTCCCACCAGGGTCCTCGTCTCCCAGGAATGTACCCGTGTTTGCCTACAGAGGGAGTGCCATAGGAAATGGGGCTGGGAAGGGCCTCCAGATACCATTTAGTTGCTAACCCTGAGGCAGCATAACTGCAGGTAAACCATTTCTGACAGGTGTTTGTCAAATCTCTTCTGAGAATGACTGGAGATGGAGAATCCCTCTCCTTATCTTCAGAAAATCATGTACCCAAATGCTTGTACTTTTGCTTGACAGTGGTTTCTCAGAACAAGATCTTTTCCCCTTGAATACAATCTTCATATCTTAAATCATTTGCATCGTTTCAGCTCAGATAATATTGAATTCAGATGCCACCCAAAGCAACAGAATGAAATACTGGTCCTGCAAAACCTTTTGAATTTTTGCAGTGATGTAATTGTGGCCAGGATTTCACCCAGCATTACAGACAGTTACTGAAGAAGCATTGTTACAGGCCATGAGATGTGTCAGCCACTGACAGCAAGGACTTGTGCTCTACAGGGTGCAGATGTTGCTGCTCTGAGAAGCCCTGCTTCTGCACTAGAAATCACATGTGATGAAACAGCAGAGGGTCATTTGAGCCTCCATGCTTCAGTCATTGTAGCTGTCTCCAAAAAGCGCATGAGGAATTCATGAGTGCATTTCAAAAACTTGCCAGAATGCTCCCTGGGGCCTGATAAGTACTGTAATTCAAAATCTCTCCATAAGTGCCTCCAGAAATCATTCTCTTCATATTGATGTGTGTAATCCAACACCTACACACTCACAACTCCAGGTTTAATAAAGTGTGGGGCCCTTTAGTTGAGATTCCAAAGCAACTTACACTTCCTATCCCCCCAGGTGATGCTACATTTCTGCATCCAGAACATATTATCTGTTATTGACTTTTCATCTGGACACAGATCTTACAGAACTTAAAATATTTTCCTATGAAGATGTGTTGAAAACATCTGATGGGCTTGCCTGGGGAACTGTGATGCATAGGCCTTCTGGGAGAGACTTGTAGCATCAACCTCATCCGTAATTCTGTGTCTGCTCTATGCAAAGACAGTAAGCTATTTAAAAGACAGAGCTAAAGGTCTTCAGGTGAAAACATACCCCAAACTCCAGATAGAGATGTACACTCACTATTTCCATTTAAAAGCAATTAATTCACAGTATGACAAATTAAACATTATCTTCTGTCACTTGTTCTGTATGCTAAATGTTTGTAGAGAATAATACCATGTTCAAATGCTGGAACACTGATTTTTTCAGCTTTCAGACATGTCAGAAGAAGGTTAACTCATTTAAGAAAGGTAAATGTTGTACCATGTATATTTTAAAAGTATAAGAGAATGAACTCAGGAATGTGGAAATTTTTAGTCTTGGATCTAGATGAAGTATCTCTGGTCAGAATTTTTTATCTGGGGCATGATCTAACTCAGTGCAAAAACTATACAATATCTCCCTCTCTGCTCCATTCCACTGGAACCACATTCAAGTAGACAAGATACACTTCAACAACCCTTCATAATACTTTTAATATTAATTCTGTCTTCACTAGTGATTCAGAAATCTGAAAACCTTGACAAGTATCATGCAAAGTGGTCCTTATCTCTTCAGAGAGATACAGTGAGACATTACCAATACTAAGGAATAAGCTCTAGAGTGAGTGTGCGTTATTGACATGGATTTTTGCTTGACTTGATTCAACCTTTGATGGTCATGTGGTATCATGCTTTTGGCTAAACTGCTTATCTGACCCATGATACTTTTCAGCTCTTCGCTTAGTCTAGTTATAAAATGCTATACATTGGTCTATTATAATAGAGACACTGAGATGAAGTTTTATCCTCTACTTACTGATACAGAGGAAATATTACTAGCAACCTTTGTGTATATGGTATTCACTTCCATGACACAGTTTTTGCTACATCCAGCATGGTCTTCCATTATTTATAGCATTAATAAATTCTGTGTTCAAAAAGCCAGCTGCTTCCTAAACTGTGAAAAGCATGATATCCAAATTGCTCTGTTGTCTTTTTAAACTGGGGTATTCTCTTCTTTGGTGGGCAAACTTGTCCTAGCAGAGAGCAGGACAAGCAGCTCTATCCTCTTGGCACACTGAAGGACCATTCTCATCCTTGCTGCTTTTCCAGCAGATTCTGCACTGTACAGTGAAGTTCCAGCTCTTGCAGTCCTTATGTTTTATGAGCTTGGAAGTCATCCAGTTTTATTCTTGGACATTTATTAAATATCATCTGAAAATTTTAATCATTCTTTCTAAACTATTTCTTTGGGGGATAGGAGAACTTTAACACAGATTAATTACAGGGCTACAATTTTTCCATTAGGATTATCTGTTCTCCTCCTTCCTGCTGCCTCCATACTAAATACTGTTTGAAGTACTTAACTGAGGTGGCTACTCTAATCCAAATATAGAATTTTTGAGTGTTTCTGGGGAGCAATGCTAGTTTTTCCTCCTAGTAATTGTAATTTACCACTACCATGGGATTTTGGGGAGAGTTAGGGTGATAACTGAGATAGACTTGAAACTTAAGTTGGATCAATTTACAAAAGGTGCTTAAGGGCAAGGGAGATCTTTAAGTTGTCCCTCTGCCCTCCCCACCTCCCCTCAACTCTTTTAATATATTGCTTACTGAAGTGGAACACAGCTGTTTGTTTCTTTCAGCACAAGGAATGAGCCTGCATGGGTTTATGTTTCATTGGTACCTTGGCAAGGGAGGAAATACTCCTCCTCCACCCCTCAGGGTATTTCTTTCCAAGAGGAAGCTGAGATTCTTCTTTCTAATTTTACTTTTTGTTATGAATGCAGCTATGGCAGACTGTTTGTAAGAATGTTTAAGGTATTTAATTTGTTTTAAGATTTGAACTATCATACCACTAATGGAGTCCAAAGAAGAGGAATATGTTATTATTTTCCTTATTTGTTCATACTGAAGGATTTTGAGGAAAATACTGATCAAACCCACCAGATGACAAAATAATTGTCTGCATCAGACAGCGCTGATATGGTGCTGTGAGTTCAGGTTGTTGCTTAAGCTCGATTAATTGCTGTACCTTCTACCCTTGAGAGTGCCACAGGCAGGAGACTGATCTTATCATGGCTCAGTGACTGCCTAAACAAAATTAACATAGTAGAGTCCTAATATTTCTCCTTCCATACCTTTCCTGTCCTGGAGAGTCTAGTTGCTGATTTTAGTATGTGCATCGCCAAAAGATGGAGTTACTTCTCCTTTGAACAAAAAGGGGATGCCCGGCAACACCACTATATAAGTTCTGACGTGTAGATACTGGAACGGAGCCGTGTGATGAATCATGTGTATAATGGCACAGTCTAAATTGTTTTTATTTTTTAATAAATGTTGGTGAAGCAAAACACAGCTTTGCTTTCGTGTCAGAGAAAACTGATTTCCATAAAAATATTTGGGGATTTCAAGAATAAAATTGTGGGGGTTTTATGAACAAAGTACTATTTAAATATAACTGGCTTGACCTTTTCAGATTTCTTTGTTTGACACAATATGATAAACTTATGAATTTGCTGAATTTTCTTTATGGTTTTGTATTGCTTCAGTTTTACCACAAGCATTCAAGGAAATATGGGGGGGTGGGTAGGAAAAAATTGCCTGCTTGGTAGCATTCACCTTATGCTTGTAACTGCTTTTATCTCAACCTGTCTGTCTGTCTGCCTGTCGTGGTTTAACCCCAGCCAGCAACTAAGCACCACGCAGCCGCTCACTCACTCCCCCCCATCCAGTGGGATGGGGGAGAAAATCAGGAAAAGAAGTAAAACTCCTGGGTTGAGATAAGAACGATTTAATAGAACAGAAAAGAAGAGACTAATAATGATAATGATAACACTAATAAAATGACAACAGTAGTAATAAAAGGATTGAAATGTACAAATGATGCGCAGGGCAATTGCTCACCACCCGCCGACCGACACCCAGTCCCCAAGCAGCAAATCCCTGCTCCCCACTTCCCAGTTCCTAAACTAGACAGGACGTCACATGGTATGGAATACACTGTTGGCCAGTTTGGGTCAGGTGCCCTGGCTGGGCATGAGAAGCTGAAAAATCCTTGACTATAGTCTAAACACTACTGAGCAACAACTGAAAACATCAGTGTTATCAACATTCTTCACATACTGAACTCAAAACATAGCATTGTACCAGCTACTAGGAAGACAGTTAACTACATCCCAGCTGAAACCAGGACACTGCCTATCTATGTCTTTACCTTAGCATTGAAGGAATAAGCCACATGAGAAACAAACTTCTTCTTTTAACGTGTTAGATTCCATAGAAGCTTTGAATTTTAGTAGTTTGTTGATGTTGTATTGTTTGTAAAAAGCTGAGTTTTTCTATATGAAACACATTCATAAGATCTGCCAATAAAAAAATATCTCGTTTCTCCATTTAGTGTGCCAACAATTGGTATGCATTTTAATTTCTTATCCTATCATGTCATATGAATACTATAGTGTTTTGTTTATGGTCTTCATGCTTTTTCACTATTGGAGAAGTTTGATCATAGTTCCCTTAACTGTCAAATTTAGTTTTCTCCATAGCAAACTAGCATTTAACACTCTCACAGGCTGGTGTGAATTTTTAGAGACTGTTCTCCATTCTTCAATAAAAAATGAGTAGTCTTTATTTATATTTTAGTTTGTAGTAGTTCATATTTCTCAGTAGGAAATCACATGCTACCAGATAAGAGGAATTTTCTGGGCTTTTCTTGTTTGTATCATTTGTTTGCTTTTTTTAATTAGTGGGGTGAACGGCATGGCATTTAGCCACACAGAATATGTAGCTGAGTGTCAGCTAGCATTATGACAACTTGTAAGTGTTTAACAGTTTTTCACAGGTCCAGAGTGCCTAAAAGGTACCATGGGCGTTTGCCAAGTATGCAAGGCTGAAGGGCAGTGAAATCTGTCTTGAGCTGCACAAGGTTGTGTGCTTTCCTTCCTTCCAGTGCTCTGAGCTCTTCAAGTTCCTCTCCTTTAAAGCTGCTTTAAAGGCATTCATGCTGCACCTTTTTGTCTTCTTCCTGGTCTGTCTTCAGTATGTGACTTGCCACGTGAAGCTCTTCCTTTTGCATTTAGGCTAGGCTGCTCTGTTGCCATTGCATTCTCCTTGGTGGAGTATGGGAATGGCTTCAGTGGTGTCTTCACAGGTAGAGAAAAGTTTGTGTGCATTGGGAAGCGAAGGGAGTTTGTACACGGGTGTTTCTGTGCTGCTGTATGGGCTGTGTGTGTATATGGATATTTCTGTACATCTCTCTATTGCTGTCTTTTTGAACAAGTGGAACTGGGTGGGCATCTCTGTGCACCATGATGGGACGTCTCTGTGTTGCTCACAGCGAACATCCAGACTTTCTCAAGTGCTTGGTCATACATTTCTGAAGCGCCCATGCCACTACTGCTAGGCTACTTCATCACTGTGAACAGAAGCCCCCCGAGTAAGCGGATTGGTAAATCAGTTTGGGAAACAGAGATGCTTGTTGACATCCTTTAATGCACCCCAAATCCTCTGTCTTCTCATAGTTCTCTTGCCCTGCTGACAGCACTTTGAGTCTTCTGTGGTCATCCGACACTGATGTCCCAGGAGGGTGCCCTGCTACTGTCCCAAGATAACTGTTCCTGTCTGAGGTTTGAGAACAGGCTTAAATCCACAAGTGAAGAGTGTCGTTCTTATCCTTAAAAGGATACAATTTAGTGTTGCTTATGCTGCTGCTAAGCAACTTTATAGCTCTGGACAGGGCTGTAAGGGGGCATTTAAAAATGCTTTCTGAAAACCATCTATTTAATGCTGATGTACTGAAACACTCCAGAAAGTGCTTCCCTCAGTCCCACACCTTGACTTACAGACAATATTTGCTGTAATCCAGTTTTGACCCGCAGAGCTTTCAAATCTGCCCTTTGCTTTGTGCATTCTGTACAAAGAGGTACCAATTTTCTCTTTTGTGAGGGAGGGAACAGTTATTCACATGGTGAGAGATCCTGTAACTTTACAGAATGAGGAAATCATTTCATCGATGGCAGTGGAAAGCAATATTTATGTCGCAGAGAGGAGGAACACTCTCCAAGATATTATACGGGATTCTAAATTTATTACACACTTTCAATTTTTGCATTCTAAAAATTCCTTTTTGATAAGATTTAAGGTTCCTATGGTGAAATATTTGGAAATGGAGACTTTTCTCATTGCTTGTATTGCCTTGAAGTTGAAATTGTTCATTTAATAAAATATTCCCTTTCTTTACATGTCATTATGAAGTTTTCTCCTCCATAGAATAACTTTTAGTGACTGGCATACTGGCATATTTCAGAGGAATGAGATTTAGTTAGAGCTAACATACAGGACTTTGGAAACAGGTAGAATAAACAGATAGATACAATGTTTAATCTACCACTGTACAATTTAATATACTTTTTGTGTGAGGGTTAGGAAAATAGTTTTTGAGCTTTAGCCCAGTGCAAAACCAAAACAAGTAGCAGCCTTTGGCCCTTTTGGAAAGTGATTGTGTATTTCCAGTGATGACAGCCAGCACCATTCTTTGATTTATAGCAGAGCAACTTTCATTTAATATTGACCATATGGCAGTTTTCACCACCTACATTGTTCGTGACCTATGTCAGTACTACACAAAGCGGTGAACCTTATTCCCAGGCAATTCAACTAAGACAGAGGATGCTGCACTGTGGCATATTGATTGATAGCACAAAGCAGTGATAATTAGATCTTTCAGAATCCTTTATAAGCAGGCTGTGGGCTTTTGAACCTTATTGCATTAGTTTGACAGTATTGAATTATCAAATGTGCCAGCTTGTTTTCAAACTGTGTGTTTGAAATACGTGATGACAAAAAGGTGTCATGGAACAAGTTTATGTAATATAACCCACAGACTTATTTTAATTTACATTAATAGATAGTTTTAATTTATGCAAGAAATGGGGGGGTGGGGGTGGGGGGGGATGTTATTACTGGGAATCCTTGACACTATAGCTCACATTTTCAGGTGAGAACATCCCAGATCTTTTACAATGAAAATTTTCCTCCTAGCAATTTCTCTTTACTTTTACAGTTCTAATTGCTGCGCCACATATTGGAACAAAACTGAAGGTAGGAACACTTAACCTAGAGTTCAGAGAGGAAACATTTTTTTTTCATTATTTGTGGAAATACCCATTATTGGAATTCACCGAGGTCAGTGACTTTGCTGACATGCAGGACTGTAGGAGGGTGTTGTGGTACAAGTGAAGAGAGCTCAGTTTGGTACCTCACTGTACCCACGGTATTTATACACTGGTTCTGTGTGGCTAGTTGAAAAGGGAAGTTCTTTGTTCCGTCCGGTGACAGTGCCACCAGACATGCCAGACATCTTTACGTAGGGGCATGCCGCTCAACATATTTGTCCCCACTTTGCAACTTTTTTTCCAAAGGTGTGTGTGTAGAGCTCTACCCTTCAGTTGACTGACTCGGGGTGATTTATGGAATACCTAAAGCTTTGTGAGCTAGACATGACAGTTTCACTGAGGCTGGATAGCATCTGGCTTTGCAGTTTAACTACCCAATGGCCAGTACGTGCATCCTCAAGTCATCAGGGCCTGTTCTGTTGATACTGGGTCTACACCAGCTACCACTGTGAAACTGCCCCTTCCCTTGTGCCAGGGCTAATGTATCACTGGCTGTGTGATGACCTGAAAATGAACCACTGGCTTTCATCAATCGCCTTCAGCCAGATTGTTTCCTGGATCTACTGCTATTTGAATTTGAACTAGCTACAGGTTTCTGTAAACCTCAGTCCCATCTTGGATATAAGATACAGCTTTCATGATTGCACTATAGGCATATGGAGGTGCGGTGGGGGGTGAGGGGTGGCAGGGAGAAATGCTGATCCAGTATAAACAGGCAGTGCATATAAATAAACAGTGAAACCACATGTGGACAAAATGGCCAGTATGCATTCCCTAAGACTGCAACCTCTCATCTGGTCCCAACTGATTGCAATCAATTATGAACTATTGACTTTACTAGGTGTTCTCTCAGGTGCTTTCTGATCCCATGATTGCTTCTATAATGGAAAATGGAATTAAGTGATAAGAGAGAGAGAGCGCTCAAAACACATTTACTGTATCTGTGGTGAGAATGAATTGCTGTGATGATAGAGTTGGAGAAAAATAAGTTCTGGGAAGGACAAGAGTGATAATTTTTGAAGTCAAGGAGAAGGAAAATAAACTAACCTGATAGAAGAAAATTATGTCCAACTCCTTCTGCCTCAAGAATGCTAATAAAGATTGGCTGGATACCACTTAGGTCTCAGTGAGACTCATGCTAGCCTTTTCAGATATTCAGTTGCTTGCAGGTGCTGCACACCAAGTACCTATTACTGTATGCACAAGGCACTGGCATTTGGATTTGAGCGAGTATCCTTTATGATGGGTCTTACCAAAACTTACTGAATGTCCCTACCAACTGTCACAGAGAGAATACGCTTCTGACTGCTTAACAGTAGGTCATGTGAGGAGCATCTCCCTGGACTCCTGCTCCTCATGCCTCCAGAACATTTATGTGTCTAACTTCCATGAGTTAATCTGTTTGATGGTGTTTCTTCTTCTTCTTCTTCTTCTTCTTCTTCTTCTTCTTCTTTTTTTTTCTTTTTAACACAGTGAAGTACTTTCTTTAGCGACAGCCCGGTGTTTGTGTATTCATTTCAGCCACATCAAATCACAATGATTGGCTCTAATACTATCTGTAATTGTGAAAATTTAGTAAATTTATAAGGATGGAATGCTTTCATTAAAAGTACCTTAGTCCTTTCATGGTCTTGTCAGTATCCTTAGACTCCTAAATATATGACTTGTAAATGTGTAGTGTTTAAAGTGTTAGTCATGTTTTGTTTCATATTAATGTATGTGATACAGATTTTTAAGGAGTTCTGCCCACAATTTGGGAGGTTGGATTTGAGGTACATTTCTTGTGTCTTTACATAAAAAGAAAAGGGCCACATTTGGTAGAAGTCAGTGTGGCTACAACAGTTTTGTCACTGGCAAGCCCTTAATTTGTATAGGTTTCCCAGTCTGGTTTGTCATGAAGGTAAAAAATGCTGCTGCTGATAATGATGATAATACTGAATATAATGTTTCCTTAGCAGAATTCTGATGGGAATTCATTGTCCTTGCCTGACACGTACTTTTTCAGACAAGCAATAATTTATTCTTGCAAAAAGAGTCTTAAGTTCTACCCAAGTATGCCAAATATGCCTATATAAATGTAACACATACTGACTTCTATGTTGAACACCAGTGTTTACTGGCTGCAGAAACAGACAATACTGTCATGAACATGAACAAATAAAGGAACTTGTTTTTTATGTCTAGCTCTTTGCAATCATCTATCCTTT
This sequence comes from Haliaeetus leucocephalus, assembly GCF_000737465.1. Lineage (NCBI taxonomy): Eukaryota > Metazoa > Chordata > Aves > Accipitriformes > Accipitridae > Haliaeetus > Haliaeetus leucocephalus. The sequence continues at coordinate 7,393,847 of NW_010972942.1, read as the reverse complement.
ACAATCAGGCAGGGCCACTTTTTACTGCCTTTGATGAAAGTAGAGTAAAAAGGGAACTTGACTGATTAGAGAAATATAGTTCTTTTAGACTGAAGTGATGAGAAACTTCAAACTATAGGCTGTAGACCAAAGCCACTAAAACTTTAAGAGCTTTGATACAGATTTTCCAGCAGTGGGATTTCACACCTTTTGCTTTCAGATTTCATTAGTGGTCTGGGACTAAATAAAAAGGGAGAGGCTTCTCTTAGATGCCAAGAGAGTTGATCACAATACCACCTAATAGAAGGGAGAAGAAATCACTAATACCATTATTGCCAATTTGTTTATTGTGTAGAATCCCTTACATTTAATAATTGTGTTGTGGCAATTTAAATGATACCAACAGCAAGCTGGTGTCTCTTTTTAGCAGGTTAGGAAGTCTGGATCTTCTTTACTTAAAAAAAGCTTTAAGTTGAACAACCAAAGTCAGATATAATGTGTGTTTCACTGAACATTTAGACTTTGCAAAATTGTTTGACTCTTTATCCAGGAAGGAAGAGAGAAGTTACTGTACCTAGTTGCCAATTAGCTGAATAACTTAGCTCACTTAGCTGTAAAACCACTCAGCGGGTTGAAAGATTAGCTAAAAGGGTCCCTGGAAAATCTCCAGGCCTTTTTTTAAACTAATGCCATCTATTTTTAATAAATTTTGGCATGGCACTGTCTTCTGTACAATTAACAAGCAGGAAAAGCAGCTGTTTCTGTTTGTGCTTCCCTGATGTGACAGAGTCCCTGATCCCCTTCAGCCACCAGTTTGCTATTACCAGAGGAGGTTGTAAATAAGAACTTTTCCGAGCAACTTGATAGAGGGATGGCTTGTGTTAAATGAAATGGGCTTGTCCATATTTTATCAGTTGTGATGGCAGAGTAGGAAATAACTGTTGCCAAAATTAATTCCTAATATACTGACTGTCTGTGGTGGAAAGGATGCAAAAAATACACCATGAGGGAAAAAGAAGTCACTTGTCTGAGTAATTTCTTTTCTCCCTAAAGCATGCATTACGATTATATCCATTGTCATGCCATTGGGTGAGGGTCTTCTTCCATTCCTGTGGTCCGTTATTCTACATGCAAGCTTTTGGTTTTTTCATCTACTATTCCTCATTAGTTTGCCAAGTGCCAGTTAATGTTCCTGTCCAAGGAGATACTTTCCTTGCTCATGCCTGTAGTCAGAATGAAGTCAAAGAGAATTCAGTAGTTGGTGTGATAAACAGGCTCTGCCCTACTCTCAACAGATACACTCAGAACATACTTTTCCTGTATGTAAAAGCACTAAGTCACTAAGTGCCCTGTCCCCTTTATGGGAAATGTTTTGAAGTAGTCCTTCAGGAGTTGAAAACTCATTTCCCAGAATGAGCCTTAAAAACAGTCAGATACATTGCATGTCTAAGAGGTGTCTTGCCTTACATAAAATCCATGGATTAACCCTTTTGCTCATTCTCCACTCACATTGACATTGACATTCCTGCCTTTCAAATGTGCTGCTTCACAACTCTGCCAGATGAACATCCTGAGCACTTCTGGTTTACAGGACTTCCACTGGTGCCTGTGGGAGCTCAACCCAAGGTCCAAGGACCTTATGTCTAAGCAGCACTGTTGACTGTGTGCTTGGAAAGAACGGAGCTGGAAATTAGGGAAAAGATTACATTCTGGTTAGTCTGTTCCTGGAACTGACTGCAGTTAGTGTAGCTTCCCTGTGCATGGAACAAGGACCCCTGTCATACAAATAAAATGTGGGCTGGACACAGTTTTCTGTAGCTTTCTGCTTTTACGAGACTCAAATGTGACTTTTCTTGACAGTCGCTTTGGTCTGAGATTAAAAAGTTCTTACAGCAATACAGGTTGAAGTATTGCTGCCCCTCGTCCCCTCATGTTAGGTTTGCCATTGCTGATGTGTGCTCTCCTCCCAATTTTGTTAGCAAAGACGTTTGTGGCGGTTGCAATGTGAGCTGGATTGGAACCAAAGAAAATTTTTTCCAAAATGAAGGAAAAGCAGAAAAAAAAAAATGGTGTGTATTTTCACATTGATCTGATTCATGGTGCAGTTCCAGAAATATCCATGCTAGTGCATTTGAGTATTGAAGGATACATATCCAAGCTCTGCACCAGACTGCTCAGATGCTGGGCTTGATAGTAATGCTTCTTCCACAGCAAAGGAGCAAACTGAAGGGATAACAAATTGTGACTTGAAGAGAAGAATAATTACTCATCTTGGGAACCTCCCCAGGCTAGTTTGACTTTGGTTACCAGTAGCACTTGTACACGAACATGCTGTTAAACAGGCACAACATGATACTGTAATGAGTTATGTTGTATAAAGCTGGATATTAATCAAGAACATCCAGAGAAAATAGGTCATGATCTGATAAGATTACTTTTTATCAGGGATACAGTATTAACCTTATTTACCTCTGATGAATGTGTTCCTTTGTTTTCATGTGTATATGCTGATTGATTTTAAACACTGTAGATGAGTAGAACTCAACACAAATTAAGGTTATCTATCTTAGATACACCATAGCAATAGTACTTTCTTGTCATAGGCATGTTTGAAGAATGGCTCTTGATTTAATTTCACTTATGCTTTTTCTCAGTAACTGAGAATGTAACCGCTTTTAATAACACGGCCTTTTTGTTCGTCATGAGTACAGCACCCAACTAATCTGCTCTGATTTTAACTAGTGTACAATAGAAAGTCAGGTCCTGTTCAACTCTGGTTTTAGTAGATCTGATAGCTATAATTCATAGTACCTCCCACCTATTTATATTTATATTGGAAAATCTTTGGCTTTGGGTGGCTGATAATAAAAGCAGAATCAAAAGAAATAGGGAATGTGGTATGGCTTCAATAATAATTAAGGTTGAAGCCCAGCTGGGTGTACTGTTGCAATTCATAGTAGCTTCATGCATTGGCATCTTTCTCTAGCAATTGAAATAATCTCTATTGGATTTCTGCATTGCTAAAAAGCATATACAACTGAATGGTTGAATGCAAATTTTTATAAACATTTAAAACATTTAAAATTAAATTAACATTAAAAACATTTCCATGCTAAGAGTAATAATCTTCAAAAAGCTTTATCTTAGTATCTTAATCCAGTTAAATATGAATGTTAAAATGTTGCATTAAATTCTGTTAGGGCTAATGATTAGATTTTAATCTTTTTTTGTATATATTTTGAATTTTTTGACAGGTCAAATCAGGTGATACCATAGGTACTATTGGCTCAGCTGATGCTATCGTATTCCAAGAGGATAACCACTAGATGAATGCCATGAGATTTAAAGAATGCAGAATAGTTCCTGGTTTTAGCCTGCCTCATTTTAAGGGCTACCTCCATTTGATTACCAAGGGCCTTAGGGCATAAAACAAGATAACCCCAAACTAAACTAAACTGTATTTTTGTAACCTAACCAAAGGATGAGCCTTGCAATCAGTTTGCTATATACTTCTGATTACATTAAATCAGTATTGTAGCAGTGATAAACCAGTCCTTTCAAATGTTAAAACTTGAAAGTATTTGTGACCTAAATGAGATCTATTTTAAAATATACTTTCCTATTCACAGTCTAAACATAAAATATACTGACAGTGGCAACCAGCTTCACAGCAAGGCATTTGTGCTTTCCTATTTGATTTTAAAGAAGAGACTATATAGACTATACCATGCTTCATGTGGTTCATGTTAAACTATTTACTGATTTAACCTTTTATTAGTTAACAATATCTGAATAGTGAATAATAGAGTAGTTAAAAAGGTTATTCTTTAAGCTAAGCCAACATAGTTGTTAGAGTTTGTGGCCTCTCTGTTATTGTTCATCTAGCAGCTATGGAAAATAGCTATATTATGAATCACTGTATGAAATATTTTTGAATACCATGTTATTGAATTCCCCATGAAACCTGGCTGGATTACAGCACTACTTCTTTTCCTACCCATTATCAATAAAATCCCACAGAGATCATGCTAGACTTTTAATGACCTTTGCTTATAAAAACATCAAAACTATATCTATCCTAAGTTGACAGCTAATTAAAAAAGGTTTGTCTCAAGTCTGATGTGGGCATTGGTTAAATAACCTCTTCAAGCACCTTCATTCATACTTACACTGTATTATGAAATAACAAAGTTTAATAGTTCAGACACTTTTCCTGTACAGAACACAGGCATTTTATCAAAACTAGAACATTAGAAACACAAACCAGCATTGAAACTGCTATTTCTCAATTTTGACATGAATACTAGCATTCGCCAAGCGAAATTGTAGTGATCACAGCAAAATTATTGCCCTTATTTCAGCTATGCTAAAATCAAGCTTTGTCTTTTATCTTTTAAATCTCTGCAGTAAGTATTCCTGCTTCCACTGAGAGCAAGGAGAGATCTGGATGTGGGTTCAAGCCTTTTGCAAGAAGGTTTTTTCATGTACTTTTTCCCACAGCCCCACAGTTTAGGGAAACCCACTCATTCTTTCCTTCTGTTTTGTTTGTTTGTTTGTTTTTCCATTCCTGTCTTTTCAGGCAAAACGGAATAAAAAGTGCTAGGTGAGTTTCTGACTACACATGGACACTGAAGCAATGTAATGCACAGAATGCACAATTCCTTTAATGGAATGTCACTAAATGCATATGTAGATTATCTCAGCACTAATAGAATCTCATTTTCATATCCAAAACATACTGAGTTAATCACACAGACACCACTTTACTGAGTCTGCACATAAATCTCAAATTTTAACAGCTCTAAGTTAACAACTAACACTAAATGTCCTGAATCTTTTCAGGCAGAAAACCAATGGATAGATTTCAGCACAGATAGATGCTAAATCCAGAAAGGTCCTCAGCAGAAAAACAACCATCCTGTCTTTTGAAAGGCTGCAAATTCAGACAGTGTCCTAGTCCTCACTGAGCTCAAATCAGGGTCTTTCAAAAAGGAGAGAAATGGTTATTTTCACTCTGGTGTTTAAGATACTTCCCACAGAAAGACAGCTGCATGGTTTTGCCTTTCTTGATTCAGAATAAGGTTTTGAATATGATTTTCCAACATCTTGAGTGCTTTAGGCAGCGGGATACAGAACCATTTTTTAAAATTGGTTTTGCTGTACCCTTGTGAGTACTGAAATTTTTATGAAATGCGGAACTGCCCTGCCAGGCAAAAGAGCTATATCAGACTAGTTAGTGCTCTAGTTGTGAGGACACATGCTTGAATGGGTTCATGGCACCTCTGGCATCCAACCTTTTTGAAAAGGCTGTGCATGTTCCTTCAGGAAGATTCTGTAATTGTTATTTTCCAGTGATGAATTATTTCACTGGAAGTTCTTGGCCCTTCTCTACTTCTGACTGCCTCCATGAAGGAGTTGATAAAGTCTATAAAATTTGTTTTGAAGAGTTGAAAAATCAGTAACTAGCCCTGGTAGAAAAAATAGATGTGTGAATGGTCATCTTTCTGTTTTATTCTGTACCACTAGCCTCCTGCCATGTGTTCTCACTGAGCAAGAAAAGAAGCTCTGAAGATAATGGCAAGACAATGCAAACTTTAGAAATTATTAGTGTAGACATTTCTAGATCACACTGTTGTCCTGATCAGTCGAGACTACTGATAGTTATCTGGTGACATATTCAACCATTTAGGTTTCTAGACCTTACATTAATTCAGGGAAGTGCCACACTGACTCATTTAATCCACTGCAAAAACCAATCACTATAATAAGGATATAAACATTTGTGAGGTGTTCTTTGGAAAACATTTTAGCTCTTCCAGTAAAGACTACAGAGCTATTATTCAGTCCAGTGCAACGTTGCACATCCTGTGCCATGCATCATGTAACATTGCTCTGTACCTGTGCGTGCGCAATCTTACTTAGGAACAAATATCTAGAAAATGACACAGAAAGCTACCAAAGTGGTTAGACAGGTGGGAGAAATGCAATGCAGGGATGGGTTTTAAGCCTGGCTCTGCACTCACTGATTGGCATTGCAAGGAGCTGTCTCCAACCATCAGGATATTCAGCTTGAAAGTAAAACTTCTGGAGGGACTCACTAATGCTTTCTCAAAGAGCTGAATGGGCCTCTTTTCTTTCTTTTTTTTTTTTTTTTAATTAAATGACCCATTTTGTGCCTGGTGGTCCTGCTTGTATTTACCCCATATGATATAGTGTGTATTATGTAATAAGTAAGTTACATGATTGTCTCATAAGTCAGCCACAAAACCTATGGCAGAGCTTCAGACACAAGCAAAAATTAAACGTCTCTTTTCATATTACAATTTAATTACAGGCTACTGGCCCTATAGCCATGCAGAGTTTTGTTTGGTGAGCAGGCTCAGTAGTTGCCAGTTGTGCTGTGAAGGTTGAACTATGCTGAAAACTTCCTTCAGATTATTGTACATGGGTAGGTCAGGGGTCCAGTTACCTGGATGGAGCTTTGCCTGGGTTCAATGCCCGGATCTCCTCATTAAATTAGTTTCAGGGGGAGGCCTTTATTTTGCTGTAAAATGTGACTGCTATCACAAAAGGAATAAAAAATGTTGCATTGGATTGTTGAATAATGACCAATTTCTTTATATAGCCAGGTCACCTACATGTGAACACATGGCTGCTTCAAGCCTGGTATTGTAGCCCTGATATAGCTGCAGAAGAAATTTTCCTTCTTTCCACTCGCTCCCTGACAAAGACATATCCTACCAAGTCTTCTGTTTAAAATTCATTGCTAAGACTGGGTAGTCCAAAAAGGGGAAAGCAGTGGAGCTATTTTAATTTATCCTCCTATGTAAAAAATAGCCAGTGCTTTCATAAACAGGAAGAAATAAGCATCATCAGGAAGCATATTTGGACTAAGTGCATTTTCTGGAAATATTTATGCTCTGCTCCTTGGATTTGTGATAGTACAGATATTCAGCCTACGTAGCTGGGAGGAAAGTGGGCTTGTGTCATTTGCTTCATCATGGGGTGCAGGCTGGTCTGTTCCAAACCCCAAAATAATTGTTCCTCAGAACTGTTTTATGATTTCTGGGATAGAAGTAATCTCCATTTGTATGATGGTTGATTCCCTTATTTGTTATGTATATCCAAGACATCTGTTCAGTTTCAGGGGAGTTCCACACTACGTATCAATTTAAATGACTTTTATTAATTACTTATTGTATATAGCACTGTATGTATGGGAAGCCTATCACAAATCACATTAAGTCAGAAAGGGCATGTAAATGGAGCTAATTGCTTTGATGTAACTGTATTACATATTGGGTATAACTGAGCTAATAAAATTATACTTTTATAACAATTAGACACCTCAAATCTCATTTGCCACTTTTAGACCAATGTCCTTTGATTTAGTAATGTGCTGGAAAGGGCTGTAGTTGTTGTAGCTCTGTTTAATTTGATATTGTCATGGTTTAACCCCAGCCAGCAACTAAGAACCATGCAGCTGCTCACTCACTTCCCCCTCACCCAGTGGGATGGAGGAGAAAATCAGGAAAAGAAGTAAAATTCGTGGGTTGAGATAAGAACGGTTTAATAGAACAGAAAAGAAGAAACTAATAATGATAATGATAACACTAATGAAATGACAATAGTAATAATAAAAGGATTGGAATATACAAGTGATGCACAATGCAATTGCTCACCACCTGCCAACTGATGCCCAGTTAGTTCCCAAGCAGCAATCCCTGCCCTGGCCAACTCCCCCCAGTTTATATACTGGACATGACATCACATGGTATGGAATACCCTTTTGGCCAGTTTGGGTCAGCTGCCCTGGCTGTGTCCCCTCCCAACCTCTTGTGCCCCTCCAGCCTTCTTGTTGGCTGGGCATGAGAAGCTGAAAAATCCTTGACTAAAGTCTAAACACTACTTAGCAACAACTGAAAACACCAGTGTTATCAACATTCTTCTCACACCAAACTCAAAAACATAGCACTATACCAGCTACAAGGAAGACAATTAACTCCATCCCAGCTGAAACCAGGACAGATATTGAAGACATATGCATTTAAAAGCAATTTTACTAAAAAACTGAGCTGTGTTCAGGTAGAAATGGCATTCAGCTGTCGTATTTTAAACTTCTTTCCACTCGACATCCTCAGAAATATGTGCCAGTTATGATGGACTGCTGTATTATTTGCAAGACTTAATGTGTGCTGGACACTGTATTTTTCCTAAGTAATGCTAGAACCAGGGTCTTTTCTGCTTGAGACTCGAAGCTGTACCCATCACAGTGGTACAACCCCCTTCAAACATTGCATTTATGGCAGTGACTTAGATCTATGCCTTTGTAAACTGTTCTTTTTATATAATTTTCCAAGTAGTGAGCAGTACACTTCTGCTTGGTTTATTCTGAGTTTTGGTTTTTCCCTCTCTATCCTATACCCTGCCTTCTTTGCCATGATTTCTAAATGTTTTCATACAGATTCTCTGTATGGTCTTGAAAATCTCTCCTGACTTAGTCTGTGGTTAGCAACAGGAAGACTTTTGTGAGTGATAAAGGCTCACACACAAACTAAAAACCAAATGAGACCTGGGTTGAGCAAAATGTCAGGGTCTTGCAAAATACCTGCCCCGGCCATCAAGGCAAACAGCCTTTTGGCTGCAACGTCCAAACCTCAGAAATTCCTTTTTTCCTACTCATTTCCTATCTTTCCCCTCCTTCCTCCTCACTTCTTACTACCTTTTATTATGGAAACAACCTCTCTTTTTCTAAAAAAACGGAAGGCTCCAAGTCTTGCTCTCCTTAGCCTTGTTGCTGCCCATTATTCTGCAATGTGCTGGCTAGGAGAGCATCCCTCTTCCAGACTCAGGAGCTGGGACAGGAAGGAGACCAGAAAGCAGTTGTGAAGTTTGCTTGTGCCTCACAACAATGCCTGAACTGGGAAGCATGCACTCAAAGGAGGAGAGTAAATAACAGTAAACCCAGTGCTCTGACAATGGTTATTTAGGTTGCTGTTACTATGGAGCATTTGCAGCTACTAAATGGGACTTGGCCTTAATCTGCCACTGTATGAAACTGTCATTAATTACAATCACAAGTTTTTAAAGATCTCCAAACAAAATGGGTTAAACAACATCTCATCACTTTTTAATGGTTTTACAATTTTAGTTTTAAGAGGGTAGTTATTGTATACTTGTTGGAGTCTGCTGGTCTTGATAACATTGGTCTCAGAATCATGGTTTCTCGGGCTGGTAGAGGCTTTTGGAGATCTTTTTTCTTTTTCCAGGTCTCAGTCTTTTGAAGTGGTTAATGGAGGCTAACACATGGTAGGAGATAGAGGTTAAATCTTTGCCAGCACTTTCAGTTCCAACCTAATTTAGGATCTGAATGCTAGCCCGAACTCATTAACACTGAAATCATCAAAGGTGTATTATTTTGGACCACCTTAATTTACATTAGTTTTATAATCTAGCCCTCATGATCTCCTTGAAGCACCTGACCGTTAAACTCAGATATGTAATGGTTAATCTAATAATGTTTACATAGTATACATCTTGTTAAAATTGATTATGTATCTTGGACAATCACTACTATACCACCAGTCCCAAGACAGCACTATAATTCAGCATGCCCTCTGAATGCCCTGTGGACAAAGTCATGCCCACCCGCACTCAGCATCTGTACACTGCCAACATGCCAGCGCTGAATCAATCACGATTTGCTGCAGCTTTGCTGGTTTTGTAGCCTCTGCTTGTTTTGGACTCTGAGAGGAACAGTCTGAAGACTGGATTTGTTTGGTATTTTCTGAGTTTTCCCAGAGTATAATTTGAATCAATCACCTCTTTCTTTTTTTAATATAATTTGATTCCAACCCTCTATTTTTCTCTTATGTTACTGAGCTAGAGTTTCACTTTCACTAACCAGGATTGGAATAACCTCATATTGTCTCTCTGAACGTGACAGCTGACATCCTGAATTTATACATTTATATATTTTAAACCACAATTAAAATACACTGTGTTGCACTTTAAAAGCTGATCTCATCATCTTCAGTTTAGCTCATTTTTCCCTCCCTTCACCCATGCCCCCATTCCAATGGTGGATTGAAACCAGGCTTTCTGGCTACAGCCTTTTGAGATCTGAATTTGATCAGTGATAGAGCACTGGAATGTCTGATTTGAAGTAGAAAAGATTTATTGCAATCAATGTTAGTGCATGCAAAGTCACGCCATCCTGTTTTGCAAGTTATCTATTGCCTCTCTCTTCTCTCCAACCACTGCACCCCACTTACACCTCACTGTAGACCAGTCTACTTGAAATCCCATCTCAAATGAGGGTGGGGTTTTTTTAATGATTCATTCAAATATGTAATAATTGTGATCAAAGCATATTTCACAAATTGAAATTAATCACATTTTTAGAGTTGGCCCACGAACAATAAAATTCTTCTTATAGGGAGCCCTATTAGAGATTAGTGAAAGTTCAGAACTTAATTTCTCTTCAGTGCATTTTTGGGGGGTAGTAAAGGATTCAATACAGACTTTCTGGCTCTATGTGAGCTTTCCTTTTGGCACAAGTTTACTTAAAAATAAAAATGTAGAACAGACAGTAGCTGCATTTCATAAACTATTCTATTATTTCAAGTTGATTTTTAATACTATATCTAAACTGACAGAAAGAAAAAGCTTGGCAAGTGTGTTAGATGAATTATCTGTGATGCTTTTAATTTATAAAGGAGATTGCGACTTGCTTTTAAGCACGAAATCATATTAGCAATTGGCAACTTAAAACCATATTTTCATTCCTGTTGACTTTCCTATAAACTGTGCACGGAGTAAATAAAAAGTGTAGCCATCAGTCAATAAGAGAGCTTGTGGGGTTTTTCTTTTCCTTTTTGTAACATTATGTATGTACATGTAAAATTCAGCCCATTGGGAGCAGTTTGTTTATGATAGAAATCTGTTTCAAAGGGCTTTTAAACATAGAGTTTATCTCACAGAGTGTGAGTCTATCTGGTTTTGCTGTCACAGAGATTCTTATGACACACAGTGTGAAGATGAAATGAAGCTCCTTTCCTGAAATATGGGAAAGATTCCACAAAATGTCTGTTGCTCAAAATCGATAGTGGAAGAAAAGCAATTTACTGAGTAATAGATCACTTCAAAAAGTGCCAAAAAGCTGTGAATTATTTGAGAGATATGACCTTGGTGTCCCCTTATTGTCCCAGAGGATGACGAAAGTAGAGAGTTAATTTCATGTATGTCCCTCATGCTGATATTTATCATCAGCACTGACATAATCTTAAATTTCTTTTAAAAACCCTTACAGTACACCACATCCTCCAAGATGAGCTTCTAGTGTTGGCCAAACATTCCAGATCAGTTGCAACAAAAGGGAAAGCTTTAAAAAGTTTGAGAAAGAACATACATGACACCCTTGAGGGAAGATGCTAGCTGCTTCGCAAGGTAAGCACACAACATGACAGGGGAAAATATAAGGCATGCTGGAGCACAACGTAGAACAAATTTTTTTAACATGGTCTTTTGGATGTCCCTTCAGAACAGTCCTGTGAGTAGGCAAACCAATGAGAAGGGTTCAGCACAGCTCTTGGTGTGGCTGGATTTGCTGTTTAGTGAGGCTGTTGGTACAGTGAAGTCCCATAAATTCCAGATGTTTTCAGGATATACTCACAAGCCAACTAGAAATGTGGTTATAGTCCATGTGGGTAGCCCAGGATCCTCAGGGTTGCTATTATTATTAAGCTTTGCCAAAACTTTTCACAGAGCATCCAGAAAGCTAGATTAAAGACAGGAATCTGCATGCTGGTCTGCATGCTGGTTTCTACCAGTGGTGTGGACCCACCTTTACAGGAACCCCTGCTATGAACAGGCCTTTGCCAGTGAATTTTTCTATCTGAAAACAAGAAATATAAAATTTGCTTTATCTTAGTAAAAGTCCTATTTTCTGGAGGAGTCATGAGACCCTTTTTCCCTTTCCTGTGCAGAGAAATAGCCAGTCCTGCCACTTCATGTCCCAGAGACCCTGTAAAATGAAAGGGTGAAGCCTCAGGTTTGTACTGGGAGACTTTGGAAGTAGGGAAGCACATAGGCTGATGTTTCTCTCCAGAACATTGAGCCATGAAGGTTAGGAACAGATTCTTTAATTGACAATTCGGTACTTTGAATACATGCAGAGCTGAAACCAATCTAATCTTGAGGGCTAAGAGTCTAATCAGCTGCTATCAGTTTGCAAATCGTATGTTTAATTTACATGGAATACAGTTTTCCCACTGCTGACGCTGGAGAAAGTTTGCCTGCTCTGACAGCCTTAAGCCATTGCGATTATATTTGATTCTAGGATTTATGAGTGAACTTTCCAGACCCTTTTCTGAATGTTTTGCACTTCAGTGTGTTTGTGTGATCTGCCATGGCAAGATCTACAGAATTAAAGGGGAGGACACCTTTGAGAAGTTTTTAAATTGTATTCAGAAGTCAAGTGTTTGTTACAAGATTATTACTCTTGTGGAATAAAATTGTGTCCCTTTTGTGAAGACTCTACTGTAATTGTTTTGCTAATTTTGACTTAATGTTTGTGGTGAAATGCTCAGGGGTGGACTATTGGTTCACAACATGAAGTTACTTCTGTTTATTTTCCTTTTAATTTATTTGAATGATGTAATCTGTGCCGTTACCTCTTGGTCTGTGCTTGCTAACCTCAGCGCAGCTCCTTCTGATGTTTTAAATCACAGTGACTTTAGTAGTACATGCAATTAAAAACCATGTCTGGATGTATCTTAGTTGTTTTACCTCTTGTAGGTGTAAATTATACTGGCATAGGTCACAAAATAAAGTCTGTTTAATCCGTTTCAGGTGGTTAATCTCAAAATACCGCCTCTAGGATCCTCTTTCCAGTTTGTCAATCTCCTCTCCTTCCACTTTGTGTCGATACGTCAAATGACTCCTGGGGTGGACACAACTGCCTACCTGCAGTTGTGTCACCCTTCGCTGGGTTATCCCGTGTCTGACCTCTGTCTTGGCTAAGCCAGCCTTGCCAGCCTCAGTAGCCATCATCTGCTGCCTCTTACGTGCATTGATGCATTCACAGGAAAACTCCAGTCAGGCATCCATCTATTCTGTTTAAATTGCTGCTGCTCTGCTGCAGTGCTCTTTACTAAGCAAGACATCAGTCAAAAAATTGACTGTTCTTCTAAACTCATCAGCTAAACAGGCTTTCAAGTCATGTTTATGGTCCATCTCGGTTTATTCTGGCTAAGGAGCTGCCTTACCTTATTTCACTTGTTGAAGTTGCCCGTTGTACCCCTAACTTTATTGATATTTATTTGGACAGCAGAAGGGAAGCTGACTGGGTGGTGCTTGCACAGCCTGAGTCACTGGAATGTACTAGTGAGTGGCTGGGACACAAGGAAGGCCTAGAGGTCTCTCCAGGGGAAAGTCTGGGACTATGTGCAGACCTTACTACAATAAGGCCCTTATCCTTGTTTGAAAGTTGTGTGTACTTCTCTAATAGAGAAATAAATACAAATAATAGCACCTTCATCTTAGCCCTCATACTCTTCTGAGCTTTGTGTTTTTAATATATTAACATAGGCAGGCTTTGGCACTGTTTTTCTGTGTTTTCCACCATGAAAATTAATCTGCAAAGGTTAATAAATGGATATTACATATTCCTGAAGTACTATATAGTCAAGTAACAGAAATTCTTAATTATTTGTGCAGGGACTAACTGGCAAAGTGAAGGCAAAGACTGTGACTGAGGTCCTTGTGCATATCAGATACAAAGCGAGCTTGGATCAATTCCACATAGACAAAGACACATGCACAGTTCAGCTCACCTACCTCTGACACACAAGCCCAGGTGGATTTATTCTCCCAGTATGTATGCTTCTTATTAATGCTATTAAGAATTATTGCTCCAAACAAGATGAAAATATGCCCTTAAGCTAGTGGTTAAACATTTATTTCCAATCTTATTTTTGTTTTTTTGGAAACATAGAAGAGAAATATCCCTTGTTTCCCAGGTGGACTAAAGGGAAACAATATAAACTTTGTATTTTAGTGTTAAAAATGTAAACACAGATGAAATGTACTTCAGAGCTCATTTCGCCAAAGCTTTTCTTGGATGATTTCCATCAGCGTACTTATTGTAATTATTTTCCAAATGTTACCCATGTGATTCTCATTTGCTAGATGTTTAACTCCCTACCTTAAATTGGGGCACTCAGGTATTACTAAAGATGGCAGACACCTAAAGATTTGTAGGTTCAATCTGTATAATGGCCCCACAGTGGTCACATAGTGCTCATGTGCTCTTATATGAATTACAAGAACTGGTTGAAATTCTATGTGTGGATTCAGTCTTGTGTCTTCTGAAGCTAAAAAGCAGATGTTATCCATGGCATGATACTTCATGTATAAAATTAATATTTAAAATTTACTTTTTTAAATTTATTTCTGGTATTCCACATGCAAAAGCCTAAGGGTTCCCATCCAAAGTAGCTAAAACAAGTCATTAAAGATCAAAGCAATTGCAGTATAATTAGGGCTACCATTGAATTATCCTCATCACCTACTTCTCTTATTCCTCCTACTCTAGACACCTGCCACAAATAAACATTGTCTCTCAAGTACAGGCTAAAAGCCAAAATTTGTCAGCTTAGACACTGGTTTATCAATCATAAAGGTGTAACTTTTAGAACAATAAAAATTTTTGAGATAATGCTCCTTTCACTTATCTTTGTTCTATGGCTAAATCACTTTATTGAATTTCATACCAACTGTCAGCAGTAAAATGCAGTGTCTGTCCACTAAAATGTCTTCATCCTACATGAAAGTGGCCTTTCTCCTCCTCTTTCACTTCCTCTCCTACTTTAGAAATGTCTGGTTGGATCACAACAGTGTTGACAGGTTATCTGTCAGTTGGGGATGCTGTAATGCTGACACCAAAGTGACTTTCTTGCAATCCCAAAAGAACATTAAAAAAATCCTAGAAAAGGGCCAGCCCTGGCCAGAATGTTAAATGCAAATCAACTTTATCAGTTCTAGGCTAGATCTCAAGACAGAGTATGATTTCCTCTTGCGATGTTTGAATGTCTTGGCATACCTGTGGATATCTTGTAACTCCCTGAAAAATGTTCTGCACAGCACTTTTTTGTTTCCTAAATCTTCACTTTGAGTCAGAATATCTTTTAATTTTATGTAATACAATATACTGCCCCATTTACTGAGGCAGAGGGTAGAAAACAGAAAAGCCAATGAATCACATCCATCAAAAAGCTACCGGTTCCGTCACTATCCCCTGCATCCCTTCCAGTGTAAGAGGCAGAGGGCAGCCTTGCGTTTCTTTATTTTCTATCCTCCTTGGCTTTACTTTATGTTTTAATTCCAAATGTTATGAGACACAAGGTGGGTTATTCAAAACTATTTATTAGCTTGTTAAACTGAAATGCCTTTGCTCCTTGGCCAAGTTTTATAGGAACCCACAAAACATTGAAGTACCTCACAGGCAGTGCCCCACCTTTGTAGATGACATCAGTGCAACAGGACTTGATTTTTCAATATATCTTTAAACATATTTTTCTAACAAGTACACATTCTTACATGTATTTTCTTTCACTTAAATCAGCCAAGTTATATGCAGTCATGATTTATGTCTCCCAAAGGGCCTGAAGAATTTAGAATCCATAAGCCTGATCCTAAAGTCTTTACTCAGGCAAAATGCCTGAAATAAACCAGAGGATATATAAGGCTTCATATAACATTTGGCCATGAAGAAAAAACACCATTAACAAAAGCAATTACAGGTATCAAAGGTGAACTTTGCCTCCTATCTAAAAGTGAAAGCATAATAATTAAGATACACTATAACTTATTCCACACATACAACTTCCACCAGTTTCCTTGATGGACTCTCTCTTTCCAGCAAGGGTCATCTACTCCATCACAGCGGGCATCCGTACACATATATGGGCGTATCTTTACGAGCATTTTAGCTCGGACCAGGCGAGTGAGCACTCCTGAGGAGACTCATCCCCGCTCGCCCTCAGCCCACGTCACGGAGTGCTCTCCCGGCACACAGACGGGCTGCCTCCTGAGCTAAGCCAAGCCAGAAAATGCGCTCCAGGAGCTGAACTAACGCACTCCCAGCACCCACTGGCATTTGTTCCACATGGCCAGACTACAACTCATCTGAACCAATCCCCGTCCCCCCGAACGCAGACAGTTTGGGAGTCCGGTCCTCAGCACCGGCCGTTTCGCTCTCCAGATCCGCTGCCGTTGGGCCGCGTGACTCGCCAGGGTAGATGCAGCCACACATCATGTTCCTCGTGCTCCTACTACAAAGCAGGCTGTAACTGCAGCCTCAGCATCTAGCCCACATGTCTGCTGCACATCTGTGCAGTGAACAAGTCTGTGATACGGTTTTGGGGGGAGGTTGTTTGGGTTGGGTTTTTTTTAACTTCTATCAGGGAATCTTGAAGCTGGAGTTATGGTTTTCTGTTATCAAATGTAGTTTCATTGAAAGGATCCATTGCATCTCTCTGCCCTGATCAGTCCGTGTCTCAAGCTACCATGATCTCAGTGTTTTACAGACAGATCGTATGTTCTTTGATAATCTCTTACCTGGAAAACTGCCCCATTCTTATGGTGGCAAGATTCATTTCACTAAAACCAACACAATTTAGGCTTGCCAGCAGGTAAGTTTCAGTGACATACATATGTCAAAGGTGCAGTCCTGCAGTGTCTTGAGCTGATTGAAATCCAGGCTGCCCCTGCTAAGCCGGTATTTCCTCTGGTTTAGGCCACACTGAGCTGCCCAAATGCCTGCACAAAGGACTAGTTCAGGGAGCTTCCCCATCAAAGGTTTGGGGTGGTTTTCAGCAAGTTAGCTACCTATGGCAGCTCGCTCTGCCATTTCTCAGCCAAATTGCTGTGGCGAGGATGACTGGACAGGGACAGGAGTGGGGATGAAGCCTGGACCACCATAATTCGGACTTAAATAGTTTTATACCACAGTGGAACTGCAGGCTTGTGCAAATGGAGTGACACTGATTTATAGCCATCGAGAACATGGCCTGTAAAATTTAAGTAAAAAATCTTATCTAGTACCTGTTTCAGAAAGCATTCACTCTGTATTTGGTGTGAACCACTACAGAATTGGGATTGTCCACGTTAATGGAATGAATTGTGATACAGTTCCTAAAAAACCCCCCACCCTTTTAACGGAGCCTTTTCCCTGGTTAATCTCTCTGTTACCCCTTTTTTCTTCTGAGTGGAAAGTTCACATTACACTGTGACAAGAGAGCACTAGGAAAAGTCAAGAGAGAGCCCACTTCATGTACTGTTTTGGAAGTTCCCTAAAGTGAAAAATGATATTCTGGAGGATGAAGATTCCACAATGCCTTAGGGTACAGTACATTCTCTAAAAATGATGCCTAAGCATCTTTTTTTACTATCTGTAATACTTTCAGCATAGTAAGATTATAGGCATGCTAGTAAGGATTTGCTGGGAGCTATAACAGTCAAATCTTTCCATAAATTATCAGCACAAAAAAGCAGCCTTTTACTAGAAATTCATTTAACACTAACAAAATTGTGCTTATCTTAATGAGTTAATTTGGTGTTCAAGTGCATATCATATACATTTCCTTGGGGCTTTAAATAGAATCTAAAAATACTTGTAATGGATATTTAAAGAGAATTGTCTCTCTCTCATAGCATGGAAACATTAGGTTTATGTCTGAATTAATGCAATGGATATTTAAACAGATGAAATGGAAATTTCAATGGAAACACAGAATGGACTTTTCAATATAGGAGCATGTTAATTACAATCCAGGACTTGATTTATGGGTTCTTTTATTAATGTATTTCAAATAAAAGGCTATAAAATTGGAAGGTCATGAAGAATTGCTGACATCACTTATTATGATTATTTGCTGTCTTGGACACTTTTATTGATGCCTTAATATTCAGTAGCTACCTACCATGCTGAAAACAAAAGACGACTGAATAGCTGTATATTCCTTAACTGTAGAGTAGTGGGGCTTTTTTTTTTTTTTTTTTTCCCCAGCAGAAATAGACCTCCCTTAAAGCTATTCATATTTGTGATGACTTAAGATTTTAAAAGTAATTGAATACTTTATTAAGAATTAATCTAAAAGTATTAAAATTAGTTAAAAGGTCAGCTTGGAGAAGGTCAAACAGACCTGTATTTTTTTTATTGGTTTTTTTTTTTATTCAGGGTATGAAGACTGCTCAGGTGATGGTGGCAATGCCTGAATAATCAAAGTCCTTCAGTCATGAAGAAGAAAAAGTCCATTTCTTGAAGGTGTAACACTAAGGTGAATACTAAAACCCTCAGTGTAAATCTGGTTCATGTTTTTTCCTCACTATTCCAAACAAATTTTGTTTACAGATTAGATTTACAATCTGATTTATGTTTACAGTCTAATGACAGATTACATTTAATTATTATTCTGTCCCCAGTTCCTCTAGAGAGGTTAACTTTACCATAACTGGATCTATCAACCAGAGACTGTACCATTGTGAGCAAATGCATACTGGTATCAACAAACTCTCAATATTGCAGAGAATTCACAAAATTTGTAATATGTTAGAGGAGCTTTTCTCCTAAAAGTAAGGAGATTTTCTACAAGTGAACAGCTGTATCATACATAGGGAATGTAGACAATAGCCACTGCTGAAGAACAGTGCCGGAGTCTTTTTAATCCACTATTCTGGAGAAAAAGTAAAATCATCTGATTTCTTAACATTATAATCTGTCCTTAGCCAAATGTTTTATTAAGCACAGCCAAATCTTGTTAATCCATATTATCTATATTTCTAGGAACACCCAAGCTACCTTGTAGTTTGCACTACTGTTTTAGTCTGCAACACTGTATATCATAAATACAAAACTGTAAAGCCAATTAAACAGAATCCTGCTCAAAGCAAAATAGGGCCAAACCCAAAAGAACTTTTAAATTGAAACACAGAGGAATATATACAAAAATTTTCACCCTATGCTGTCAAAGTGAAAATGAAGTAGAAACGTCTAGTTATCCCATATATAATGCTTTACCTACATATTTCTATTCTCCTTTACAGTCATTTGAACAGTATGTTTTGGTTAGACGTTTATTTTAAAAATTAAGAAATGTTTAGGAAATGACACAGTTTAGCCAGTGGCAAATAAGTGAAGTTAAAAGTTGGCCTTTTGCCACTGAAAACAGAGACATGCTCTTAATGTGTTGACTCAAAGCTCATAACATTTCTGGCAAATGAGGCATGAAACATATTGTCAGATATGTAGAGACTGTTACATCCAGCAAACTACACTACAGGAATGCTAAGATTGCAAGTCAAGCACTCAGAAGTTAAAAATTGCTGGGGTTAAAGCTGCCTAAGTAATATTAATTCAACCTACTTGTACGTGTTATGGTGTTCTTTAATTACATGATAATTGCACTACCTATTAAGTGCAGAGAAAGTAGCATACATGAGGGCAAGTCCAACTGTTACTCCAGCTCTGGCTGGACTATTTCCACCCAGTCAATCCCTGTGCTTCCATATGGCCAGATGCTTGGACCTCGCGGGGTCGCCTCGATGACATCCTTCTGGGAGGGGGAGGTGGGAGGCACACGTCTCTCTGCGCGGCTGGGCTCAGAGCCAGAAGTCACGGTGCCAACATAACCTGCAAAAAGAAATCCCAAGAGCAGGAGCTAGCCCTGCATCTACAGAGCCTTGGTCACCTGATTTATTGCATGAGTCTGCTTGTGGGAACACTTGATATATTTTTACAGAAGCTGAAAGGTGTCAGTGAATAAAACAGAGGCTTTCAAGAAGAGAAAGGACAATATTAGTACTACAAGAAGCTGAAAAGCACTCCAGTATTGAACTGGCCCTTATCTCTCTTTCTGCCACAAAGTTCCTCGTACGATGGTGATCAAATGCTTTTAATTAACTTTCTCACAGCTGCCTACTGCCAATCCCAGCACCAGCTGTAAGAAATGGAAAGAGAACTGCTTCAGGAAAATCATACTTATTTGTGAAGCATTATAATAGTACTAACATTAGGACTGAACTCAAAGACCAGGAATAAATACTTATCCTGTATTTAATACATTAATGTGAGAAAAAGTATAGCCATGTAGCGGCTGTTGTCTGTTCCATGATCACACGAAGGAGGCTATGGAAGAAATGGGCAATAGTGTCATTAGAGACTGCAGTAATGAACATGTACAAAGAGTTGATTTGTAATAACCTTAATTCTGACGTTTTTCACTTTTGGAGGGTGTTCTTTGTTTTTCTGAGTTCTATTTTGTCTGCGTTTTAAACACGTCATGGTTTAAGCCCAGCCAGTAACTAGGCACCACGCAGCCACTCGCTCACTCCCTCCCCACCAGTGGGATGGGGAGGAAAATCCGAAAAAAAAAGTAAAACTTGTGGGTTGAGATAAGAATGATTTAATAACTAAAGTAAAATAAAATGTAATACTACCCATAATAATAACAAAATATAATAATAGTAGCAATAAAAAAGAATATAATAAAATTTAAAAATTAAAAAAATAAAAAGAAAACCCAAGAAAAAAACAAGTGATGCATAATGCAATTGCTCACCACCCGCTGACCGATGCCTGAGCAGCAATCTGCCCCTCCTGGCCAGCTCCCCCCAGTTTATATACTGAGCATGACATTCTACGGTATGGAATATCCCTTTGGCTAGTTCGGGTCAGCTGTCCTGGCCACGGTCCCTCCCAGCTTCTTGTACACCTGCTTGCTGGCAGAGCATGGGAAACTGAAAAATCCTTAACTTCAGATAAGCACTACTTAGCAACAACTAAAACATCAGTGTGTTATCAACATTAGTCTCACACTAAATCCAAAACACACTGTACTGTAAGAACAAAATTAACTCTCCCAGCCAAAACCAGGACAACACAGCAAACTAAGGGAAGGAGCAGGGGAAGGAACGTCTGTCCACAACGGCAGGGGCAGCAAGAAGATCGGAAACTTCAGAACTCAGCAAAGATCTCAGGCATCCAAGTTGTCCATGGTTGCAGCAGTAGGCTAGTACCTAGCGTGCAGCCACAAATTTTAGTCATGGTTTACACAGCAGTGGGTTTCATTGCACTACAGAGGGACTCAGGACTGCTGCTTTTCTTCCCAAGTTTCTGAAGGGAGCAATTTCACCACTGGCTATAGACATGGTCATTTCTGCTTCCCAGCACTCTTCTGCTCCCTTCTGCTTCAGTCCAGACCCCGTGCTTCTGGTTCTGACCTCTCTCAAAACATGCCTTTTGGTTCCTTGTCTCTATTTCCCCTTGGATCAGGTTGTTTCTTCCTTTACTGCCAGGACGCCAATGTGAATGGCATGCCTGCTGAATAGGAACTGGTTTTCTGTCCTCCGTTCTGCGCTAACTGCACAACAAGACTACCCCAGCCCTTGCAGCTCTTCTCCCATGGAAAGACATGCATATTTCCAGTATTCTCAGCCACAAGCATTTAAAAAATCAGGAGGCAGACCACAACAAATCATGGAACTGCCTTCACAGTCATAAGACTGTGTAAAAAAAAAACCAAAAAACAAAAAACTTTTGTTATTCTTTTTATTAGAGTTTTTCGTTGCTGAGTTTATTTTCAAATCTTTTTTTGAGTCTTCAGCATGTGCTCACACCGTGTTTTCAGGCTTTTCATTGTAATAGTGAGTGCTGGAAACCTTCTTTAGAAAAATATTGGCAGCTGAGATTCTCTGAAGCTCAGCAGGACTTCAGAAGTTGACATTTTAAGAAAAACATAATATGGTGCAAGAGATGGGCTACAACCAGGAGGATTGTCAGCTCTGCCCCTCAGCCAGCACACAGGAGCTGTGTGGGGATGAGGCACGCTCAAGGCCCAGAGGATATTTGGAGAATTTAGCTGCCAGGCTCCAGCTGACTGTGCTGAGCACGTAGCAATGTGCTTTCCAGAGCTGCCTCCATCAACTTTTTAATTGCCACAGATTTTTGTAGGGAGAAACCTACTGAGCAGATTCATGCCCCTGCTCCAAGTGGCAAGGATACTAGACTTCCCTCATGAGGCAGCTGGAAGAATTTTTACATGGACAGCAAATTTTAATCTTATCACTATTCCTGGAAATGGGTGAGACATTTAAGATGATACTCTCTAGAAGAACTCAGCCTGAAGCGAGCAAACAGCAGGACATACTTCAGCATGAACAATTGAAATATGGTACAGTTCTGAGCAATTCAAAAGAGAATTTTACTGGGGAAAAAAAATCAGGCAATTAGGCGTTGTTACCACTAGTGTTTAACATGCGGTGAACTTGGGGATTCCAGTGAATTTAGTCCACATTTGCTTTTGTGTTTGTTTCAACATTTAACTATGTATTGATACTATGTGACAATGTTTATCTACTGCAGTTATATTACTAGATTTAAATATCTATTTTAATTAAATTATGTATCTAAAGGGCCTGTTCTTTCATATTAATGGATGATTCCTTTATTTTAAAACCCATCTTTAAATGTCATTTCAGGAGGTTATCCTAGTCTAAAATTCTGGAGTATACAGAGATATCTTTCTGAATAAAGACACTATTCAAAATTTCATTTTAACATATAACATTTAGTCATAAAGAAATCTGGTATTAAGAAAGCGATTATTTTTTCTTTGTGGCAGTTTTGGAGCCAAATTCTGCCCTGTCGCTTTTGGAAACTCTGCTTTATTTAACATGAGTTGGCAGCTTCTAGAATGGAGAAAGAGAGGCAAGATATATTTGATAAGCTTCAAATGTACACTTCTTGACTGTTTTCTACATATTTGTATACAGATTTGAATTCAGTTGGTAAATATATTTCTTCATAAATTATGGATATCACAGGTTCACTTACAATCCAATGTTTGAAAATGCTGGAATCTTTGAAATGATGACAGGCCAAACCCTACCCTGTTACACTGGACTAAATCCAAAATAATTCAGTGAAGAAAATGAACATTCGAAGAAAAAGACCTGGAACCCAGACTTACCCCAATAAACTCACTCCAGATTCACATTAAGGAAAGGCTGACAGCTCAGTAGAGTATCTAGCTGGTGAATGCAATTTAATGAATACAACCATGATTCAAATTAGTCAGGAGGAGGACTTAACAGATGACTGTTAGTACTGACTGTGTCACACTTGTATTATATTCCAAACATGACTTTCTTTTTTTGCTTCACCTCCGAATCTGCCCCAGATATAGAATACTTAAACCTTTGTATCCTATAAACCTGAAGTTAGAGCTCCCATAAACTGCAAAAAATTACATCAGTCTTCTACATACAACTCTTAAAGCTATTAAATGCCTACAGTATGCTGCACACAAGTGATAAAAGTATGTATGTGTGACACTATGTCTGCTTGGTAGTGGAAAAGGAAAGATGTTGAAATACCCAATTCTACTATTAAATAATGACTTGCTTATGAGACTCACTGACCTATTAAATACAAACATCTGGCTTAGGTGTTCAGGATCCAAATGAATTACCCACCAAAGACTAACCAGGCATATCAGACCTCAGCCCACTCCCAACAACCAAATCACCCAATATTTCACTTGTGGAAAAAGTTAATGTTTTGTTAAAGGTGCGGCTAGTCACATAAAAGTTGATTTTTCCAGTACTGACAATAAGGCTTTATGATTTGTGTTACTGTATTCTTCATCTGTGTTCCGTTGCTATTCTACTAAACCTACCAAACAACTTCAGGTTTCTCATGACTGTCCTCAGTTGTGCTGTGATCCCGTCCTATCTAATAATTTATGATAAGGTCTTGTTGGAACCGGGAGAGAATGCACCTCACAACTGTGGAGAAGGGTTTGTGTTATCGCTTGAATCTAAGATACACTTTTGCGTGAGTCAGTATTAAACAAGAACTTGTGCATGGTGTTGAAGGAGCTGTGATAAGTGGTAGTGCCAAAGATTTTAGTGATACTAATCTGGGACCTGATTGCTCGTAATTAGTCTATTTTTATGATGCTAATGGGCATGGGTCAGCCTTGGTTCACCACTTATATGGCTTGTTGTGGCCATGCCACATATGCTTCAGTGTTGTTCTGGGAGAGAACTGCTCAAATCTCCAAGCCTGCTGATGGCTGCAGAGGAAGAAGCACCAGTGTGCTTCCCTTTCCTCTTACCTTGTCTGGTATCTCTTCTTAACACATTGTTTTGTTGCTGCTCTATGGATTCACTGAGAGACAATTAACCTTGCCTCTGGAAAGGCAGAAATCCGACCATAGGCTTTGTATTGCAGAGAACAAAGAAGGAAGTGTGCCACCGCTGGCTATTTGGCACTTCATGAAATGATGTTTTCTCAGAAGCCTGCATTAAGCCTGCCTCCCTGGCAGGAGAAAAGCTGCGTCTGTGTGCAAACCAGGTGGCTGCAATTTCTGTCTAGCCATGTTCAGGTTTCAATTATCCAGTAAGGCATCTGTGCCTGCTACGGTCCTGGGTCCTTTAACCCAGGGAGAGAGATTGGATTGTTCTAGTTAGAGTAAATGAGCTGGCTGCAGAAGTTGTTATAGCAAAACTCCTGTCTCTAGCAGGTGAGCTGAATGGCTTTTTCTAACAGGAGCAGCAGTTGGACCCTGGCACTACCTGCAGAATAACATCTGCTAGGAGGCTGGCAGAGAGCAGAGGGAAGACTTGGCTCTATGGGCTATAAACCTTGGATGCCTTCTTACCCAAATTTTGTCACATTCTCCCATTAGTGTGCCAAGTGTTGCCGAAAGAGAAAAGAATATGTTGTCTCACAGAAAAATGAACAGTGGAGGGAAATTCCCAACCCTGATGTTAACACAGCTAAGCTCTCCTTTGCCCTGGTGAAGGAATGCAGAGCAGTGTGTGAGGATGTGAGGATAGGGAATAGAGAACAGGTGGAAATATACTTTAGCAAATGCATGACATCTGCCTTCTTACATATTCTCTAAGTGAGAGATGCCTTGCTAATGGCTGTACATAATTTTCTTTCCTCTTTCACCCCCCTCCCCCCCTACTCCTTATTTTTCATCTGCTGGCAATGCTTTGTAAAGACGGTCTACGTGCTCACTAGTCTATAGGTCATCTACTTGCAGAAAACTGCATGCAAAAGAACAATATGTAAAAAAGTCACTAATTGTTGATACCTCAATATTAGCTAGTCCCATCTTCTGTTTGCATGTTTTATCCAATGTATTTCTGATATTTTAGATTGTTGGCACACTGCAGCAGGAACTGCATTTTACTATGGCTTTTTAAAACTACATTGAAATTGCAAAGAAAACAGTTTACATGGAGCAGGACCCATGAAAATAAATTATTTCACAAAGACACATCACACTGCACTTCTTTTGGGACCTTAAGTAACTTTTCTGGTACTAAACCGACCAAATCTAGGCTGCACTGCAAAATTTAGCATAAACATATCATCACTTGTGTTAAGTGGAGCCATAGTTACGGCAGTTTTAAACCCAACCCAGTCAATCATCATCACTGGCAATGCAAAAATAATTGTATTTACAGACAGGAAAACTTCTCAGATAAACACATTAATAACTGTTTAACATTTCCCGTTAATGTTGTTCCTGTTTATCAGTTACTCTTCAAACAGGTTAATTTGAATTTGATAATAGGTGGCTTAGCATTGTGCCATCAGATGCTATATAGAGTCCCCAAACATAGGTTTGTAAGGCTAAGCTAGCTTAGTAAACTAATTTAATAACTTATATTTAAATGTACTTAAGGACAATGCAATAAACCTAAACAATTCACATACTAGAGCTGTTTATCCTCCATGAATCTGTTTTCAATAGCTGACTGTTGTTTAACCAACATAAACAACTCTCTTATTAAATCATGTATAATTTTGGAACTTGGGTTAAAGCATTCCCGCAATATTTGGTGCAGATGTTATAAAGTTGTAAAAATCTGCAAAATACCCTGTTTTAAAGCTGAGTATTTTAGGATTAGGAACAAGATGGGTAAACAGAATGAATGTCAAACACACTATTAGGCAACTGCTTTTTGCCTTGTTTGCCTTTGTGGTGAGGGTAATGTGTACTGGGACAACTGGGAATCTGCTTGATCACAGAACATAACCTGCCATAGAATTTTGAAATATTATGGATTAAGGCCCAACACTGAATTGGGTCTAACATACGAATTCGTTCTACAAAATTGTTCTTCTACAGGTACCACCATTTGTTAGGTATCATCAGCATTTCTTCTTGGGTGATAGAGATTCTTCAATGTTTGCATGCCCAGAGCCCCAGTCCCTGCATCTACTTCTTCCCTTTCTTGAGTGAGATTCAGGACCTAGCACGGGAGGCTTGAAAAGCGAACCACTACCTGGTGTCCTCTGGCCATGGCTCCATGGACAAAGCTGGCATAAGAAGTCCTTGCTCTCCCTTTCTTCAGCTGATGGTTCTCAGCCTGCACTGCCCTCCCAGGTCCCTTTCCTTCTTCCAATTTTGCTGCATGGCAAAGGAAGGGCTGTTCATTACTGCACCGAAATCTTCAGAAGGAATTTACTGTCCCTCACAAGTATGGTCAATCAGCCTTAGAGTAGTGAGGGCGGAGAGCTTCTCTTTCTGAATTTCGACCTGACTGATCCTTGTCCACTTGCTTACCTGACATACCAGCTAGATCATCTAACCCTTTGGACCATGGTCACATTCTGAGCAGGCCTGAGTAAGATAAGAAGGGGCATGCTCCCAGTGCCACCAAGTAAGGTTTGAGGATTGTGATGTGATAATAAATTGAACAGAGCAGCCTCATATTATGTATCGTGTTCCTGTAGCTGGGCGTTCTGGAGGTGCCATGCAATTCATCTCTGATGCTGGGACACATCCTAGAACCATAGGGTAGTTTCAATTATGTTTGGAATATGATTGCTTCTGAAACTACCTTTGAAAATATTGACTGAGAATGAACAGTGAAATATTGTTTATGAACTGTGGGTGTCAGGAGCACTAGCTCTGAGGGGTATGAATCCTGATCACCTTGATGAATTGCCAGCTCTGAAACCTGGTGATCGCCTGTAAGATGCCATTTGGGAGAACAGAAATATTTCAGTGCCCAACCCAAAATTTCCTTAGAAGCTGCCAAGGGGTGTTACAATCTCAGAGACTATGTACCAAGGGAGGAACTTACGGAACTCCAGTGGAAGTGGTGGCCTGAGCAGGTGACTCAGTGAATGAAAAAAGATGTGAGGTACTGCAATAGCATCTCAAAATAAGTGATTTTGGTTTTCAGTTTAAACACTTCACTATTTTGATAAATCATTAAGAAAAAACAAAGTCTTAATCAGAACGTGTCTTTTTTTTTTTTTTTTTTCCCCTGAGCATGCATGGTTGTACCACATGTGGAATAAAGGAAAAGGAAGAAACCCTGTAAGCCATGTGAGCCATTCACTTTACAAATGCTAAGTTACAGGAGGACAAAATTAGAATATCTAATTCACACTCATTTCATCCCATACGTGCCATACAGTAACAGGTGGATTATGACTGTGGAATTTCAGTGTCTGTGGGACAGCCTGGCATGTCTGTGTAAACTGCTGGTAAGGCCACATCTGTGCAAGGGCGCTGCCTCTGAGTTTGAGAGCTGGAGCATGGCTGCACACCCCTGCTACATGACCAGGGCTTGGATTTCTCTCTGATGACTGAAACCTCTGAAATTCCAAGAATGTTTCAGTGACACACAAATTTTGCTAACTCTTGCCTTTGGCACCCACCAGTTCTGCCTACATGTTATACTAGCATCTTCCAAAGATACCCTGGATAAAATGAGTGGCAGTAGCTGCTCATGGTTAAAGCAACACCCCTACTTCCTTCCCCTGCCAGCTGTCAGCCTTTGCCCCATCTCTCTCAACTCCCCATCCCCTGACACACATTCCTTAATTTTCCCTTCTGTCACTCAGGCACACACTTAAAACAAGTTTCTTCCTCTTTCCTGCCTACTCTATCATCAAGTGGATCTAGTGTGCGTGAGGACTTCTGAGAAGTGTTTTATACACATGGTCACACTTACTCCTGCAGGCTGTAACTGAAAGTTGTGAAGTAACACCACTACTGTTCCCTGAAATCTCATGCTTCAGAGAAACATGTTGAGAATTGCTTGAAGGGTGGCTATTTCCCATTGTGCTCCATGACAGTAAAGCCAAATACCCCCTGGGAGAAGGATGACCTCCTAACTGGTTAGGAGATGGAGACAAGAGAATCACATTAAGAACAAAGGGTCAGAAATACCATTTGCAAAACCACGGCCCACTGAGGTCAATGGGGAAAGAATGAGGGGAGATGGCAGCCATGTTGAAAGGAGACTTCACAAGGCTTTGTGAAATTTCTCTGCTGATGAACTTTGTTATGCAGCTTGTTTGGTGATGAAAATGAACACAAAGATATCACTAAATTTTCCTTTTCTCAAAAACTGACGATAATTCAAGGGGTTTTTTAGTACCTTTTTTTTTTTTTTTTAACAAATGTGGTTGCTCTGATGAGTGCCTGCCTGTGAGTGAAATTACGCAGGGGTCCCCAAACTGCTTTGAGAGTGTTTCTTGCAAATAGTACGCACTGTACATCTAAACCTAAAATGTGTGTTTGATTCCAAGTAATGCATCTGTCTCAAATAAAACAAAGCAAAACAAAAGACTGTGTCCTGAGACCCTGAGAGACAGTGAATAAATTAATTTGTGGGGAAAAAAAAAAGAAAAAGATGCAAAGGCATGGAAGTATGCTTTCATTTTTTATGTTATAACTTTAAAGAACTGATCAGAAAATAAAAATCAAGAATTTTATTTGTTGGGGTTTTTCTGCTTTTATAGTGGAAATGATGCTTTATTTATAGGCCTGCCACTAACTGTTGCTAGAACCTAGTGTTCCTTCTCAAAATTAATACCTATAAATAACTGACATTGGAGAGAATAAAATCCAGGCTGTTGCACACATACTGTATTTGTACATCTTCTTTACTTATTTATCTTTGTGCTTTGACCTATGTAATTTTTCTCTAGATGTCTAGACAAATTTAACTTGAGCAAATTAAAACTTGAAATGACATTTATTTCTGTTAAACAAATATGTAGCTTTGAGAACATAACTAAATATGTTATGAATTCTAACTGTAGTGCACTAAGTCACATACTTGCTTGACAGAAATAAATGTTGGCTAGAATCAAATTGTAAAACTCAAAGTGTACTGCTTTAAAAATAACTAATTAAAACCTAGAATATTTCTTTGGGATGTACTAAACCAGGATAAAAGGAAGTGTATCTTTGGTGTAATTGTATTAGCTTTCACACACTCAGTTATGATTTTCAAACAGCAGGGAAGAAATCAGGAATACTGTTAAAAAGCATCTGCTAAGCAGATACTTGTGAAAGACTGTGAATCATTACTGTGTACAGTACGTAGCTTTAAAGGAAGATTTTTGATGCATTAAATGTTGATCCATGTAATCCTAGTTATCCTTCCTTGCCTCAGCTGTTTATTTCTAGTTACAAGGTCATTCAGCTCTTTTCTGTATCTTACGTTGAATTTTACATTAGAGCCATGAAACATTCATTTCCTTTTATTTCAGCTGCACAATTTAAAAACCAATTCCCTAAAAAATACAGATGCAAAGTATTTTGAACCTTAAGAAAAATCTTAGCAATTTTGGAAAAAAATCATTATAAGTTTCCTGCCTGAGATCTTACTTCCCATGATACGGATTATGACTTGGCTTTCAGGACTGTTCTCATTTAATCGTGTCATTTTAACTCCAATATTGTGATAAATTTGGAGCTTTTCCCACTTACTTCACTGAGACATAATCAGTTCCCTGTTGAAATAGTTTTTTGCCCTGAACATTCTAACTTTCTCATGCGATAATTTCAAAATAAATTCTTAATGTTAAACTAGGTGATCAGTTGATAACAAATCTGTAGTCTTACCCAAGCTGTGAGCTAATACAGCACTCAACATTTTTGTTTGTTCCTGAAAACAAAAGTTATACCAATATTGAAGGAGGTATGGTTTTTTCCTATTACTTTTAGCTCCAGAAATTTAAACTGTAATCCTGAAAGCTGCATGTGCTTTACATCTGCATGATGCAATTACCTTCACTGGCACCACTCACTTCTTTATCTAAACAGCTCCCTAAATGTGTTTGCAAGATTGGAGTCTTGGAATATTTTGATTTTAAACAATACAATTCCATCAGTATGTAATGGTGACTTGGTGCTGTCATTCATTCAGAAAAATGGAATCTGAATTGTTTCAGCCAGGACTAATCTTTCTCTTCAACGAAAACCATGGTTTTGGCTTTTTGTTGTGCACAGTGTTGTTTTAGAAGAGCGCTTGGTCACTTTTTGAGAAGGATTATATGTCATATTGTCTGTGATAGCAGTGGACTCAGTCTGATGACTTTGGAGATCCCTTCCAGTCTTGTACTTCTATATGAACCCAGTCAGTATTACTGTTGCTGCTCAGATGGGGATTTTTTTGTTTATATGTCCAAAATTTTAGCTGAAATATTACCCTGTACAGCAGCACGTGTGTTACACTTAGAATGTAGGCCGACACTTAGAATAGCTGTAGGCTACTCTACAAAAGTAACCCTCTAAGAAAGATATTCTGTGATTACAAATTTACTGGTATATTCCCACAGTGGTGAATAGAGAACACGACTGTATCCACTGCTTTTTTTTCCTTCTAGGTTATCCTCTTTTAAAAGTGTACCCTGTAGGTGTTCATGTTAGCTGGTATTTCCTTTCAGCGTCTCCAGTAAGTTATCCTTTCATTGTGGGTAAGTAAGAGTTTGCAAAACTTTGCACCCTTATTCTTAAATTAAATACTGACAAGGAATGGAAGTGTAAAGCATGCTAATAAGCAAGACCTCCCTGTGGGAACCTGTGATAGAAGACTGTTTCACATTGAGAGGCAGACAGCGCTGTTGACACAGGCTGTCAAAAAGGCTTCATGTCTTTGAAAGAAAATCTTAATCTTCTTTATTCATGTGTGAACAGGTCCAGGCCTTCATCCCGTAGCTCATACGCATTGACTGTTTAAACTGTGGGTTGCTAGGC
The DNA here is from genome assembly GCF_000737465.1 of Haliaeetus leucocephalus. Taxonomy (NCBI): domain Eukaryota; kingdom Metazoa; phylum Chordata; class Aves; order Accipitriformes; family Accipitridae; genus Haliaeetus; species Haliaeetus leucocephalus. The sequence continues at coordinate 7,362,780 of NW_010972942.1, read as the reverse complement.
TTTGGGTAGGGTTTGTTTGCTTGTGTCTACATTGTACGAATGGATGAGGACTGAAAATTAAAATCTGTCTGACACAGAGCACTGCTTTTCTGTCTCTGTTTGAAGAGACATGGCAACCCAGGGTGAAATGAAAAGGAATTTTATTGAGCGCAAAAACTGCTCAGTGTTTAGATGTTGGATGCAGGAACTGAATGGTCAATTTGGGAGGCTTGTAGGTTGTTTATAGACATTGGGATGGCTGTCAATCACAGCACAATGGTGAAATTTGTGTCGGAAAAAAAGTGCTTTTTAGTGGCTGAACTCCTGTTTCCTGTTAAAATGCTCACATCAACAAACAAAAAGAGGTTTTGTCTGAAGTTTACAAGCAAGAAAATTTCAGAATAACAGAGATGCTGCTACTGTTGTGGCATCTTTTGATCATTGCGGCACTGACTATTTAACATTTAAAACCAAATTTTACAGAGAAAGATCCTATTGCTCTGTGGATCAGATTCTGCTCTACTTCTGTGGCTTATAAATCAGGAATAAGTCAATTAAATGAATGGAATTGTGCTACTGAAAAGCAGTATGGCAGTGGACTCTGAGACTGTACTGTGCATATATCTGTGCTATTACATACTTAGATACATTTTATATGTTATTTATATGTTTATAAATCAATAGCAATGAGAAGCAGAAAATAAATAACACCTATAAAAAAGTAATCTCTTTCAGCACTTGTTAATAACAAGTAGAGGAAAAGGGCTTATTTCAGAAGCAATATTCCCCTTTCCAGTTATTGTTAAAGCTAATTGGCAGCATTTTGCTACTTCATTTTACAGAAGTTTATATTATCTCAGCTATAAAATTTCATACCGAAACTTGGCCAAATGTCAAACTTGCCACTATAGGCTTTGAAACAACTAAAAAAAAAAAAGAACCACCAAACCAAAAACTAGGGAACTGAGGGGAAAATTGAAATAAGCCTGTTTTATCAGAATAGAATTTAAAATGGTAAAGCTGTTGGCTTTTTCTGGTTTTATAACATGAAGAAACATGCTTTATAGAACACTGGCTGAGAACTCAGCCCTCAAAATCTGATATAAAATGTGGTTTCTGGGCCCCTGTGGGATTCATAGGGGGGAAGAAAAAGAAATCAGTTTCTCCCATTGTTTTCCTTTCACCTCAGAACATTGCAGCCCCACAGCCCCAGATCTTTCCGCTCCAATGGTGGGGGAAGCGGAGAGGTTCATGTGGAGCAAGGCATGGCAGATGTATCATTCAATTTATAGACCATATCAGGTTCTTCCCAACCTTATGAGCATTCAGGCCTTATATTTTCCATAGGCACTGGGGGCTTGCAGACTGTGGTAGGAGATGTCACGCAGTTTTCAGGTTCTGAGCAGCAGGGCTCTTCCTTTGTGTTCACTCTCGTATTTTCACTAGCTTCCTCAATGTACATATATGTGTTTACACTACTTTTCATGTCTTTCTGAGCAGGTTTTTCATTGGTATGTGTGGTAATAAATTACTTGCCGTTTTATATGGCACAGGTGTGTGCATACTTAATTCTGGAATAACTACCACCTTCGGTGCTATCAAATATGGTAGCTATTGCCCAGATCACTTGTTTCTTCCTCCTCCCCCTTAAATATATAGCCTTAAAAATCTACAATATAGACAATGACTGAGGTGGTCATGATGAAGAGCTTTTCTGTGTAATTTTTAAATGAGAGGGCACATGTGAGGGCAGACTCTCAAAAATAAAATTTACCATCACTCTGCAGATGTCTGAAATTTGTTGGCTATTTATTTTTTGGAAACTTTGCTTAATTCCTTTAGCGGCTTAAGTTACAGAATTCATACAAAACACAGAGAAGTAATCATATCACTGCTTTCCAAATTGGAGTTGCTCTTTTTTGAGATCCATCTGTCATTCTTTCAATTTAAATTTAGCATAGTAAACCAAGTACAGCCCTAAATAGTGATTTAGTAATTGGTTATTTACTGCAACTCCCTCTCTTTTCAGGTTTTGTTGTCTTTACAGGCCTGAGAAAAAACAACAAGAGTAACTGAATAGCTAAAGAATACTTTAATTTACATTTGGCGGGAGAATTAATTTTTTTTAGTCACTGTATATAGCACTCGACCTGCTCAATGCAGCGGAGCAGAGGAAGGTCTCACCTGGAGGTTCATTTTCTCTCCTCATGCATCCCACATTGCTCATTGCAAAAGAGTTTTCTCTCTGCATTACCTTTAGCCAGCACTGCATTTGGCTTCAGCGGGAATGCAGCTTCATGGGTGAAATGCTCTGGGGTTCGCCAAGCACCGTGCTTCGGTTCTCGCCCCTGTACTGCCGCCCTCGGCAGCTTTGGGTGATTTGTATCACTTAGCTATACATAATTTTTCCTTATTCTGTGAATGGGAGCAGTGATAAGGTTCTTCATAAAAGCAATGATGAAAACTGATTTTATGAAGAGCATAGTTGCTGTAGTTTGTTACTACTCACAAGTTTCAGCTGAGTAAAGTCTTTCAATTTCTTTATAGTTCCCTTCACCAATATGTCCACACAGCTTGTGTTGCTTCCTCCCTGCATGACTAAGAGGTAAATATGTCTCCTCTTGCAGAAAACTAGAACACTTATATTTGTGCTTTCACTCATCATCTTCGACAATAACTCTTGTAATGTACTACTACTTATTATTATTCTTGTTCTAATCTCTTTGAAGGGTACCAAGGTGGCAATATATGCTGTTCTTGCATGATCAATACATTATTCTTGTTTATTACCAAGCCGCTTCCCCTTAGTGTGCTTGGCAGATACCTCTGGAGACAGCTTCCTGTAGTCTCTCCCAGCTTTATCTTCTTCTGTCCAAGGTTTGCTCCCTTTGCTGTCAGTAATGCCAAATGCAGAGCTTTCTTAATATGCTTCCCCTATTCCCATCGTATCGATTTCTTCCTCTCTGCCATGAGCTGCTTTCAAAGTCTTGATTTGCCAAGGTCTTCCCATCTTAAAATGTCTCCTAAAGACTAACTTACTCTGTAAGTATTGTGAAAGGAAACAATTTTGCTTGCTCTTCGTTCCTGGTGTGCTTTAGTCTTCCCTCTGCAATGTAGAGTCCTTGGGGGACTGGGGATTGGGCCGGATTCTCTGGATGTGGACAAGTGCTTTATTTTTTTAAAGATTATAGCTGGCATAGTGGGGCTGCTGCAAGCTTGGCAGATAGCTGGGAACTGTATGCTGCATAAGGTGGTCGAACAACAAACTACATCTTTCAGGCAGCAAGTGTTCCTCCCCCTCCCCCTTTCCTCCAGGCTTTATTCTGGAGGTCTAAGTTTATAACAAAAGAAACAAAAAGGTTTTTATATAAATGGAAAAGCAAATGGAGCCCAGCTCATGTTACAACTCAGCCTTCTGACAGCCAGGAATGGAGATCTGCCCTACTTAGAGGCCTCTCTTTGCTCTGAACTGCAAGGGAGCTTTTAATATTCCCTCACTTGCTCTGAGTGCTCTCTGATTAGACCTTCAGCTCCAGCTTGATATTAGCCCAAACTGTACATTTGGCAAAGGTTGCTGCAAAAGTTTTGTCTGTACAGCAATGGCAACAGTGGAGCCATTATCCACCGCCTCGGTGCTATCAGGGTATAAATAAGAAGCAGGGTATATATGCACAGTGTTGTTATTGCTCAGAAAGCTCCACTGCATTGCAAACCCTTTAAAATAATACACCGAGAAAGTATGTTGACTTTCCATTAGTCATAAAAGCCAACATTTTTAATATGCATAATTAAATTTAGTCAGGGAGATAAATGTGTGTTGTTTTTTCCTTTTCTTCAGAGATCGATGGAAACTGCCCAACACTTTTGGTGCTGGTGCTTAAATATGTTTAAATTTAAGAGGGTGTTTTAAGTTAATAAAGCAGGTGCCAGAATGCCTTAGCTAGGCGAAGGCTAAATTCAAATTTCTTACTCAGATGCCTAATTTTAGGCAAGGCAGTATCTATAGGATTAAATGTCTTTTATTAGACTAACTATTTAGAAAAAACAGACATGGGAACACAAATCATTCTCTTGTTATGCACTGAAAATTTTGAAGAAATAATTCACAATTTAAGAAATGCTCTGTGCTGAAAATAAACCACACTTTATACTCGATTTCTTGCTATGCAGACTTTCTGCAAGCCATGTAACAAAGGTGGAACACAATTTTAAGTGGCAAAAGCCTGGAGAAGCTGCAAAATGTAGTGAAGCCCGTATTGAAAGCTACAGATTGCTGCCAGGCTTTGAGGCTGAATCATTGTAATTCCATGTTAAGCTGATCCATAGGTAAGAAAATGTTTTCCTGGTTTTGGATTCTTTTCTTCCTTTAAAATAAGAGCTTCCCCAAGTTTATGGTCTGTAAAATAATAAAGACTTTGGAGGGTGAGAGAAAAGAACAAGATTATCCTATGGCCCCAAAACAAAATGGAAAGTGTGGTCACTGGCAGGAACAATTTGAATCGGATACATTTTATGGAATAAATCACTATCTGGCTTTCTGTAGGATTATCTCAGTACATAAAAATGACTGAAGAGAATAAGAAACTTGGGCAGGACTACTCAAAGTGATGCAAACATGGCATACAGAGCATCCCACAACTCCTTCCTGTGCAAGACTCATCCAATGTCATAATCTCTTTTCTTAAATTTCTTTGCCCTTTGTTATGCTTTCTGCTTTTGCAGGAGAGGGAAGCATGAGGAGATTTCAGGGATATTATTTTCTCTAGTTTTATAAAGGGACCAGATAACAAAACAGAACCCAGATGACCTTTAGAGCTGTGGGTGACCCTTTTTGATGAATGCTGGGCACTCGTATTGTGATGTGTCCTTTCCACTTACAGCCCATAAAATCTAAATTCCCAAAGCGCATAGCTGCAAACCTGTGCTGGTGAAGAAACAGATGGACGTAAATCATTGATATTTGGAGCCAACCATTTTCCTGATGCCAACTTTCATGCATTGTAAAAATGGCTAATTGCTTTCCTTTCCTAACCGCCTTTCACTCGCTCAGATGCCATTAGCCTTTAGCTCTTTGTTTTTATATACCCGGCTATTTTGTTAGTGCTCTGCACTCTATACCCCTGCTCCTGTTTCTCAGGATGCTAGACAGTGAATTATCTATTCACTTCAGAGACATCCCTCCCAATTTCAAGAATGAATGCAAAAGGGAAGTTGGATAAGCACTTTGTTTCTCTTTTAATTTAAAATCTACTAAGAAATTATGCGTGGGTTGGAGTGTGTGTGTGTGTAAGATCCTCCAGCTTCTGCTAACAGGAGAAAGATTTACGGGGAGAAAGAATTCTTTAGATGACTCTTGCCGTCTCATGAGAAATACTATATGCGGATTTACAGATCTACCTAATTTTTATGCCTGTACACTCCTCCTTAAAAGGACTGCCAGATTTGTCAAACAGTGAGGTTCGGGTATAGTTAGCTTTTCCTTCTCCTGGAAAGAATACATTGACTTTGACTGGTTTGCCCTTTGTCAGCCTGGTCTTTAGGACTCTGAATCTCTTCCTAAAGTCTGCTCTGTAGACAGCAAAGTGGAAAATGAGTGTTCATTGCCTGAGCACTGCATTGCTTTAGCTAAAACTGAGAAGACTTCATTCTATATTCTAATAGGTCTGGCAAAAGGAAGCCAAGAGCCTCACAGGGGGCCAGCAGGTTTTTGGTTCTCTGTCTGAGTTTGCTTCTGAGCTTTTTCTTAATATCACAATGGGCTCTTGCTGTGTACTTCTAATGCCTCAGCAATGAAGTCAGGGTATATTATGCCATCTGTCCAGGAGTCAACACTGCAGGTCAAGCTAATTTAAACTGGCACTTTTCATCTCCCTATGCCTGTATGCATTACATTTAATAGTTTAAGTGAGTGATTGTATCTCCTGACCCTGCAACAAAGGACAAAGCTCATGTTTGTATTTTTTCATTGTCTTTAGTTGTTATGGGTAGGGACATTTGATCCTTTAATGCAAAATATAGTTAAACAAGTGACTGATACTCAACTTCTGTTTTAGGAATGGTTAGGGAATTTTAAATTATTTTTCATCCCCCTTCTATCTTTTTTTTTTTTTTGAAAGGTAAGTAAGAAGACAAATTTATATATGGTGGCATTTTGTAAATTGAATCCCGGATAGAAAAGTTTAAATGCAAAAATCAAAACTATTATTTCTTCTTCACATTGACAGTTAAAAATGTATGGGGGGAACTGTTTGCCCCGTGGGAAACAGAAGAGTTAAGTGATGATTCTGGAGCAAAATTATGCTCATAAATACTTTGGATGCTATGAAAAGAGCAGCTTCTACATCATTATTTCTCATTCCTCTGCAATGAATTTTGAGGAGTTAAATGTATAGATATGATAGTTGAATCATCAGAATGGAGGTTTGATAAATGAAAAATGTGCATAATAGTATAATAGATGTTGTAAAATCCGGGGAAACTTGTCTGAAGATTAGTACTCAGTTTGATTTGTCTGTCGTGTTTTTCCTCCTTCTTTCTGCTCTTTCTCTGACTTGCTATTTTTCCAGGTCACCATGTTTCCAGGATTTTCCTTTTTCTGTCTCCAGAGAAATAGAATCATTGCTGAGGAGGGAAGGGGAGGGAAGGGGAAGGAAGACCACACACAAGTATTTATTTCTTAAACACATCTGAAGTTTGGAACAGCAATACTGTTCATATGATTAGGTTGTCAATAAGCTATTTTCCCTCATTTACAAAAATGTTTTACAACTATGATAACATAAATCTATCTCTTGCAGCCGTACTAGCCCAGGGCACCAAAGTTATGACTGTTGATCTGAAGTTAATTTCAGAACCAATTGAGGTATATCTATGCAAATTAACTGTGTAGAGAGATACATGGGTTGTTAGGTTTTGTTGCAATAAAGAATCTTCTTCTTAGAGAAAACCTAGTCCTATCTGATGGCCATGGCCAGCTACTGATCTACTAAGTACCTTTTCATGATAAATCAAAGCCATGGCACCATTCAACACACACACACACACACACACACACACACACACACACACACACACATCTAAATGTTAAGAAATGAGAATAAATACTTTGAGCCTCAAACACTACATTGGGACAGAAAGAAGAGGCATATGGCCCTCCTTGTCATCCAAGGGACCCCGAAACTGGGAGAAACCAAAGGAGAAAACATGACTGAGTAGAGAGCAAGTATGCAGACATAAAGGTACAGCCTGCCCAAGGTACAGCTTACAGCTGAAAATGTTTGAACTGCCAAAATTAATGTTTTTACAGAAAGTTATGAATTTCACACCTGCTCTCTGTACTAGTGATGTTAGTACAAGGAGCACAAACATATAGAATCATTCATTAACAGGGGTAGAAGGAACAGAAAACACAAAATGCAATAGGTATTTTTCATGTAATACTGAATGTAATTTCATATGCATATCCTTATACAAGGAAATTTCTTTCCTTGATACAAATAGGTACAAGCAGGACAAATAACAAGATTTTTAACTAGGATTAAAAAAATTAGAAAGAACTATAGTTCTTTCAGAAACATTGCAACATTTTCCATATTAACCCTTAAATTTTAATACTGTTTCTCATATTCACTGCATCTGAAATTTACTGAGATTTGGTAATACTGATATATGGTTTATTAATCAAAATGTCACTGTAAAGTAATTCTTACCATTATTGTGAGTTAAATATTGTATTCTAGGTAAAGGTTACCTGTTCAGAAGCTAGATTCATAATTGAGAAGCAAGGCTAATGGCATATTAGACCATTGGTGAAAGAGGAAAATTATGACAGGCTATAATGGTGACTTCATTGGCTGTTATAAATCTGGCAGTGTAATGATGTCATATAGAGCTGTGTCTTTAAAAAGACATTAAATTAATCTAGTAAAGCAAGACAAAAGTGGCTTAGAATTACACGTTAATATTAAACCAGAGCACACTGTAATATAAACTCAAAATCAATTCCTAAAGAAAGGCCTTGGCAAATATAATGAATAAGTACAGAAACCCCCATTATCAGTAATAAAACTATTAAAAAAATTGAGGAATGAACATTTATTAGTTTAAATGTGTTGTACTTACACAGCATGATAGAAAAGTGAGGTACCTATTCATACTTGCACGTCTAATGTATCTAAATCACAGGAAGGACCACTGCAAAAGAGCATTAGAGAGAAGAGGGAAGGGACTGGCAGTCATCAGCAGCGAAATAAGCGAGAAGTTTTTGTGGGAGAGGGAGTGCTGGAAAGTGATTTGGCCTCCTTTGCTTCCAGCAGATTAAATGATGTTATTCTACATTATAAAAATGGACCTAAGAACTGGGTATTTTTCTTTAATTCAGCTTAATTCCTGCCTGTTGTTGTGTTCAGCCCTTGCTGCCATGGCAGCACATTTCCACCCACGAAGCACCAGAGTCATTGATAAAAAATACCATCGATGGTGCATATTGCAGCTGTCCCCTGTGCTTCCTAGAGTACTGTTCCCCACAGGAAAAGACACACTCTGGATTTTGCCTTGATTGGCATGACATAATGGGTCCTGCACAGGAATGAGGAATTCCCTACACAACTTTCTGAGATCCTTTCTAGCTCTGTTTTTCTATGCATAGGCTTTCTGTTTCATAGTCCCAGCTGAACTTAGGGATGAGCTTTCCCTTTTGTATTTCCCAAGAGAAGAAGTCTGTTGAGGGAGTTGCTGTCCAGGACCCCAAGGTTTGGGGTGCTCAGCCTCCAGAAGAGCTTTTTAGAGCACAAAAAAGCAGCCAAGCCTGTGGCTCTCACTCTGCTTTTCTTTGTGGTAATTCACCCGCCTGTTTTGTCTCAGACAGTCTTGGATTTATGAAGTTTTACACTGTGTGTATATATCAACCATAGATTTTTGACTAGGTGAAGGCAAAGCTGTTTATCTATCATTTACACTATTCATTTTCCTTCCTGAAATGCTCATTTGAAACACAGCAAACACCACAATGGTATCTTACTGCATTGCTCTCTGAAGAAATTCTGTGAACTACCAGTTGGTAACATAGCCCTGTGTTCATTTTTTCCAGAAGATAAAAATGCAGCAGAACAAAAAATTCATGGGATGTGGAGCCCACAAATTCTTTCTCTTTGCATAAGCTTTTGGGAACAGAAGATTTTGTTTTCCCTGCACATCTGACTTTACATGAATTTTGCTTTTTAGGAAGAAAGGACATTCTGTGGTTTGGTCTGCAGATGGCTAAATGGATGATCATCCCTGTGGGCTTTATAAACCAAGCTTTTGGCTTGGTTGGGAATACCTTCTTAGAGGATTGATGCCAGGTTTGGGGTTTTTTTTTCCCTCTACTGTGCATGGTCCTTTGCTGATCTATATTTGGAACGAGTCACATGCCAGTTGCAATAGGACATCTATTGGTAACTGACATTACAAAGAGTCCACAGAGATTAAAAGAATATTGTTCTTTCTTCTGATCTTCTTTTATCTTCCTCTCTTCTCTCAGAGCTTTTACAAGTTTATTTAGTAGGCAGAGATATGGTGTGTAATAAATAAGGATATTTTATAACAAGCTTCTGGCAAAAAAATATACTGGACTTACTGATACTTGATGAAATATGAAAGAAATAAAGTGACAAATGTACAGTAATATTTGGCTAGGTATAGACATTAATAGACATTACTTGTTGAAATTGCTTCTCAAAATCAGGAAATGATTGGAAATTATCAGAAATCATTAAGATAGATGCTGTTGCAATATTAATATATTTCCTATCTGTTCAAATTTTATTAAGCTTTTCTCCCTATTAAGTAGAAACTACAGAAATGTAAATCTTCTTTACTGTGCATGACCAATAAACAAATTAGCCAAAGAAAACCTTCAGTCTTTTCATTTTTCCCTGAAAAAGTTTAAATTAATAGGATGCTTTTAATATGATGCTAAAGAGGAAAAAGAAAAGGAAAAAAAACCCTATTATATAGCTTCTGGACAGAATAACTTGAGCATTTTTTTCCAGTAGTGACATACTGCCATGTAGTGGCACCTTATCTCAATAATTAGTTCTTATTTTGTTTAACAAACGTGTGGTTATTTTCCTTCAGTCAATCATGCCTGGTAAGCAGATGTTGTTTTAAATAGTACAACCAAAAATGAATCGGGTGCTAGAGGCTCAGAAGACTGTTCTGCTTTCAGAAACTGGAAAGCCCATTTCTGATTTGGGAGCATGCACAGACAATCTGAGTTCAGAGTTGCAGACAAGTTGGGCTCTGTGGTGTTATTCTTTTCCTGGCATATCATGCTTTGTGCTGGTGTTGTAGGGCTCGTTCTGCACTTTCTGCTTCTGTCTGTTGCAGTACAAGTGCTCAGGATGATGAGTTGAAGTTGTAGTTTACTACAAGAGGGTTAAGGGGGTGTCAAAGTCCACTGCTGTCTTTGAGACATTCATAAAGAGCCAGTTGCTGCTGTAGCATGTTAATACACAGCCATTTTACACAGGAACACCTTTTGAGAACTTTTGCAGCTTTCCTTCCAAAAATGACTTTGCCTGCTTAGTTGGAAGTTTTTTCACATGCGCAGTCACTTTGAATTTTTTTTCCTGTGTTTATTTTCTTACAAAGGTACAGCTGACCTCACATATTTACAAGCAATAGATAAAAATACTTGGATAGTAATTAAGGACATCATTTCTGTTCTATAAACCGGCTTGATTTTAATAAGTGCTGAACTCGATCCATCTGGAAGTAAGGGCCTAGTTCCTTCAAACAGATAAACACCCTAGAGACTTCGTACAGCTAAGATGTCTGCAATTTTTTATAAGCTAGCAGAGAGGCTGTTTTATTTAACATAGTTAACATTGAAAATATTATTTGATACTAAGTTTAAAGGAGAAGTGCAAATTCTAAACCACAGGCTTTGTTAAGGCTTTCTAATTCCATTCTAATTATTATGGAAGTCTGATGTTTGAATAAGGCCAAGTCATCTTTTAATTCCTAAACTGGCTCCCATAAAAGGCTAGAAAGTCTTTGATCTGTGTAAAAGAGAAGATCACCAGGGAGAAGCCTCTGCTTCTGTTTGTCCAAATGTTGCAAGCAGAGTCTCTAGGCTATAGCTAACAACTCAAATTATATTTGTTTGTGTCTTAGACAGCCTTGTTGATTTGCATATAAAAGGGATTTCAACAGCAATATCAGCTCTTTCATGGGATTTGCAATGGAGGAAAAAGGCTAGTTAAATTTTGATCTAATAGACTGGGCTGCAATGATGTAATGTAATTAGTGTCTAGTAGCATAGATATTGCCTGATGTCATATTTCTAAAGTTATCTGGTATATACATACCAAGGCGATAAAAGCCATACAAAACTGAGGGATAGAAACTTTTCCAAAATTAGGTTAATGGCATGGAAATGGAATGGAATGGAATGGAATGGAATGGAATAGAATAGAATAGAATAGAATAGAATAGAATAGAATAGAATAGAATAGAAGTTTTCCTGAAAGGAAGAAAATCTCTGGAAAGCTTATTCTAGGAGGATATCAGCTTGTTCTAGGAAATTCAGCCTCAATAGATGTGTAAAGTTTGTAGAATACAGTTTCTAACAAGGTCTCCTGAATTTTTGTCATTGGACATTATAGAAGTAAACAGAAAGTACAGAACTAGGCTGAAGAGCAGGTCTGATTATTTCATAGGGAATAATGTGAAGGAAACACAAGACTTGTAAAGAAGGCTACATGCATCAGCTTATGTTGTTGGCATATAGTTTTATTTTCAGTGAAGTGGGAGGTACGGTGCCATGCAATAGCACTGTTGTCTGTCTTATAACTGAAGTGGTTACACTTCTGGTAAGAAGAAAGGTTATTTGTAATCACCTGTAAAAATTGCCTAGAATTAATTTTTCTGCATTGCACACTCCTGTAATGACCTTCTTTTTCCAGAAGAAAGGCTAAAGATAGTTTAATGAACAAACCTTCCCAGTCTTTGTTTTCTCCCTTCCATTGACAGCCTCAGGTGGGGGCTTAGATAGGAAGGAAGAATTGTTCTTGCAGCTGAGACCTTGCTGTTCTCTTCTTGATGGATGCACAGGCAATGAGTATTTGTCACAACCAAGCGCACATATGAGAAGGATGATCAGCAACCATGTGATCAGGCTAGGCTGGTGCTTATCTCTTCATGTCTTTAGAGTCCTTGACCACATGGTAAGGATGATACTTGCCTACTCCATTACCCCCATTTGACCATTATCTTATCTGCCTTTTAATGTTAGCAAAAAAAAAATCATAATTCAGCTTACGTCAGTAAACTTTATCCCTTGAAGCCTTACACCGTCCCTCTCAGCATGAAATACAGCAACTGTAGAGGTAAATGTACAGTTTTAACTGGAATAGTGAAGATGCTAACTAGACTAGAATTTGTTTCTGGTGTTAAATATGATGCTTCAGCATGTTAACTTTTACTGTTTCTGTGAGAATGATGTAATATCATGACCTCATATTAAAAACTAATGCAAAGTACACCTGTTCTTCTCCAACTAGCATCTCAGTCCTTTTAAACAATGGGAATGTGTTGCTTTCCTGCCCGCTATTCTCAGAAAGGCACATGTGCCCCAAATACTATCTTTTTAAACTGATGTAGTTGGAAAAATAAAGGATGTCATCTCTTCCTGCAGACTTTGCCTTCCTTAGCTGTATAATGAGTAATTGTTAGAATAAACGGTCTGGATAATCTTAATGACATCTGAAGAGTTCAAAGCAAAGTCTGTAAAGTTTGTCATCACTGCTTAAGTTGTCAAATCACAGAAAATAGTCCTGGAAAAGACCTCAAGAGGTCATGAAGTCCCTAAACTAAGATCAGCTATACCTATCTTTTTTCCTGAGAGATGTTTGTTTAACCTTTTCCAGTGATAGAAATTCCATGACCTTCCCAGAAAATCTATTCCAAAGCTCGCTCTTAATGTTTAACCTTTGATGCTGTCACTACTTGTTCTTTCCACCGCGAGCAAGTAGAACAGATGATTTTCTTCTTCTTGACAAGAGCTTTTCATGTAATTGAAGAATGCTATGATCTTTCCCCTCTTTGCCAGCAAACTATTTTTCTGTCTTTGTGTTTTCTAATCTCTAACCATTTTCTTTGCTCTTTCCTGGAGAGGTGATGAAGCAAAAAGATTTGATATCCTCCTTCTAACCCTGTTACCCTCCTTACAATCTTCCTGCTAGTTTAGGAAGAACAGAGATAAGATTCTTTGGAACATAGTGTTCTCTCCCAGGTTACCTGAAGGATTTGCTCTGGTATTGTTAACTATTTTTACTTCTGTTTAGTCAGCTCTTTGCTTTTGCTGTTGTTTTTTAGATGTTTCTGTGTGGAATATAAAATCATTGATGTGTCACTCAAAAAATTATTCTTCAGAAAAGTTTTGTCACTTCTTGTCTTGCCGAACACATTTCCATCTGCCTGAATAGGACAGGTTAGACATGCCCCTTTGCATTGAAAGCTTTGGTTACCTTGGTTTCCATATGGTCTGCATCTGTAGTTAACTGTATTAGTTAACTTTGGTTAAAATATCGTCACCAAGGCTCTGATTTAAACCATTACCATAAACAAAAGCATTTTTTGGGGGGGGGACGTCATTAGGGACATCATATCCCTTTGGTTCCTGCAGCTACTTTTTTCTAAGACATTTTGCCTTGTTTAGAGCTTTGGAATCACCTTTGTATCGAAACTTCACAGTTACTTAGCAGCAGGGTTTTCAGTTCATTTTGCGTCTGCACTTTGTCTATTGACTGAACTCCACCCATTTCCACTAAGAAGTGTGGGACGCTGCTTTTTTCTTTTGCCCTAAGCAGCTGTCCTCCTGGCAGTCCTTGTGGTGAACTTCTTCCAGGTTTGTTTCAGCCCTTGAACTTTACAGGACTGAGCCAAAAACTTTGTCATTATAAGTCCCATTAATAATCATCTGTTTCTCAGGCTCATGGGATCAGTCTTCTGTTATGTTCCCTGACTGGAAACTCCCAAAGCCATGCCTGAGGGGTGATCTCCTTGTAACATCTGTTCTGGGACTGTGCTGGTAAGTCATTATGAATTGACGCATTGTTGCCTTGCTAATGTAACCTGTGGACAGGAGATTAGCTGGAACTGGCTAAAACTGAACTTTTAGTGTTTAGGCTTTGGAGAAGTGTGGAATAATATCAAAAGTATGTGGTATGTGTCAAAAATGGATGTCTAAATTAGACATTGAAATAAATTCTCCACCACCCCTTCCCCAGTAAAGTTAAATAACAGTACTTGCACAACTTTGTAATGGAGAGAAAAATTCTTTCTTTTAAGGTTACCTTGTGGTCATATTTATTCTGTGTGGTTCCAGCTGAAAACTGAGGTCATATCCAAGCTGTATTTACCTAGTCAGTCAGGGACCAGCTTCACTGTGTGCCCATGGACAGACTTACTTACATTCAGCGAACCAATCACTGCCTAACTATATTAGAGGCATGCGCTGAGCTCTGAATTGGTCCCCTGTGGAAAATCTCAAATCAAGCATAGTGCTTCAGCGTGATCTGAAGATCATCTTTGGGCAGTCTGAATGAACTGGTTTTTGATAAGGACCAAGCCAGCTACTGCCTAGTCTAGAGTACCACTTCTTAAGCACAGCGCTCTCGTGACCTTGTTGCTAGCTGTGTGCATGGTGACTGGGTAAACATATAAAATATATTTTACGTACATATATATATATATACATTTTTATATATATAAACCAGTAGGTTTTGGACTTCTGAGTTAGGCAGAGCGCTTGGGAGCATTTTGTTGCTCTGAATCCTTCACTTATGGCACCCATTGGAACACATTAGTCCTGGGCAGGTGTGTTGGACTTCCTTCTATATATAAATGCAACTACGTGACTTAAAATATCTTTGTGCATAAAAGAACATAAAAATAAAATTGTAAAGGACTTAAGTCAGATAACAGTCTGGGGATTTGGAATTGCTTTAGCCTGGAAAATCAGCTTCTGGTCTTGAGACAACCTTTAATGTGGCTGTCAAAATTAGCTGCCGGTCCTTAAGATTGTCTATGTGACCCTTGTGAGGACCTTTTCTGATTTTCCATGAGTCTTGTCTGGAAATAAAGGCAGTAAGTCCTTTCTCCTCTCCTTTCCCAATACCTTTTGAGATGCAAGTGTTCATGCATGTGTCACCACAGTACTGAAGTCCAAGAAAGCAAAGCCTTGAGGCCAGGGTCTTTGAGAAATGTCAGTAAAGTCATATATACATCTTGCTTTTATATGTGGAAAAAAATAATGGTTTCCTCTCATATTTGAATTTGAGGGGAAAAGAGAATTTTCAAAGGCATGAAAGAGTTCAGTCTTCTGAGCATGAATATCTAAGCAAGATGTGATCCTAAAATGACAAGGAGTCAACATCTGGGTATGTTTTCCCACATTAGCAACTGCTATCCTAAACTGTGCTGTTGTATGTGATGTTAAACAGCTGCTCAGTTTCGCCCCAGAGGTAAGAATATTCTGTATCTCACTTACATTTTGGTTTTTTAGAATTTTTGAGATGAAAAGCTCTCAGAGAACATGTAAAGTAGTAGCACTGAAACTGCACTGTGCTTGGTACCTAGAAAATCATGTTTTAATTCAATAAAAAGCTGCTGACATATTATAATGCTTATTCTTGGCACTACCGTATTACATTATCCAACCACCGTTTCTCATTATCTACATACCAAATTGTTCAAGTGAGTAATTTGAGTCTGTCCCCACCATGTACTAGTGAAATACCATACAAATAGCTGTCACAAATATTAACAGCTGGTCCATTTCAAGGTGCTGTTGCCTTTGTCTGCAATTTACAGTAAGAATTAAGTGTATCCTGCCAACAGCATCAACCCATCCCACATGCTGAAATGCCTGGTGGCTTTTGAAGCTGTATGTGCAAGTAGGGTTTCATATCAATCTGCTTTCTGGGGAAGAAAAAGGGTTGTATAGGGTCAGGGAAAAAATTCTTTGGGAGTTGTTGATATTTAATAAAATTGCACTCAGGAAGTTTAGAATGGATAAAAAAGATGAAGATTTTGTAAACTACGCAGACGTTCTTCCTGTAGTGATTATACACAGGATACTGAAATGTAGCACTCCAGTGCCTGTGGTTTTTGTCTTCATTTCTGTGTCTTAAATGAGATGAATTACACTACTATAAAGAAATGGCATGACTGTAACACACCTGCACTGAGTGGGACTTTCACATCCGTAATTCCCCGAAACCTTCATGACTTTGTGTAAACATGTTCGTAACAAAGCAGAAATACAATTTTGTATGCACTTACATTCAGAAATAAGATGCAATGGTGGACTCTTACAGAAGAATTGCTAAAGTGAGAAGTACGGGTGTCACTTCTTCCAAAAGTTTCATAGTAAAAGTTTCTTTTGAAGGTGACCTTGTTTTCTAAGTCCAGCTGGAAACAGTTAACCACTTTCCTGACTCTATGACCAAACTTAGCTCTAACTGCACTTGCAAAATCAGTGGCTCTGGAGTTAACTTTCTGTTAACTAATGTAGTTCAAACCATCCCTTTGCTTAATTATATATTTTTTTTTCCTTCAAAATGAGCTCATAACTTTATTCCACAAGAGGACATTGTGAGATGCTGCTTTCCAGTTTGTCTGAACTGAATTACTGCAAAGGATCTGGCTTGCAATGTGAGAACTGTAAAGAATATTCTAAAAACCCTTTCAAGTATAGATCTGTAGGTATGTCTCTCCTAAAATCTATGGAAGAATATAACTGAAAATGGTACGGAGACATTTGTGCTGCTTATTAACTATGTTGTGTCTGAATCATTGCTATAAAAGAAAAATCAAAGGCTGGATTCAAAATGAGATTATTGTGGTAGCCAGAGCTATATTTTGAGCTGGTGGGACCCACTGAGTATACTAGGGTTGAAAAAGAGTCTCGTCCAGCCACTTTTGCCTCTTTTTCCCTAGCTATGTTCAAACAAAAGCATGTGAATGCTCTCACAGGTAACCAGACAGGGCAAAGGTTCTCTTATTTACTACTTTAAAATAATAAAATAATCTGCAAACAAGCATAATTTACCCAATATGCATGTTAGTGAATTCTGCTCTATTGGGCAGTTTACTTTCACTCATTGTAGGCACTTTTGAAACTGTAATTCAGTGCTGTAATTCTTACTCCACAGTAAGTGGTACTTTTAGAGTCACAAGAAAGTCCTACAAAGCATTCTCTCCCCCTTGAGGAATATTACTCTGTATTCACCTCACATAACACAGCCTCTTTACAGATTGCAAACGTCATTCAGGTCAAACCAGTCTGCTAGTGAGTCTCCTCTAAATAAACTTTCTTTTATTCCCCTGGTCTTAAAGTCTGTTCACTGTCTATTTTCTTTGCTCTTTTGTGTGCAGCTAAGATTTATAAGGATCGTTGTTACAAGCTATACGTTTTCTTACATCAGTCCTTTTGGTCTCAAGACCTTGGAACAGAGAATTTACAGTGGCCATAAAATGGACCCCCCAAAAATATGATCCACCTTTGCAAATGTTCTCCATTTGACATAGAAAACCAGTGGGATGAAAGGCTGTTCCCATTACTCTCCATGCAGAAAACCAGCTCCTGACTACCATTAAAATTATCAAGGAGCTTACACCAACTCTCTTTTTAGAAGTCAGAGGAAATTCTCACCACTGTAAGAGTCTTCATCTGTACCTTTGTAGAGAGCCAAGCTGGCTTGAGATCTGAGAAACTTTCATCTTCAGGAAAATTCAAGCGCGGCACCCAGACTTATGCTTAGGCCCATGTCTAAGGGAGCTGTATTTCTTCATGGAACATAATGGAATATTCTAAACAAAATATGAAAAGCTGTTATAAATAAAACTAATTAAACATTTTCAGATGAATAAACAGTAGTTTTATAACCCTTGCTCTGAAATCTCATAATCTTATAATTAATTCCATGTTTAATATAAAAATGACAGTTTGATGGAGTTGCTTTGAGGATTAAATAGGGAAATGTACCACATGCAGTTTTCCTGCTCCATACACTACAGATTTTACATGGGAGTGACATCACACTAAATAAAAAGACTGGTCATCTATCACCTGGATAATGTGTGCTAAATAATGACGAACCTGGCACCTTGCGTATAATTTTCTTTCTCAGAGCTGAGCTTCCAAAAGTTCTTTTTGTTCACATTTCCCAAAATTGGTCATCTCAGGCTGAAGCAGCATCTGTACAGTCTATGAAAGGTAAGAAAGTGAAAATCAGACTTTGGTTTGCTTAGGATGTATTCCAAGATTATATGACTTGTGTGAGGTATGTTTCCCACTGTTACTAGCACGCTGGATGAGATCTTAATTGATCTCTTGTTCTTTCTTTTCTGGGCAGAATGAAGTCTTTGAAGATGAATACTGGCTCATAAACTAAATGCTTTCAGCTGTTGCTGCTGAACATAACAATTCCTAAGAAGATTTTTGTCAGTTGCTTAGAGATTTCCTTGGTTTTATGGAGAAGAAAAGGTTGTAGTTTAACCCTTAAACAACTCCTGGATAAGATTGCAAGTCACGCTATAGGTCTACAGTAGAAATTTAACAGCTGGAGAAGGGAAGCATGCTTTAGTAAGGCAAAACATTTAGAAATGTGAACACATGACTAGATGTAGGATTTAATATGGCCTGTTAGGCAGGAGGTCATATTCGTTGATTAAATTGGTCTACTCTGTACTTAAAAACCATGGATGAATAAACTTAAATATTATTGCTGTGTGTATACGTAGTAGCAAGGTGAGAAATGGTTGCAGGACAAGACCAACATACAGCATGCTGAGACAACACAAAGTAGTATCTATCTTTCACAGAAAGCCATTTCAAGCCTTTTCTTTCCTTTCTTCTGGAAAGGAGTGACACGCTACATGGTGCAGCTGGTAGATTGGCTTGGCTTGATAATGCATGATCAGAGCCTCATGAAATGGTTTTGTTGGAAACCCCCTGTACATACCATATGCTAAATGAAAAGCAGAAGCACAGTGGAGTATGTTGGGAGTTCAGGCGTGCCTGAGTTGAAATTGTCCCACAGCAGAGCTTCGCCTCTCTGCCTTCCTCTCTCCACAGAGAAGCAGGGCACAAGATTCTCTTGTCTGCCTGCCTTGCTGGAGTAACTGATGACAATCAGTGTATTAGTTAGTATGTCTACTAGCAAGCTGTAGTTATTGGTTAGTGTTTGTCTTTGTGTTGAAGTATGTATTAACATGAAGGCATTTATTCACCCAAATAGGGGCAAGACTCCAAGTGAAGTTTACAGGTAACTTGCTGTACAATCAGCCCACTGCTCTATCATCATCCTTATGTCCCCCGCCCTTCTGTCACACATCTTGAACCACACACCCACCACCTACCTCTCCTATTCTTCTACTGAAGCCCCAAATCCATTCTCTATGTAATTGCAGCTGCATATCAGCCCTTTTTCATCTGCCTCCCAAGCTCGTATCACACGTGTATTTTTTTCCTCACTTCTCATAGTCCTCTCTTTTGATCCTCTTCAGCAAGACAGCAGATTGCTTCAGGTACCTTTCAGCCCTACACATGTCATGTTAACCTTGCCTTTGGGCAGCAAGGGGCTGGGGAGCAGCTGGTGGGGGTAACTGGAGTATGGGAGCCTTGTGACTGCTGCCTGGAATTATTGTGGGGTCCACAACTAGGGGGAAAGGAAAGGAGAAACAGGGATCTCCAGTACATCTGGGGTTGGACCCAAAACTCACTTTATTGTATAAACTGCTGTGGACAAAATGATAAGATCTGAACCCTCCATTTTATTGTGTGTTTGCACCTTCTGGAAGTCTTCTTTGTTGGGAAACCACTTGAGCACCCATTGAAAGTCTTGGATGAGGTGGGAGAATGAGTATCTAGTCAGCTAAAGTAGGAATAAAAAAGAAATCCATATGGAGACAAGTGTGGAACAAGGAGTGAAAGCTGGTGCAGGTTTGGGAACAGTAGGCAAAAAAGGCCTGTCACATCCAGGGTACTTGCCCACTTGCTGGGAAGTACCTGGGGTTCCCCATTCTCCCTGCCCCTCTTCTGACAGCAGATATCTCAGCCACTTCTTGACCAAACTTCAGGTTTTGTCCCCTCTGTCTGGTGTACATAACAACTGACAACCCACTACTATTACCAGCTGCAGCTCAGACAGTTCATGCTGTGGACTGAGGAATTCTTACCCTGATAATATGCCTTTTAAGAATTCACAGGAAAGATTTTTTTTTTTTTTCTTTTGCAGATTTAACAGCCATCCCTGCCTGCAGCGGGTAAATCACATACAGGAGATTGCCTTTGGGAGCAAACTCATGCAGTTGTAAGCTAGAAAATACCAGAACTAAGTATGTGTGTTTGTTTGTTTATTTTCCAAAATTAATTTAATCCTCCAGTGATTTGCTTTTAGATTATCTGTAACTTCTGAGATCACGCACTTCTTTCCTGCAAGATCCCTGCCTCATTCAGTGCAGAGAGTACTTACTTAATGAGCAACTACTTAATCTTTTCTCCTCTGTGTTTCTCCTAGCCTTGCTGTGTACTACCTTGCTATATGAACCACACTAGTAATTTCATGGAGTTTTCTGTAAGACTCATCACTTACTTAGGGTTTTCTTTTTAAAGCACTTAAAAAAAAAATTATCTATTTTTTTTCCCATTCCTGTGAGGTAAAAGATTAATTTTATTAAAATTCTAAGGTGGATTTTTTTTTAAAAGTAGCCCATTTATTTTGGATACCCAGTTCAAGGCTCATAACTTGAACACAAAGCAATAAGCAGCTTCCACCAAGTGAACAGCTGTGATAAATGTGAATAACACACCTTGCTGAGCAACAGCTGGGACCTTCAAGACAGGTTGAATCTAGTTGTTCAGAGGGCACAGATGTAACTTACCATGAGCACAATCTTTCTTTCACAACATTGTATTATACCATGCCTGCCTTGTGTTTCTTTCTATTTCTGCAGCAAGCAGAGTTCTTGCGAGCAATAGGTACCTATATTCAAATTAGTCCTGGGTAATGGTCTACTCTGCTCAGTCAGTTGGACAGAAGACCTGAAGAAAAAATAGTACATTACAGTATTTAATTTCACAGCCTCTTGAATGTACTTGCAGAAGGATACTAGCTTACAGCTACATGGGCAGTCTCATCATTGGCTTCTCTTAATTGTTGCAACCTTAGATTTTTTTGTAACGTATTTTCTTTTATGAGTTTCTCTTCTTTTTCAAGAGGTTTGCTAAATTAAGTATGACTTTGGAAGTCAAAGGAAATGTTCTGTTTTAATTGCCCTATGTTTTCTTATGTATTTGTAAAAACTTTCTTGTATAACAATATGAAAAATCTCTTAGAACTGATAATATCTCCACTACCTCATAATTACAGTTAGTGCTTCAGTTCTCCTGCGTAACGCTTTCGTGAGAATTGAGGTAGAGGTAGGAATGGAACATTGTTTAGTAACTGTAACTGGAATAAAATAAGATCTTAGTGTGCTATGTTGACATTTTTCTTGCTACAATTAGCTTTAACACATGATACTACACTAAATTTGTGGAGTGTCTGGCCAGTATGTGCGGCTAATATATTGGAGAATATGCTGGAGATGTCAATTCTGTACTTATTTGCAAAAGTTCTAGCAGTTCATAACCAGTGCTTTGCCTTAGACGTCACAAAATCAAATCCTTACTATATCCCATGAGTTCCATATTAAGCTAGAATTCCAGTGGAAATTCATGAGGGACTTTCTGTCTGCGGGGTTTTGTAATGTGGCTATGAATACCACTAAGAATGTTTTTCTTAAAAGCTGGATATCCACACATGCCCTATCGGTAAACCACTGGGTTGCTGAATTAAGATTTTATTTACCACTGGAATAAATATACTACGCAGTATACACATAGTTGGGAACCACATATGGGAACCATTCATAGGCTATATCAACATCAGTTAAGTTGTTTGGTGTATTTAGTGCTGTATGTTAGCATTGGGAAGTATATGTATTTAAAATCATTAACTTTGCCAGTTAATCTCTTAATCTCTTCCTTTGAGCATCCTCGTCCTTCCTAACTTGGAAATATTTTGCTGTCCAGTCAATCACATTTTGAACTTGTTTTTAGAGAAAATTCTACCATCTTACTTGGATGTCTTTTTTTTTTTTTTGCTTAGCGTGACATTTACTTCAACCTTCATGCTATCAAAAGATTTTGAAAACTTAAGTTTTTCATAAACAGAAGACATATACAAGGCAGAGATGTGCTGGTTTTTATTGAACACTTATTTGACAAAAGGCTCTTAAGCTCCCCCCCCCCTCCTCAAGAATCTATCAGCATGCACTACATATAACTTCTGGAAAAAAGGAGTAAAATGCATTGGCCTGACTTAGCATTTTACTTCTAATTTGTTACCTGATGATATGGGCAATGAGAAATGAACCTGTGAATAAAACATTTTTCCTGAATATTTTAATAAGCCATTTACAATTTTTCCAGCTTATTAATGGCCATGACCATTTGATACTATATATTTTTTTAAAAGTTGATTGTTGGCACTAGCTGATACACCTGTCATAATATCTATTTACATTATATACATCCTCTCTGCCAAGTTAGGTCATAGTTTACAATGTGGTTAGTACTGAATTCACAACATGGCACGATTCTGTACAACAGTCTGAACTTGTGAAACCAACTAAATGGTGGTAATCTTATAGGGACTTTTATTAAGCTGTAGCTACACATGGGGATATTGGAAATATGTTGCTGAAGTGAAAGTAAAATTTATATAATTAATCATTTTGAAATGAATTTTCTTCTCTGTGTGTGTATTTTTGTTCAGGATAATTAGCTAACCACAGTTTGTTTATATAAGGTGTGTGTAATGTGTTTATAGAGCATGGCAGCTGACATAATGTAGCTCTTGGAGAGCTGTCACATTCCCTTCCCACAAGTAACATTTGAAATGATAAAACAACATTCAGATGAATAACTCCCCACCAGGTAAAAATCATTACAGCCCACATTCTCCAATAATATTTTCAATCCACCTTGTTAAACCTTTCCACAGAAACAAACACAGGTACAAGGCCATTTGCTGTAACTGTAGGGCAATTCTTCAGCCAGTCTGGGGCCCCACAAATGTGTCTGAAGTTTACTGTTACTGAGAAGTGTGTTTGTTGTAGACTAAAATGTTATGATATGATCCAGACAAACAGAATGAGATTTGATTAGGGGATTAGAAACATGAACACACAAGTCTCATGTCATTCAGAAGGAAATATGACATATTAGGCCACGGGGAATTTGAGCCAAAGTGTTTACCATCACTGAGACTCACATTATTGTGCCTGGGCTCTGGAAAAGCTCTCGCCAACATCACCCCATGCTGCTCAGAGGAGAGCTTTCAGAAACCCCAGGATATCAAACTTCTCCTTCTGATGGCCCCCCAAATATATATATTTTTTTGGATCAGGATCCATATGAATGTATTCTTTCTAGACTGGTATATTTTTCCCTGCAGAATGATAAAACAGGGACCATATAAATATCATTGTGGCATCTGCTCCACGTGGAAACATCTGTACAAAGATGGACCATGGACATAGCTGCCTGCAGCTTCTGGGAGAGAGGCCATGCCAACAGGAGCTAGAGCTGATGTGAACGGCTCTAACTCTGATGTGCAGAAGAAACACTGATCCCTTTTGTAGGGATGGAGTACACTTCAGCAGGCCTGTATTTGATGGAGGCAAACCCCCAGGGGAAAGGTAACCTGGCAAAAGTGATGACTGCTGAGGATCAAATTTGCTGGCCCCCAAACAGCATAAACACATGTAGTGGGAGGATCTGAACTAGAATAAATTATCCAGTGAAACACTCTGGCAAGGGTCCAAGGGCTGAGCTGTGAATATCTCCTTCCTACAGTCTGCAGTGCTAAAGCCAAGGGTAAAGAGGAAAGGACAGTTAAAACAAGTAACCATATTGACGAAAGAGTGTGGAGAAACACTGCCTCTTCTTGTGCAGTGTCTTTCCCCCTAGACAAAGCAGCTTTCAGTTCTTCGTGCTTTCAGCCTGGCTCTCCGGACACAACAACAAGGCAAGGAGACAGAGAAATGTTGCTGGCTTTTGCTACAGATTTCTGTCAATGAGATCCTCGTCCCACCCTGAAGGAAATTAATTGCCGTATAGCATGTCCCAGCATTGAAGCAGCACCGATGTATGTATGTATACAAGTGAAGGTGTTTGACCTGGAATCTGTACGCTCTCTGGCCTGTGGAGCCTCTCACAGCGACCCCATTGCACAGCCTGCAGGATCCTTCTGACCTCGAAATTCAATTTGCAGTGCTGCTTCTACCCTTCTGTGGACTTTTTTACATGACGGCTTCATCTTACAACTGCTAGTTACTGGTGATAGCACCTTTTCTATCTCACCTCAGTAGCACAGCCCCCCACTTTACTGCAAATGAACTAGGTGTTTGCCCCTTTGCCAGCTCTGAGCTGCAAACTCCTTCAGCATGCCCAAACTCTCCGTTTCTGCAGAACTGTGCCTCCAGCTGAAAAGCCAAAAGAGACCGGAAACGATCATGTTCTGCAAATGGGTGAACTTAGTGCTGAATTGTATAATGGTAGGAAAAGTGGGTGGCTGATTTCAGTTAACCTTCCCTTTGCCATACTGCTGCAATTCAAAACCCAGCAGGCACAGTTAACACGGGACAGTGACAGTTTTCTTTTGCTGGAAAGACATGT
This sequence comes from Haliaeetus leucocephalus, assembly GCF_000737465.1. Classification (NCBI taxonomy): domain Eukaryota; kingdom Metazoa; phylum Chordata; class Aves; order Accipitriformes; family Accipitridae; genus Haliaeetus; species Haliaeetus leucocephalus. The sequence goes on along the minus strand of NW_010972942.1, from coordinate 7,338,026 downwards.
CAGGAAAGATCCTTGGTTGGTAGACTGGTTACCTGGAAGTGAATTGAGACTTACGTGCAACTGAGGATCTACTCCAAGGAGAAAAGTCCCAACTTCATTGAAGTAATTGGAAATTTTGGTATTTCATTCAGTGAGACAGGCTGTAAGTACCAATTCCTTGGGATGTAGGAAGACTGCAACGTGAAACTGGAAGAGGTATATTTTTCTTACTGCAGATAGGGCTAGGATAGATGTAGGAATGAGGTGGAAGGTCAAGGTGGAAGAAGGAGAGGTCATTCCTTTAATAGTTTGGACTGTGAGATGTGCACTATGCTTACCAGGCACCCGCCATACTGTACAGTATCTATAGCTGGTTGCAAATGCTCCTTCTGTTGAAAACAAGCTGCTATGGCAATGATACAGGATATAGTGTATGCTAGCTGCTCTGTGAGTAGGATGTCCTCATAATCCTCTTCAGTATCAACCTGTGACTGTTCAGTCCTCTGACTAGTAGGTGGGCACCGAAGGCTTCCTCATGGTGTCTCATGCAAGAGTGACAAATATTTTCTTCCTAGTACTTTCATTTTGTAGATATGTGTACCTGAAATATTTAACCTTAGTTCTTTTAGCCTTTTGGGAGGTATTTGTTGTGCATGTACTCTGTCTTCTGGAAATGTCCAGTATTTGACCAGAATATTGAGAGAGGGAATAGGACATGACCTACAGATTTATTTCTGAGAACATTCCTGCATGATAGTTATGTTTACACTGCCTGTATATCCTCAAGCCCACACTTAAAATGTAGATCAAACAATATTGCCAACATGTATTTTTCCTTACTGAGAGTTTCTCCAAATATGGAGTCATATTTGCTGTTCTGCCAGTACTTCTGCAGTAGTGTCTGGTTTATATTTACGTGCAATTCCTCTTGTTAAAGAAAGAAAGAAAAGCATAATGGCCAATGTCTGGCTGAATGTGCAATGGGAGTATTGACTCTATCATGATTTCAGATGGGTAAATGATAAATAAATAAGCAAGGAGCATGCGGTGATGAAGCCTTGGGTATAATGTTGCTATTCTACCATTTCTAATATGTTCAGGTGACACTGAGATAGTCATGTAATAGTAGCAAGTAAAAATTGGGCATTTAAGTAGTCTGCTCTCAAGCTATTTAATATGCAATGTACTGCTCAGAATCCTGCTACAGTGGCGATATAGATAAATAGCTAGGTCTTGCACGTTTGATTCAAAGTTTGTTAATAATATGTGATCAGTTAACTAGTACAGAATGAATACATAAAATTATTTAATCATTTAGAAATCACAAAATTTGCTAAATGATAGGGTAAGGAAAATTGAATTTGTTCAGCTCTTTGTCATCGCAGAACACTCTAAGCTAGCCTTTAATTTTCATTACTGGGTCAAGTTACAGTGTCAAGTCTACTTCATGGGCATTTATGAAAGGCACATTTAACAATCTTCATTAGGAAAAATGCTCTGATTTTTCCTGAAGGCTCATAAGAAATTGCACAAAGAATGAAAAAATCTTAGACCACTGATCTGGAAAGCACTTTCTTTTTTGGCATTCTTTATACCATAAAAGGGCAAAAGCCCAGTATCTGCAATGTTACTCAGTTTGGTATATTTCATCCTCTTCAAAAGACTTCATCTCTCTGGACAACCAAACCCCATTAATCTAGGGAAAAAGAGTCAGCACTTAATAATAGAATGTAACTTTATTGAGCACTTAAACTGTGGCCAGGCAAAGCAAATACACTCTGCATCAACCCAGTGCAGTGAAGTGGAATATAAATGTTGCAGAGCTTATCTATGGAAGCATGTTGTCATTTTTCTGAGGTTTCTATCAAACTTTTAATCAAAACCATAGCTGAAATTGGCCCATGTTACTGTGATCATTTTTGAGTGTTCTGTTCCGTAAAGTCTAGCACACAGATTTATAATGTTTGAACACTAGTACTGTTGCCAAAAGTCACAAGAAAGTTGCAGGCTTCAGACACACATCATCAGTACATGTTATATATCTACTTCAGAAGCAAGGGAAGTCCATTGGAGTTGGCCACAAATGCACTTCAGTGCCTAGAACCAACAATGCTGATAAAGTTGGAAGATGATCTGGGAAATGTATTACTTTAATGAATAAGGAGGAACGTATTCACAAAGACCAGCTGCAGACTAGGTAGGCTAAAGGCCTGTATTAGGTCCTGTAAAAGTCAGTTTGGAATACCTATAGCTAGAGCTCAGCTCTGAATTGCGCTACAGAATGGCAGCACTGATTTAATATATTGCTTAGTGACATGTGGTTTTTCTACTCAATCCACTTTTCTTAGCACAGCTGGCCATTGTGCCTCTTACCTTTCCTATGTACAGCAGTAATGTGAGAATCATACTAATATACATGAAGGTAATCTCCATATATGGTCCCTAATGCCTATTGCACATACCTGCAGTTCATGTTTCAAACTTCTTCAGGTAGAAGGATCATAGTACTGCCATGAGCTTTATTTTAGGCTTGCTCCTTGTTTTGTTGTCTTCAGTGCATAAAACCAAGCACTTGCTTATATGTTCTGATAGACCATTGCCTGTTAGCAATAGGCAAGTTTCTTTTGCCTGATAGTGCATCTACTAGAATAGCTATTAATCTAGTGATTTCATATAGCACTAGATTTATATCTTGAAAAACACATATCTCATATTTTAGCTATCTTTGGTTTGTATTAGAAACACAGAAATGAACACAACAGCCTAAACGAAAACCAGAAGAGAGGTTTACCTAATGCCACAGCTGATACTTTTGTACAGATCTTAATACCATAAAAATGCTGTAAGGAATATCAAAAGAAAGAATAAATATATGTCCGTAATTATATAATGTTAGTGAAGTGCTAATTTAGTAAATTATACTAGTTAAACATTCCCTCATTAAAAAGTTTTGGGAAATACAAGTTGATCAGAAAATATAAAACATTATAGAGTATAAATTAAGGAAAGGAGATACCGTGATTATCATGTATTGATACTTATTTTTTCCAAGCAGAACATTGTATGTTGTTGTATTTTGATAATGGCGTAAGCGTAAAGAATTAACTTCATGTAAGAAGTAGTAGGCAATGTAAAATGTTAGGTTTTTATACTAGTGGGCTGACAAGTTAGTTGTTTGCTTCTAATTAATAAAAGTTAGAAAATATAAAGACTATGTATATGGTGATAAGATGAAATATTGAACTAATTGTGTGAGGCATACCAAATTTGGAAAAATGTAATCCAATTGGTTCTCTTTTTCCTGAACTCCTATCTCATCAGGCACTGGCTTTGGAGTAACTCCATCCTGTACTCAATTTTCAAAGAATTTCCATCTGGTTTCATGATATTGGCCCAGTGTTTGAAAGGTAAATAGGCATTCAAGCACGCAAGATACTTTGCAGAGTTAACTGACCACGATCAGGGCTTTCTGAGACAGTCACATAGTCAGTAGGGGGAAAAACTGACTCATTTATATGAAGCATCCAGCTTCATTTTCCTTTATGTAGCCAAGACCCCAAATTACCCTGATGTGCTTGGCTGAGTATGTGATGAATAGGTTGGCTAGAGGAAGGAACTGGTACTGTCTATAATTTCCATGTACCTCTGGGAGGTCCATGTGAGGAAATCTCAAGCAATAATTTGCAGACTCTTCACATGAGGTAGTTCGGGATTATTATTTTTCGTTTTTTTTTTAAATAAATTGCATAAAGTGCTTTGAACAGTAGGAGTAGCAAATGATGAAAATTCCTTCAAAACAGTACAGTGTTTCCTGCCTAACATGTACTTCTTTTCCCTTTTGATTCTTACCTGGCTCCTCTCCCTGTAGCCTCTGAACAACTCAAGTCTTTCATGCCTCTGTTTAACAGCAGCCCTGTAAGTTAAGGGAATAGTGGTGCCTGCATCTAAATGGCTGGATGAGGCAGCCTTCCAGGCTCCTGAGTCCTCGGTGAGACACTACCGTACACCAGCCCATGCCAGGGTTTCTGAAGAAACAAAATCCAGAGCTCTGGCTAGAAGTACTCTGCAGTGACCACCACCCTTGCCCCAGCCAAGCCGTGGTCCATGCCGTGACCCACTCAGTCTAGGTGCTGTCATAATTGCCAGTTGCGCTTACTCCCTATAAAACAGCCTGGCGGGGTACAGGGAAATAAAACAACTTAGCAAGTAGGCTAACCTTTAGCAGACCTGTTAGTAGAAAAACTATTTACATATTCAAAACAGCAAAGGCTGTGCTGTTTACAAATAATTCATGTTTTGTGTTTACAGCATCCATTGAAAATCATTAGGTAGCAGGGATCACAGAACTGCTTTCAGCTAAGCCAGAAATACAAGAGTCAGCTGTTACTAATAAACTCCAATTTCAATTGATTGAATAATTATTTTATTCAGCCAGTTTTCTTTTGAAAATGGTTACATCAAATAGTTTGAAAACTGTTCCAGATGTCAGTTTTCTTTCCCATTGGGAATGCATGAGCAAATGGAAGATAGGTCACTTGATCGATGAAAATAACATACGTAAGTATGACTCCGTATTCTATCTTAATATATCTGACAAGCAATTTCACTCCTAATGAAACTAAACCCGAGAGTTCTTTTCCTAATTTAGACAAAAATGCAACTGTGATTCTGTCTGTAGTCAAAGAATACACTCCTGTGTCCCTTCCAGCAATGAGTACCTCTGGATGTTTGAAGGTGAAAGCTTTAATCTTGATACAAGCTTATCCTTCCTGATATAATTTAACTTAATGTCAGCGTTTACTGAAAGTCTTCAGTCAAATCTATTAAGAACACATTGGTTTTTGATTGAATGACTCTTTTGTGAATCACACTGCTTCCTACAGCATATGTTGACTCTTGGTTGAAATTGCCGGAAAACCAAAAGTGCTACCTTGGAAGTACTTTCTCCATTCTTCCCATCCCCACTTGTTTCTGTGTCCAGCTTCCCAGGTCAGATTACACTGCCTGTAAAGCATTTAAATGCCTCTTAGAACAGTGAGATGCAGTGTACTGTGCAGGCAGAGAGGACAATATGTCAGAGCAAAAAGTTTGCAAACAATTGTTTTTCTTCCCTCTTCTCCTGGCTCTGAGATCTGTTACTCTGAGATACTGATTTGCAGCAAGATCATGTTACTTGTTAACATATTAGTCATACTTTTGACAGCTTAATAAGATTCAATAGCACATTTTAAAAAGCTGACAAACATTTCAAATTATGATTCCTGACATGTCATTAAAAATAATTCTATTCTAAGGTAGAACACTTCCTTTAAAAAAAAAAAACCAAATTAAAACCAAACAACAACAATTCACTATGCTATTTTAGGGCTTAAAACAGTGAATTTTTTTCACCAAAGTTTCTGGAGTTCTGAGACAGTAAATAAAGCACCAAATTATAATGTCTTTTTTTTTTTTTCTGTGGCCTGTAAGGAAATAGATACAGTGAATACCGTAGTTTACGCAGACCAGACCCAAAGTGTTAATCTATGAAGACTAATGAGCTTTATCATGTAGATTTGCTCCTTAGAAACAAAAAGTTCTGGATAAAATGCTGGCTACCCTGAACTTAGTGGGAATTTAATCACTGACTTCAGTAGCTTTGACTGTACCAGTGAATAAAAAATGCTTGGGACTCTTCTGCACCGCTGCATTCACGTTGCCTCCTGGGACTAGCTCCATGCCACCTCCTGAGCCCTGCACAGAGGTTGTGTGGGAGAGGACTACTCGGCCCAGGCCAAAGTCATGACAAGGACTCTTCTGGCAATCAGCAGTGCAAACTAGCATAGCCATGGCCAGCGAGGCTAGAATTTCACCTTCTCTATCCAGTCTCTTTTAACTGAAGTATACTTGTCCCCTGTTTCTCTATTCCTCCAAGAATTTCAATAGCTGGAAGATTAGTGCATAAATATAGGCATCGCATGATTTTTTTCCAGTACAGTTCAAAGGGAACAAGAGGCTTTCTAGCAAAGTGGCTGGTTAGTAGAAAGTTGGATTTTTGACTGAATTCCTCCGCCCCTCCCTGCCTAAGGAAAAAAATCTGTAGAGTAATAAAATTTTAAGTGTCCTTAAAACTGTAAATGTTAAGCAACTATTTTATTTAATTGCATACCATATGCCACATTTGGCACACATTAAAATCTGCAGGTTTTTTATGTGTTTCTTACTGCTCAGTAACTAGTACTTAGTTAAATATTTAAACTAAAACTTCTTAAAAACAGAAGTAACCTACATGAGTTTATAGTCTCCTGTCATGCAAGAAAGGAAAAGGTAAAAATCTGTAACTCTTTAAAGCTTTAGAGAGTCAAACCCCATGTATAATCAACAGACATCACCTTGCCACTGGATCACTGCAACTTAGGTCATATGCTTCGTCTAACACAATTTTTACAAATTAAATTGTCCTGTAGTGCAAGCTTAATTCATCCTCCTATCTTAAATCTGTAATTAAGCATTTAAATGAATTTTCTGTTTTTCAAAAGTCTTCAATATGAATTATCTCCTATTGACCATCTGTTGTGTATCTTCTTCCCTCAAATATGACTCCAAAGAGTTGAAAATAAGGCTTTGTCCTGTATTGTAGAGTACTGATGTTTTTTCACAGTAAGAAATCATATAAGATTCTGAAGGCAGAAAGGGCTGTACCACATGCTAAATCACATTAAAAGTTATTACAATTAATTTTTGTAGCCTTTTTAAGAAAGAAAATTTTTGCCAGAAGGAAAAATTTTAGACCACAGAGAGGAAGAATTGATGGCTTTTGATTCCCTCTCTTAGGTTGTAATGCCATAAATAAATTTTTTTGGGGTAGAATGGGAGTAGAAATATTCACTTAAGGAAACCAGTTTAAAAAAACCGCAAAACCAAAACCAAAGCCACAGTTTGCCTGAAGCTAAAGGACTAAGAGCTCAGAGCCTCCTCTACTCTACCTTTCCTCAGTAGTGACAGGAGATTTTCATAGGTGAGATGCAAAACTATGGCAAATATTTCACTTGTATTTTGCCTCAACGATCTCCATTTTTTTTTTCTTGAATGTGACTCCACTGGAAATATGGAAGCACATGGAAATAGAAGTGAGATTTTTTCTGAAAAATTAATAATCCACTAAGCAAATGTTAGTTCTTGGGTGCCTTCCCAAGGTACAATGGAAAAAATGTCTTTCTCCAGAATTTCTTTTTATTTATTTATTTTTTAGGATGGATTGAAATGACAAAGCTTTTGTTTTGTTAACAAAAGTCCCTCCTAAAGTCTTCCTCAGCTCTGATCACATATGGCGTTCTTTAACTTTTAGTCTCTGATCAGCAGGAGCATTAAATCAAACCATGATCTAAAGTCATCAAAGGGATAATGTACCATGAAAAGATGAAGTTAATTCAATTTCAATAACTTTATTGGCACTATATAGTGCCCAGGTACAGTAGAAGTTAATCAAGACAATGAATATCAGACATCTACTCACTGAAAATAATTTAGTATTAATTTAGTGTGGATTTTACACACAGAGAGCTAACTTCTGCACTAAAACATCAGCTGTTTTTAATGCTGCTTAATATGCAAAATCAGCACATTAGTTTGGCACAGATTTCTAATGGAACAGTCCTGACCTTGTATCAGAAAATAAAACTATGATTATGCAGAGAAAATAATTATCTTCAGAAAGTTTGTCATTCTCTGATGATAACTTTTAAAACTCTGGTGTGTTTATCACTGGGAAAAGGGTCACTTGAAACTCAGAATTTGTTCCCTTCTTGTTCACATTTTATTCTTGAACAGAACAAAGTGTTCCTCATTCTTCATTTGTGGCTCCAAGTTTTTGCAAATAGAATCTCATCTGCTGTATAGCTTGCTTATCAAGAAACTCAATCGAAATCTGAGGATTCAGTGATTGTACTGGACTTGCAGCATAGAATATTTCCTTTTCATTGAAAAGAGTAAATACTAAATGCTTTTAATTGAGACTGTAATGAAACAGGTAGTGTTTCCCACTTCACTTGGTTCCCTCTATAATTTTTAAAACTTTCTTGAAAGCCATCTTAAAGAAGCATTCCTCCCAATGAACTGGTTTGTTAAAATATTTGTGCGAACCAAACATCTGAAGAGGCATGTTGCAAACATGAGTCAAGTGGAAACTGAGGTTTTAAAGTGTATTTGAAAAAAGTATTATTTGTAAGTTATTTTCCCTTTTTTGTTCAGGATGTTCCATCAACATCATAATTTCTGGAAGGATAATATCCAGGAAGAATTCAAAGCAAGTTGTTCCATGTAAACTATCTTCTGTTAGCTAATGGCGGACCCTTCACTAGCTTCTAGTAGTGCATTAATTAATGTTTAGGAAATGGAGTGAAAGAACTTAGATAGTCAGCATCATGTAAATCCAATATGTACTGGAGTTTTAGCATAATAAAGTATTTGTCAAAAAGGTAGCAATGAGAGGGAATCTGCAGGTATGCCTAAAACTGCTTCTAGAAGGCTTTGAGAAAATTCATATTAACAAGTCCTTTCTCTTCTATAATGGCAAAGGCATGAAAGACAGTGCACCAATATTTTGTCAATGGCAGATGGGCTTCTTTATGACTAATTAAGTGTTAGAGCTGCAATTATTCACATTTAGTGGTATCCTTAGGAAAGACACAGTTTACTTTTTTCTTTCAGCTCTACTGCCATTGCTTTCTTATCCATTAATTCCCGAAGAGGCATAAGCACTGCAGCTCTTATAACTGAGTGGCATAACAGGCTCAAGAGCTAGGCAGGCATAAATCCCGTTTCTTAGACGCACTTCTGCAGTGCTGGCAAACCTGCAGTCAGGAACACTACAGTAGTGTAAGTTTAAAACTGCGGACGAGCCTCAGCCTTTCTACTTAATGACATGTATTGCTTGTATGCAAATATGCAATGAAAACGGAGCCGCCTATGTTTGATTTTGTGTGTTTTAGTTTTTAATGCAGTTGTTAAGTACCAGATTAATTTCTTTGTACAAACCTACTCAATTAGTCAGATCCGTAAATAATACATTAAATCTTATTCTGAGTTTCCTAATAAAGCACTTTGAACCATTCCTTTTAATGTTGCTATTATGACCTATTATAAGAAACAAGTATTACTTTCCTCCCAAAGGGGAGGTCAAAGATTAACACAGCCTCAAGTGGAATCTTTGTGGTAAGAAGGAAGAGTAGAAGTTTGAAGGGTTACCTTAAATTACCCCAGCAGCAATTAGGTTTTAGAAGTTCAGATTTACCAGTCCACTCTCAAAAGACTAAGGCTACTCAAATAGCAGGCAATGTCCTGTTGGTAGGTAGCATAAAATGCAATGGATTGGGCAGTTGGAAAGAAATTGCCGATTTGTTAGCAGAGTTAATGAATGTCCTTTGCAAAAAAAAGATATTGTGCTTGGCTTAAAGTTTTGGATTTTAACGTGGGATCAGAAAAAGGAAATCAGACTCTAATATCCTGATACATGGTTCTTCCAGTCTGTTTCCAGAAGCTTTTTGTAGCCAGGAGTGATAGCAGAGGAATGATTTGCTAATTATTATTTGTTTTAGCAGACCTACAAACTGTGCTTTGACCTAAAGTTTGAGATTCCAAAGACCCGTTCTCCTTGGAACCATGAAGCTAAAGAAACACAGACAAAGTCATGAACAAGTGCAACCTTTTTTTACCTGTCATGAGGAGAATAAAGCTTTTATCATCGTTAATAATAAATGACTACAACAGTTATTGCTTTCAGTGTAAGGAGCTGCAAGATCAAAGTAATAGAGCATTCTCCAAAGGCATACAATGAGGAGTAAAAGCACTATTCTAGTACAGTGAAACAGAAATTCTTACCAAAATGGTGGTCATCCATTTTAAACTGAATGATACTCAAGGAAAGAAAAAGATCATAGTTGGGCTTTTTTGAGGCATTATAATCCCAGTCAGCTGAAAGCTCTGAGTAATGAACTAGATGATACTACGAGAGGTTGTCCATCTAAGATTCCCAGCAGTAAGGAATTGACTATAACAATTTATGGACTTTGCTTCCCATGGAAGGAAATACGTGTATGGCTTTCCTGATGCAACTGAAAGTAAAAGCTGAAAGATAAAGTAATTGTTCCCAGGGCTTTTCACATCAGACTTGATTTCTGCATTAATCAACTCTATCACAAACAGTCCTTGGCTGTAGTCCATAAAGACAAAGGAATGATTTCACAAAGCAAAGGAAGACATTTTTCATTTACTTGTGGATGTCCTCAGTCTGAGAGGTAATCTTTCAATAACAGAGAAATTTAATGTGAAAGCAATGCTATTGACAAGTAAGGTTAAACAGACTGAAGGACTGTCAAGTTTCCCTTCAGATCCTAAGTGAAGGCATTGGTCTTTGTGCCCAATATGATTGCAGCTTTGAATCCTGGAAATGTTAAGGCTAATCTTAACTTTCTTTTCTTTCCCTTGCCCTTCCTGGCAATTGCTGAACTGTGTAAACCAGTCAGGATGCTTATTGTGTCACTTAAAAGGTTTCCCACAAAACTTAAAAGGTTTCCCACAAAAAAGGAAAATTTCACAAGTAAAAGGATGGAGACATACCAGTCTGTATTAATGTGCAATGTAATTCACAGCCGTCTCACATACAGCTGGCTGCTGAGATGCTCAAAGCCTGGAACTACACACACAGTAAATGCATATGAACTCATGTCTGAAGACAAAGACAGCTGATACAAAGTTGGAAGTCCTTTTAATGAAGAACTATGTAGTAATGATTATTTAGGCAGAATGCATAGGGATTTTTTTTCCTATTTCCAGTGGGAACATTTTGCTCTGTGAAGCTGAAACAATGCTGAGCCTGGGCTGTTGACTTAGCCTTGTTTCCCACAGCATTCTTGGGTGCAAGGTGGCCTAGGAGGACATTCAGCCATGCTCAGCTGCGGGGCTTGGAGCAGGGTTCCCAGATTTGCCCATCCACTGGGACACCTGTAGCATAAGGAGTGCTCCTGTTGCAGACAGGGAAGCGCTGGGAGCCCAGGAGGTGAGCTGGCAAGAATTTAGACAAAGTTTCTAATAGAACTCATTTTTCATCAAAAGTTTGCCTGACTGGCCTAGTATCACAAAGTATTTTGATGACTATGTTTTTCGGAATAAATCCCTTTCATTGTAAGTTTCCCATCAACTGCAGTAAGTGGCAGTGTCGCCATGTCACCTAGCTTCTCTTTTATCTTTTCTTTTGTGCCATGGAAACATTAGCATCTCCATACTCCATGGAAGGGTTGTGATCAAGAATGTTTTTCCAGTGCTATAATGTGCCTGAATTGACATACTTTCCCCTACAAGACGAGGGTATAGAGCTGATGAACTAAAGTTCCTGGTTGTTTTTTTTTTCCTTTTGGGGGTGGAGGTGCAAAGGTATGGGTGAAAGCAGAATCATTTTGAGACCTCTGGAGGTCACAGCTTCACAGTTAGACAAGGTTGCTCAGGGCTTAGCCCGCAAAGTTTTGAAAATCTCAAGGATGGAGATTTGACAGCCTTTCTTAGGCAACCTGCTGGTTTTCCCTTGCTGCAGCTTGTGTCTGTTGCCTCTTGTAACATCACTGTGTGTCTCTGGCACCATCTTCTCTGTAACCACTTGGAAGGTAGTTGAAGGTGACAGCAATATTCCTACCTCTAGCTTTCTCCTCTTCAGATTGAACAGCCCCCCTTCTGTCAGTTCCTTTTCATACACCATATGCTCCAGCCCCCTTACAGTGTTGGTGACCCTCCACTGGACTTGGTCCAGTTTGTCAATGCCTTTCTTGTACTAGGGAACCCCAAACTGGAGGCATTACTCCAAATGGGGTCTCACAAGTGCTGAATATAGAAGAACAAATGGTCCTCTTGACCTGCTAGCAAGAATATACTCTTGCTAATGCAGCCCAGGAAGTGACTGTCCTCATCCCTGCAGAGGTATACTGCTGGGTCTTGTTCACCAAGACCCCTAGTTCCTTGTCTTCAAAGCTTTCTCTTGCATCAATGCCAAGTCTTTACTCCATCCCAGATGCAGGACTTTGCATGTATCCTTGATTTGGGAAATGGTGCATGCATAAGTGCATTCTTCTCCATCATGCCTTAAAACCCAGTTTGTAGTCATTGACATATTATTTGAGTAATACAATCCAAATACTACTGCAGTCTCTAAGTTCTTATGGCTGTGACTGGTTTCAGCCACAACATATGGCAGGGAAAAACAACAAAAACAGGCTCTAGAGATAATAATTTAGCTTTCTGAAGTGAATGTTTTGCATGTAGGATGAAAAATGTATCCCTTAGGATAATGTTTTTTCAGTGGGGTTTTCATTTTAGCACCCAAAAGCTATAAATATTAAATGCACTCCACATTTATTGCAAATGTTACTGTGCATGTATTTGGACAGCTATATACTTAGCGGTGACTGGATGATATACAAAATACCTTGTTTGCCTAAGTAAGCACCACTAAAATTCCTGCCACATATTCAGGCACTGGATCTTAGTGAAGGCTTCCAAGACATGGTCAGCAGCTTCTCTGCTTAGATCCCTTTGCGGACTCAGCATTCAAAGAAACAGGACGAAGCATTTTGTTATGAGGATGCACAGATGGGGAATTGTGCAACTCCATCCGCATAAAACCACAATCTGAACAAACCTGGGTGAGGTTTGGCAGGTGGATCCAACAAACTAGCCTTTGAGAATGTGTCCCTACAAACCTGATTGATGACTTGCAGCCAACTGAAGGAAAAATAAAAATGCTTGTGATGGCTTTCCTGCCACCTCTCTTGTGCACTGTAAGGGACCAAAAGGCTGCAGCACATAAATCCTATTACAAATCATTTGCTCTTCTTATTCTGGGTTAGCTTTTACCTTTTATTGCATTAAAGACAGTAGGTAGGATGAAGTCTTAGAAGGATTAAAATCAGTAGGCATTTTCACTGTGCATTTTCACTCCAAGGATGGAATCAACACTTTGACTTTAACTTAAGCAGTTTAAAACTGACTTGTCTTTTCCAAGGTAGCCATCTGGACTCTTCTGTTCTCAGTGGTGAGAACAGAGGTACCTAATGTACAGGGTATTCCAGCAGGTTAGATACCTATCTTGGAGTCCTACTCTGCTTGTTTCAGTTTTCCATTTTGAAGACAAATTCTATAGCTACATATAGACTTCTAAAAGTGCTTAACACTTAACATAATTTTGTGGACTTTAATCTTAAAATATATATGCAAGAGTAAGGTACTACCTTTTTTATATAGGGTAACTTCTTTAACAGATATGAAATGTGATTTTTCAAGCTACAATGAAATCATAGTTGTTCAATAGGGAGGCAAGTGAAGGTCTGCATCTACTCTGTTTCACTGCTTAATCTCATTGCTCAGTTTCAGTCTATCACAAAGATCGGGAAAAGAGCTACTAGAATAGGGGATGGGGCTGTGTGTGTTAGAATTTTCCTTGGATCTGATCTTATTCTGAATCTGATGAGGTTGCTTTACCGCCTAGTAGAAAGGATTAATGTTGGGCACACAAAACTGTTAACAACAGCAAAAAGTTTGACTGTAAGAAGTTGAAATATCATCAGTTTTGTTTGCATTTACAAATGGAACTGGTAAAAAGCCAAATATTTTCTGACCTCCTTCTGTATTTGAAATTGTTCACACAGTTGTTTTATTATACTAAATGCTTTGCTGTGGAGTTGGAAATTCCTTGTGCTACTCCTTTTTCTTGTGTAAGTTCATAGTAACTCTTGATAGTGGAGATCCAAGGCAAGTACAACCAGCAATCAGGCCCAGAACTTTCTCCCTAGAATCATCAGAACTTTAAAAAATTAATTCTGCTAGGACTTCTTAATAATAACAATAATAATAGTAATTTGGTTAATTTTTTAAACTTTTATTTTTAAGGTGAGCTCAGAAACACAGGCTGCAGAACTCCCATATCAGCCCTACCTCTTAGTCATCAGCTGAAAGTGGACTTCATAGAGAACCAAAACCCTAAAAATCCTGGGAACTCAGCAGGTCGTAGGTTTGTACTTTGTTTCAATGGCTACTTTTGATCTCATAGTGCAACTGTGGTGAGTGTTGATGGATCAGAAAAAGAGAATTTAAAAATGATAAGCAGGGTGCATGATTCTGTACCACAAACAATAAATGCAAACTCCTTTAAGCACTGGAGAACTCAGCTCACTTTTACTGTAGCTGGAAGGCCCTGAAAAGCTTTAAAATGGCTATGCAGCCACCATGGTGATCTGCTTAGGGCAGAGCAAAATATGTGACCATTTATCACACACATACTCTGCTAGAGTCACAAAATTTTTGCAGGACTGGATATATGAAACAACTAGCGAGCAAAGCAATCAAGTAAACCCGACTGTTTTATTCAGTCCGGGTATAAGAAACAGTGGTTTCAAACCATTGTCTTTCATATTTTATGTCTCCAGAGCCAAAAACTCATGAGAGAACTAAACTGTGGGAAATCAAAAGCAGAAAATATGTTTGCATATTTCAAACACCACCTCCCCACGACTGTCTTGGCTTGCTCAGCACTGATCCATCCCACTGCTGTTCAAGCACCTGTACATCATATCCCTGGCCTGGCTGACAGGGTGTGATGTTGTTGGATAACAATGCGAAGTGCCTGTATGATTAGGGGCTGGCCAGGTGCCAAGGGCAGACCTGTGATGTATGCACTGATTCAAGGCGCAGGATTCCCAGATGGGAGCGCAGCGGTGAAGCGGTGCTCTGCGGATGGGATAAGTGCCCTCATTATTCACACTCTGGACAGCATAAGTGCCTCCATTATTCACATGTGGGTCCATTGTATATTGAGGAAAATATGTATCTTTATTGTTTATACAGTCACAGTGCAGCACTTTATCAAGTTTGATGTTACTGAATGCAAGCACATGACCTTTTTAACTTTTTTTAAGTTGTTCCTATCAAGCTGGTAGGTGATCTCAGGACTCAAAATACAGTGACCTGTTTTATCACAGAGGCCAATGCTGTGCCAGTGAAGGATTTACATCTTTTAGTGGAGGATGAATCAGATATAATCAGATGGAATTACTCTTGATCATAACAAAATGAAAACACTACCCCATACGTTTGATTTTTTTCTAATGGTGTTCCTAATCTGAAGGCCAAAATGGAAGAAATACAAATGAAAGGAACACAGTTTGAATTTAAAATGTAGTACAAAAGCAAGATACAAATATTTTGAAAGGTTGTAAGGGATGAAGGCTATTTATTTTCTTAAATAATACTGTGTCATGGATGGTATACAGCCACCTACTTTACTGTTATAGAGTACTGATTAAAGTTTTTATAACAGCCCAAGTATATCACTTTTACTTTGATATATGTCAAAAGAGAGTAATCTGTATTCAGACTCTGAAATACATCACTGAAGCTGTTTAAATAATTTTTTATATATAACACAAATTTTGAAAGCTTTTGGGAAGAAGGCAGAGGGTAAGTGAAAAGTCCCTTTGCAGCTCTTCACATCATGTTTCATGCCAATGGGGACACCAAGGACTGAGTGGCACTCACAAGCCCTGCTTGGTTAGGCAGGGCCCTCAAAAAGTTACAAATTAACATTCACCAGACCAGAAAGAAGTAATATGAAGAAGAGCAGGGGATCAGCAAAGCAACTGAGGGAGTGATCTTCTGCAGAACAGTACCACAAATCAAACAGCCGTTCACAGACAAGTTACCCAACAGGCCATTAGGAGATGTTAACTCAAGTGCAAGAGCTGGCACCTTTAAAAAAATACTACCAAATTGTTGGGGGCAGGGAGATATGTCTTCCTTTCATTAAATTTAACCCAAAATTTCTAGGACCCTTTTTGATAGCACTTAAAAATTAACTCAAGTTAAAAAGTGCCTTGAATTACTTCATGACTTTATCCATTTGGCGTGGCCAAATCACTGTTAGCCTGATCATGGGCAAAAGCTGTGGAAATGACTGGCTGTGTTTTCTCTTTTTACTTGGAAAATGGAGCAGGAAATCTACCTGAAATGACTGATATATCTGCTAGAATGATAGAGTGGTAGCAGCTGAAACAGCTTTTCTTCTGCTACGAACAACTTCATTCAGAACAGTCATGTGCAGAGATATATGTCTTTTTTTTCCATTTCTAGCTTCAGTCAGTGGAAAGATTCACAGCCGCGTGGGATGTTGAACACCTCCAAATTTAGCACAGGCAGTTTACACTGACTAAATACGCAGACTGTCTGGGGGGAAGCGAGGATGCTTAAAGTCCAGAGGATTTATTTTGCAGCTAACAAACAACTGTTTAGACCAGTTCACTTAAGAAGCAAAGCAGAAAAGTTGAGATCTGAGCCTCTGGTGTCCTGTATAGCCTGTGTCCCCATCTGGCTGTGTGGCCTGTCCTGAGCTATTTAGACTTTGCCTCAGTACCCTGCCAGCACAATGGAACAATACTCACTATCCTTCTCTGAAGCCCTGTTAAGCACTCTGATACCTTTAGATGGAAAAGAGGCTATGTGAGAATGCTTTCTTATGATATGAAGGCCAATTTCTTGCTAACTTAATATTTGTCTCAGATGCCTCTGAATTTTCAAACCTGTCAAAGCCCCCTAGACCAGGCACAGATATATTGGAAAGTCTAACAGACCATGTGAGAATGTTCCCATTGCCGAATTTCTTTTTAGTAAGTCAACTTTTCTTGTTATTTATGCACAACATCAGGCACAATGCACAAATCAGAACTTAATATCACTGTGTTAGGTGCAATCCTTAACGCAGAGGCAGTGGAATTACCCATAGACCTTAAAAATAACCTTTCCTGCCTTCCCTGCTTCGGTCTGTATCAGGGTTGCATCTGGCGCTCCTCCTGCCAACAAACAAGCCTGGGTAATCTTGCTGCTGGTCCTTCTGCTGGTTGGTATTGATTACTCCTCTCACCTGAACATGAAGAGAAGTATACATTTCCTTATCGAACTCACAAGACCAGATGCTGAGAATACAAACATCCTCTTCTACCCCTGCAGTAATAATAAACATTCAAAATAAGCTAGAGCACAGACTCGTTTCAACCGATTTAAAGAGATGACCAGATAACTGCCCATGACACATTTAAAGCAGTGTTCGAACTAGTGACAAATGGGGAATTACTATCTGCTGAGCGCAGGCAGTGCTGGTGCTCATCTGGAGAAGTACTGCTGCTCTGCTTAAGAATATATAGCAGAAGCACTCAAAGGCAGGTTGACTGTGTCTAGCAATCTGTCATGCAGTTTGTCCCAATTTACTAATGTAAATTAGTAACTGACCTGACCAAAACATATCCTTTGGTGATATTTTGGGTCACTCTTAGTTTACAGGCAGAATTTTTCTTTCTACCCATCCTTATCAGTGTCCTGTGTAGACAGATACAAAATAAGGAATCCTATCACCACTATAGAACAGGGTATATATTTTCTGCAGGGTTTCATTCTCTGGGAGGAAAGGAAACTAAGAATTAATTGATAAGTGAACTGCCAGCTAACTGAAAATGCTGGTTATATTTCAACAATAAAACAATTATACAGAAAGCTATAAAATTTAGGTATTGAATTCGCCCTATACTTTTACAGTTAGAGGCTTATAAATTTCTTCTACTGGGAAATATTAATCATGGCTGATCTTCCACAGCAAAGCTGACAGAGGGTAGTAAATGCAAGGGGAGAGAAACCTGAAGCCTAAAAGTTGAGCTGGCTCAAGTCACTTGTTTGTATTGCTTTTAAACAACCAAGTTGCCTTCATTTACAAGCTTGTAGCTTGCATCTTAATCTCACCATAGGAACAGCCAAGGCTGATGTCTCTGTTGATGCTGTAGGCATTGCTGTTTCTTCTATCTTGCTTTGTCACTCCAAGCAGTTAATTGGACCCATCCCTTCATGCACGTTTCTAAGCAGAATTCCATAGTGCTCCAAAGTCTACCTTCTTTGTGTTGTCTGCATTGTTAACTATCCTGGCCTGGACCTTACTGTGTCTTTTCACAATTATAGCAGCTCCCTCTTCTTTCATCTTCTCATACGTAAGTTGTTTTCATGTTACGCAATCTCTGTAGCCATTTCAGCTTCCTCAAATCCTTGTCTTCAGTTGTCCCCACATACAGACAGCTAGACTGAAAATTGTAACTGTCTTGTTTTCACAACTTTCCTCTTCCTAATACACCTGAATGAATTTCCTCCTTCATTTTTAATGCAGCCTTCAACATTTATTTTCTCTTTTCTTTTTTTTTTTCACAAGTCTCACCATCTATTTTCCAATTCTCTTTCACCATATAGATCACTCCTCTAACTTGTGATGTGATACCTTCCAGAAAGAAAGCAAGTATTTGTGCCTAGGTAATATGGCATTTGGGCAATGCTGACTATTTTCAGGTCCTTTGGAATGACAAAGACTGGCAGATTGATTTGTGTGTTAACACAGTCTTGTTACCATTACTCTTCTCTATTCTTCCCACTTTCCCTACTTTCATTACATTTATTTGTCACATCTTTGTTGAAATAATGTTGTACAGTATCAGTAGTAGGGAGTATCTCTGCTGCAGCAGTAGTAACAGTAGGTAGCAAAATGATGCTCGATCCTGACTAGGACCTGTGGTTGCAGTGCAATAGAAATAAAGAAGGTTTCAACTAATTTTCAGTGTTCGAATGCTGAGAAAGCTTGGGTTCAGGTGGTGAAGGCACATTGGGCTATATTAACCAGGAGCGTAGCCTGAAGGGAAGTGATTATTCTGCTTTATCCAGCACTTGTGAGACTGCATGTTTCATGCTGGGTCCAGTTTTGGGTTCCCTGGTTACAGGAAAGATACCAAAAACCTACAGTAGGTTCAGCAGAGGACTCCCAGGAGGCTGGATCATGTGCTCTATGATGAGAGGTTGAGAGTCCTGGCCTTGTTCAGCCTGGAGAAGAGACAGCTTTGGGACCTACAAGGATGTCATCAGAAAGATAAAGCCAGGCCCTTCACCAGTGACACAAGGTGGGAAAATGAGAGGCAATGCTCATAAATAGAAATGGGGTAGATTCTAGATGGATAAACAGAAATAATTTTTCACTATGAGGATGAACAGCCATTGAAACGTGTTGCCTGGGGAGGCCATGGTATTTCTGTTCATGGAGGTTTTCTAGTCCCAGCTAGAGCAACCTGGTCTGAATTCAGTGTTGACCCTGCTTTGAGCAGGAGGTTGAACTGTAGACCTCTTGAGGTCCCTTCCAACCTGATCGTTCCTATGTTCTTATTGTATGATGAGAAATCCTGAACTTTCACCTCTTCTTTTTGTGTTTGCTCCTGGACGCCCTTCACTGCAATCCAGAGCTTTGTCCTAAGCTCTTTCATCTAAAGTTGTATCAGAACATTTTGGGATAACACTGTTTTATTGTGGGACTGCTATGAGAGAAACATACATCTCCACTTGTGTCTGCAGCTTCCCAGCATGTAGGTGAGTTTGAGAAAAACTGTGTGGAAAATGCATAAAAGAGACCACAGCTTGCCTGTTTTTCTTCCTGGTCACAAGAAACAGATTTTTTTATTAGGAAATTAGTACAGAAGTATTTTATGTTTGCCCCACATGTTGAATTTTTATTGTGGAATTTTTAAATTAGATGTTTTGGGACAGGGTTGTACACTGGTTCATTCTTGAGAAAATTATTGTGCTTTGTTGATTTGACCTGGAACACTCAGTTTTGATACAGCTTCCTCTTATTTTCTTACTGTAGCTCTTTGTTTCCTTAGAGGTACTTCGAATACCTTTTCTCTCTTACAGGCTGGACTCCTTGGAATACTACATCCCCTTCCTAGCCCAAGCACAAGAAGCACTTCTGCAGTTATGTGACTGGGGCTTCAACAGTAATTCACTTTTTCAGAAACCCTCTTCTTAGAATAGAGTTCATGTTAACAAGCAGTGATTCCAGGACAGAGGCAATACTTCGGCGAGTGCAAATGGAAACTATTGCTGCACTGAAGAGGTGTTTTCTTCTTTAAAATTTAGGAAGGATCGTGCCATTTCAAATACCATGTTGTAACTTTCTTAAGCTAATGATGACCTTCAAAGATCTGAATTATAAGCCCTATTTAAAAAGGAAAAGAAAGAAGAAAGGAAAGGGATAATGAAGGCAGAAAAAATGTCTCTAATCTCTTATATTTAAAGTGACATGCTTATTGCAACACTCCAAGACTTCCCACTGAGTCCAGCACTTAACATCAGGTAACACAGCACCTCTTCTGTCATCTGAACAGCAACGCTTACCTAAATTAAGAGGAAGTTTGTGAAAATGATGGATATTGTATCCTCTCTAATGTTACCGACCCACCCCACCTAGGAAATTGCAGTAATCCAGTCTGAGAAGAGCATTAGAATCCAATGCAAGTTGATTTTATGAAAATGTTAAATCTGATCTAGTAAAAATAGTAAATCCTGAATTACTCTTTTTTTTTTTAATTAGGATTGTGAAAAAACACTGTATTTATTGATCATCTTTGAGATCATAACTCATAAAACTGCTGGAAAAAGTGCTCCAGGATTTTAATTTTTAGGTACCGGTTTCCATTGGCAGGTAGCTGGGAGGAGAATTTGGCATCATCTGATGTTTTCTCTTTCCTATAACTAGTGCAATAAACCAAAACTGTATCATCACTCTGCATTTCTCTCCTCCATCTCAGTTGATGGCTATATTCATCCCTTTGTTATTTCTTGTCTAACAAATAATGTCTCAACTGTAAACTAGCATACTTCAGAGTGGAAAACTACCATTAGAAAGGACTGATTTTCTACTGAATGTGTATATTGTGCCACAGTTCTGATAAATAAAGAAGAGACAGTATTCGAATATAAAAGTCAGAAGGAGATATTTCTGGTTTCTGCGCCTTCCTAAGAAAATGAAGGCATCAGTCCTTTTCCCATTTTACTTGCTAGCAGTATGTATGGGGCAGTATGTATGCCGTAAGCAGCATTCTTATTCACTTCACAGATTGTCAGTCAGAAGAATTCCACTGTGTATTAAAAACGTGAATGTGAATATACAGGGTTGTGCAACTATAAATTGAAGTGATTTGATGTGTCAATAAAATAATAATGGCAAGCACTAAAATCCTTTGGCTGCGAGTCAAGTGTGATGTAAGAGTTTCAAAGAATGACATAGTCCATTTTTCTTGCCTGTTTATTGCATTAACCCCTGAGGCTGCAGTTACCAGATGTTACTGATGTCTGAGGTACTCAGACACTAACAGATAGATGTAAAAGTGTCAATATTTCTGCCTTTCACTTGTGAACTTTCTATTCGGGAGTTAGTGCTCCATTAAAAAATGTACATGTTTATGATAACCATTAGTACCATTAAAAGTAAATAAAACTATCCTTAAATTTTGCTAAGTTTCACATAGTCCAAACCAACACTTTAAGTAAAACGTGTAAAAAAGACCCATCGTTAAAGAAATTCTTTCTTATTTTACCAAAGAAATTATGATTTCAGACAGTTATTCCAAACTTTAGTAATTTGGGGGTGGTGGTGTCATTTGGTTTTTTAATACAGCAATTCCTCAGACCCCCTGAAACAGCATTATATGTTGTGCTAGGGCATCCTTTGTGAAGTGGCCTGGATAGCGGCACTAAACTTTCAGTGTGACATTTCTGTATCTAGTTCCTCAATCCCTCCATCTTCATCTAATTCCTACAAACTAAGAAGTTTAATTCTTCTCAACTGCCCATGTATTCTTCATTTTTCAAAGGTGCAAAGCTTCCCACTAGAGTATTGTCTAACTGACAAGTCCTCCCAGTGTAGATCTGCTTGAAGAGGGTGAGAGGTTAAGCACCAAGTTAACGTGATGACATGTAAGCAACAAATAACTGGAGTAAGTGTGGGTTGTTAAAAGTCTGTTGACCTGCAAGGTGTTTTCGGAGTTGCACTTCTTCTTGATGACAGGTAGCAATGGTTCCAATGAGCTGGAGGCTGGCATGCTGTTAAATTAATAGCTCACACCAATTAGACTGTTTCTGTAGACCACATGGGCAATAAGAGGTTATTAAAGATAAGTGTGGCTGACAAACAAATCTGCACCAGAGATTGTTTACGTGAGTGGTCAGGTCACCTTGTCAGATGAGCTCACCAGCACCTTTCTTCTGTCAACAGCTTTACCAGTTGCTGTGGCACTGGTTCACTTTTTTATTCTACATCACCCCCTGCTCAGAGACTATAACAAATTGTTATGCCCATCTCAGAAGTATTTTAAATTAAATGGATCTTAAGACTTAGGGCATTTAATTTGGTATTATTCATAGTTTCTACATGACCTTAATGAAGCTTTAAGGGAATGAACAACCTAACTTCAGACACCTGAATGAAGTGCTTTAGTGCCAGTTCAGTTATCAGGGCTTTTCCAACAGTCAAATGTCTTACCCTAGCATTAATTTAGAAAGTGTTTAATTAGGAGGTCTAAATGGAATGTGAATTCATGTGCTAAGTTTTCTCACTTAATTTATTTTGCAATATCTATCAAAAATGTAGTTGGAATGCTGCATGTGTCTCTCCCTTAGACAAGACTCAGTAGAAATATTGAAGAGGTGCTATTAGATGCTATTCCATGTACTGATCACTCCCCACTGCTTTATTCAGCCTTGGAGTCCCTTGTCTTGTTGCAGTTGGTTGAATCTTGCTTTTGCTTTCTCTCAGCCAGATAAATCCCACTTTTTGAATTCCAAAGTATAACTTTTATTTGCAGGTTATCTTTGAAGGACATAAGAATGGCTGCATACAGATGTGCAAGCACCATGAGCAATAGCTCCTACAGTTTTGGTCCCTTTACCATCAACTGATATGATTTACGGCTTTCTCTAGGGAGACACCTTGCTTTTCTCACTTTCTGGGATTTACTTGGGATGGATTTTCATGTGTTGCCTATTCACAAAAAGGCAAATGAATGTGCCGCATCTTTTTGATAGTCCTGAGTAATCAGAAAATTACACAGCTAAGTAACAGCACTTCACCAAGTCATTGTGAAATATTTGGGTAGCTGGGTAGCCCCCTTCAACTGCTATATTCTCCTTCCACCCCAGTTCCTTCAAGCTGCCTCTGCTGCCATCTCCTGCTCAGAGCGCGACCAGGGACAAGCAGTTCATCTTGCCAGGTAGCAACAGGAATAGCCTCCATCCATCTAAAAGGCTGGGGTACTGTCGGTTTAGCACTTAATTGTGCCAGGACTCTCCTGAAGAGTGCACCTGCCTCCTACCTGGAACAGGGAGAGGTAGCCTCTCTAAGTGCATCATTGTCTTAGAAAGGCCGCTCAAGTGGAGGAGCTAGGGAGAAAGTGGAGAGACAGAGAGACAAAAACACTGGGTGTAACTGCTTCCCTGTGTTTTCAAATTCTGCTCTGACAATCATGAGCCAGAAAAACAGCATGTTTGACAAAAAATCCCAGATGCAAAGAACAAGCAATAAAGATACATACTTTCTTGTTGTAAGAAACCATGAGTTATTTAAGACGGAGATCCTTCTCCAATACTAGGCTTTTGTCCACTGTAAAATATCCCATCATTCTGTATCACTTCTGCTATGAAACCAGGCTTATTATAATTTTTGTGTGTATTTAGAGATCAAGTTGAGGTGAAAGGACATATATGAAAATTGGTTTTATATAGCTAGAAGCAGATAAAGCTTTAAGCTTGTTTTTTGAGGTGTATGACATCTATTATTGGTGTGGAAAGAAAATACAGTGCAGTTAGTTCAAAGATAAACTGTGCTGTACTCATGAAAAAAAGTGTCTTTAAAAGAACTTAGTTTTGGGGAACTTGGGGACCCAGCAGGCTGTTAAACCAACCTTCCTTCCTTCCTTCCTTCCTTTCTTTCTTCTTTCCTTCCTTTGTTTCTTTCTTCCTTCCTTCATTTCTTTCTGTCTTTCTTTCTTTCCTTCTGTCGTGGTTTAACCCCGGCCAGCAACTAAGCACCACGCAGCCGCTCACTCACTCCCCCCCCCATCCAGTGGGATGGGGGAGAAAATCAGGAAAAGAAGTAAAACTCCTGGGTTGAGATAAGAACGGTTTAATAGAACAGAAAAGAAGAAACTAATAATGATGATAATGATAACACTAATAAAATGACAACAGTAGTAATAAAAGGATTGAAATGTACGAATGATGCGCAGGGCAATTGCTCACCACCCGCCGACCGACACCCAGCCAGTCCCCGAGCGGCAACTCCCTGCCCCCCCCCACTTCCCAGTTCCTCAACTAGATGGGACGTCCCATGGTATGGAATACACTGTTGGCCAGTTTGGGTCAGGTGCCCTGGCTGGGCATGAGAAGCTGAAAAATCCTTGACTATAGTCTAAACACTACTGAGCAACAACTGAAAACATCAGTGTTATCAACATTCTTCACATACTGAACTCAAAACACAGCACCGTACCAGCTACTAGGAAGACAGTTAACTCTATCCCAGCTGAAATCAGGACACCTTCCTTCCTTCCTTCTTCTTCTCTCTTTCTCTCTCTTTCTCTCTTTTGAAAAAGACATCTGCAGATTGAAAATTTCCTAGCTTGAAAAATACTAAAGAAAAATTGACCAATTATAAAACCTGGAATACGTTTACATTTGTAGAAAAACTTTTAAAAATAGAATTTAATTTTTTTTTGGCAGTTCACTTCTACAATGGGCTATTTATTCTATAATTATGCAGCATACGGTTTATTGCAATTTATATGGTTATATTGAAATTACGTGAACTGGGGCACCTAAGGGAATGTTTATATTTCAGGGAAAAAAAAAATTGGGCTGGATTGAAATGCAGCATGAATCATAAGAGAAGTTTAGAAGCACATGAAGATGAATGTGTCCTTAGTGACTCAACAGAGAACATCTGGTAGGTGAGATGCTGTGTAAATAAATACCTGAAAGGACCTTGGTTTTAACAAATATCAGTAAAGCATGAAAATGTACTTTAAAAAACTGAGAAATTTATATTATTTTATTAATTTAGGAAGGATAGAATATATTGTGTATTTGTCTGATGGTGCTGGGAGATTCATGGAGCTGACAGAATAGCTAACTGGGATGAAGTCCCTCCAGAAACTCAAGGTCAGCTCGGTCAGCTCTGTAGAGGAATACTGGTGCAGTGCAGCTGTATGGCACACATCTAAAGTTT
The DNA here is from genome assembly GCF_000737465.1 of Haliaeetus leucocephalus. NCBI lineage: Eukaryota > Metazoa > Chordata > Aves > Accipitriformes > Accipitridae > Haliaeetus > Haliaeetus leucocephalus. The sequence goes on along the minus strand of NW_010972942.1, from coordinate 7,312,900 downwards.
AGGCACGTGGCAGCCACACTGACAACTGGAATCCTTCTCTCGGAATCTGCTCTCGCGGGATGGTTTTAGGATGGGTGTACAAGTAGTTGAAGTCAAAGAGCTGTCCTGAAAGTGTGGTGGGACCTTCCCTTCTCACCTGGCTTCACCTGGTTTCTGGCCTCCACTCTTTGGTCTTGCCAGCTCTAGTTTCCACCTGGGAGGTGGAAGCACTCGGGCATGCTGAAGGAGGGCACTTGCTCAAGTCGCAAGATCTTTTCCAAGCCTGTCTATTTGAAGAAAGGTCAATTATTGAACTAGCAGATTTTAACCTGATTACAGTTCTCAAGACTTCACTGGAAACCAGTTACAGACAGATACCTCAAATTCAAACCCAGATTTCTCTGTAAAATATTTTATCTCCTAAGTTGGGTCTTATTTTATGTATCTGTCACTATACAGAAAGAAATATAAGATTCATAGGGCCTGGAAAGAGAGAAAATTTGGATTTTTTTCATTTGGCACTTGACTGATAGTGAGAAGGCTTTAGTTCTGATCCACACTTCAGGGATTTCTTAATGTTTATTTTGCAATAAACAACAATTGAATAAAATGCACAAACATTTCATGGAACAGAAATAAAAGCCACAGGCAGTGTCTATTCTGGGAAATTACATGTGCCTGGAACCATTTGCTGGCACAGAGAACAAATGGCACAAGAATGGCCCATATTCATACTACTAAACACTCTTACCCTCCAAAACGGGGTAGCCACATCCAAACTGTCTTGTGGGAATTGTTCCTGGCACACATTAACTCCCAAACCATGTCCAGGATCTGTTTGGGGAGAGCAAATTGGCTGGTGCCAAAACCATCCCAGAGCATGCTCTGACAGTGCAACAGTGCGGACACTCCAGCACCAGTGCTCGGGAATGGTCCCTGGTACAGGTTAGTTTACTGACATAGGCAGAGCTGAAACCTTCTCTCTCACAGGTAGGTTTCACTGGGACAAGAATGCTATGGTCCTTCTTTTCTTTTTTTTTCAGCACACAAAGAGAAAATGGCTCCCCCTCCACACGCCCACCATGGCAGTTTCTGGCCAAATGTACTCTCTTGAATGAGACCTGTAGATCTGAACCCCTCTGAGCTGAGGAAGCCACTCTTCCACTGCAGCCACTGTCTCCTCTTCTGACTGACTGTTTTCACTTTTATGTTTTTTTTTAATACGCATCAATCTTGTCTTCATAATCATACAATGAAAACTCAGCTCTCTATTCTTACCTGCACTTCCTTAGCAGCACAAACTGGTTTAATCTGGTGATGTTGTGGTCTCACCATCCACTGTCTCCCCCTGTGAGTCCCCCTAAGAGATGCATGCTGTCTCTTCTTTCATGCCTGAACTGGTTCTCAGGTAAGTGACTATGTGAGTTGGTTCTGGGAATTGATCCAGCCCAAACTTAAAGTCTTTGTTTAAGTTTTCAGCCAGATCATTTCCCAGAACTGGCTTGCTGCTAGTGTTCATGTGAAAGAAGAGGTAGGAATAAACACTTGTAGGCAGCTCTTAATTATACAGACATAAGCTCAAATGGAACTTTTGCAGTAGGTAGGCAGGAGGAACAACACCAAATCAGGATTTCATGGGAGAAAGAAACGCAGGTGCTCTGCCCTCCAGTATGAAAATTGCTGAAGCACGCACTGAAGCAAAAGCTGAGGCACTTAAGAAACTTTATGTCAAAACCAGTCCTGCCTGCAGCCTTTTAACACACTGGAAATTATTGATGGATTTCAGTATAATACTTTAGGAAACAGGCACATAACTGTTGCCTACCACCAACTTCAGGTGTCTGCCTTTTGTGAATTTGGACTTAAATTCTTCATAAGGAAGCCCAGTTCCCAAGCATTCTGAATCCCTGAATTTTTCTGAAGCTCCCTTCAAGAAAGTGAGGTCTTCCCAGACAATTCTATAGTATGTTTTATAGTAAGTTATTTAAGCATTGCTTTTCAGTATAAACAAAACATGCAATATTTAGTTGGTGTGAATTCTAATTTCTTTTTCTTTTTTTTTGTAGAAGTACCTGATGCTGTGCAGTTGGACTTAAGCTGTGTGTTCAGTCATCAGAAAACAGAGAAAAAGACATGATCTATTGTGTGATTTACTTAGCTGAGTATGTAAGCTGCAGGTTTTTTATGTGAGGAGCTAAAAGAGAAATGAAGCATATAATATTTACATACTTAAGGAATTGCAGCCTATATTTGGGGTGTCTTATGTTTACCGGCCACCAAGTTTATTTGTATAACATGTTCAGGTCTAGTAATCTGAAGAGATATACTAAATCTTTTTACCTACAGAGTCTGAAAGACTTCTTTTTATTGACCAAAATGGAAGGAAAAATCCTCCAATTTTTTTGATCCTTATCAAAATAAGCACTATCCATGTTAATTCACAATGTTAGTCCATAAACATTTTTTAAAGCTGTAAGGGAGGGAACACACACACACACAATTATTCAGCACAAAAATACCATGGATACACTTTTCTGTAAATGTTAATCTCCTAATAACATGAAACTCTCCTCCATTGAATCCAAAATAACTATACCTGGGCAGATACTACCATTTTCTTTTCCATGAATAGTTGAGGTTTTTAAACAAATTCATTCTGGCTGTATTAATGACTGTTCTGTATTTTCTTTGTGTCAAAATTCGGACAAATGCTCTTATTGTCTAGCAAGTTGGCAGAAACACTGAATATTGGTGAAAAATGCCATGTGACCTATAATTCCAATCAAAATGAATACTATGACTCAAACAGGGCCAATCCAAAGCCTATTTTAAGTCAGTGAGAGATTTTCCATCAACTTCAATAGTCTTTGGATGAAGTCCATGCTGCATACTGGCAACAAACAGCTCATTCACAAACTACAGACCACTGCTTGTTTGCTGAAATTTTGGAATGAATAATTTTGAATAATGAAGAAAAAATCCGCAAAATTGTAAGCAGCTCATGGGCAATTGGTGCACATGAAGGGGATGGGAATTCTCTGAAAAGAGTTGCTGTGCATTAGTAAGCTTACTTTGATACAACAAAAGTGCGGCAATGAACTGCTTGATGGTTGATGTCTAAACTCAGTGAGCATCAGTCAGGTGATATGAAACACAGGGGTTTAGGTTCTGATTCACTTATTATTCAGTGCTACCTTATATATATTTCAAACGGAACTTTAGAACAAGTTTGTGAAATAGTTGGTGGCTCCCGCAGCTGGCAACTAGTGCTAGTCTTTCCTAGCACCAGCATCACCAGCACAGCTCACTAAACCACTTCTGGTGTTTTGCAGCTTCCTTGTGTTCCTGTTTGATTAAATTATTCCCCCCCTCAATCTTGTAAGCATATAGTTTAGTCATTACATAATTACAGCAGGCAGACTGAAGGGCCAGCTTATTCCAGTTTGCTGACAGTCATGTCTTGTTCAGTCTTGAGTATCTCCAAGGCTGGAGATTCCACAATCTCTCTGGGCATCTTGGGAACCCCGTTCTAATCATGGGGTACTCTCATGGTTTAAATTTTCTTTCCCTGATACTGAATTGGGATTTTCATTGCAGTATCTTGTACCTGTGGCCTTTCATCCTATCACTGTGTACCTAGAAGCAGAGTCTGGCTCTGTTTTTTCTCCAACTTCCCATGAGGTCACTGAAGTCCTGCAAGACCTTAGCCTTCTCTTTGCAAGACTCTCCCTATATGCTGTATTCCACAGCTGCCTAACTATCTGGTGGCCTTCCACTGGACTCACTCCAGTCTTGTATCAGGAGCTCAGAACTGGACACAATACTCCAAATGCAGTCTCTCAAGTCCTGAACAGAGTGGAAAAATCATCTATATATAAAAATCATCTATATAATGCTTATACTGTTCTTGAACATCATGAGGTTCCTGTGAAGCTGTCAAGATCCCTCATATCTCTCTACCTATACTAAGGCAACAAAATGCAGCCAAGTAAAGCAAATGGCATATTTTCTGCTGATGAAGACTGTATGGGATCCATTTATTGCTGGTTACATGGTTAGAGTCTGCCAGAAAATGATACCTGCTTTCTGTCTAGCTTTCTGTTGTTGATTGCGAGGTCACCAGGTCTTCACCAGTAAAAATATGGCAATAATATGGCAATGAAGTCCTATGACGTCTAAAGCAGCTTAGCAGATCCTGATGTGTCTACTGATACAATGTGCCAAGAGTAATTACGTCTCCAAATATCTTGCTTGTTACCTGTAAGACCAGCTCAGAAGTCTTTGACTGAGTCTGGCCACTTAGTTATTTTTTTGTGCATTTCACATTTAAAGATTATCTCGCTTGGTTTGCCAACCCCTAGTCATTATAAAAAGTAGAACTTATCAACCATGCCCATATATGCATGCAAGAAATACTGCAATTTCAGCTTGGTTGTGAGAAGGTACTGCAATAACACTGAAAAGATTTAGAACTGTATTGCCTTGCCTTCTTAATACTCTTTCCTGGGCTGATCTCTTTTCAGGATAGAGAGGAATGTATATATTGAGTAAAACAATAAATTCAAAATGTTCTCTTAAACAAAGGGAAAAAATCCATTAAGGATCTTGCAATTCATCTGTTATAAGAGTTAATCAGATTCTCAGATGTGATGACTATACCTTCATTTCAGGCTGGTTTAGGAAGCTGACTGAACTGTGTGTGGTCACTTTTGGTGTCATCTAATTTGGAGAAAACTTGTGAAATTCTTTAAAATACCTAGACATTCTGTGAACTGCTTATAATGCAAATCTTTGTCAGTCAAAGCTGAAAGTACAATTGGTTGATAACAAAGCCAAAAGGTGGCATTTTCTTCTGAGCTGACTATTTCTCCACAATATCCAAAGTGCTGTGATTTGAAAAGTTACAGCTTACCATAAGTCTAGACTTTTCCCTAAAGCATATATTATATAGCAAATAAGAAGATGGAGGTTCTCCTGTGTAGAAAAGTAGAATTTGAGGTACTCCTGAGGTGGAAAATCTGGGTACACACTTGTATCAACATTGTTTACATCAGAGCTGTTGGGAAAAAAAATTATTTTGCTTACTTTAGGTAGACACAACTGTTACCTAGTGATGACTGTAGTTAATTTTGCTCACACTCATGAAAACCATAAAGAAACCAGGGGCTATGATTCACAGAGAATGAAACTTTGTATTTTGTCTAAACAGCTGTCTCAACTTACTTGCTTTCTACCTAAACTATTTTTTGGACAACCAGTTTTCTTAAAAATTTAGTGCCTCTCCTCTTCATTCAAAACCAGAGAATATTAAATGATGTAATTTTGGGAGATAGATTTCTTTCTTCCTTTACTTTGAAAGTAATATTTGACTTTTAAAGACATGCATTGGCTGGTAATTTCACTTTCTTTTCTGTGGAATGCCACTGCCACAATTTATGAGGTTTCTGCTTTATTTCAGTGTTTCCTCACTGTCCTGACTATTAAGTCCCATTTGTCTCTTACTGATTTTCTTAAGAGCTCTTCACTTGTGTCAATATCTCATTTTACTGGGTTCTCAAGACACCTTTGCATATAAATATCACTGTTATTTTCAGCTGGAGCTGTGTTATGAATTTTTTGAAATGTCCATATACATTTTGGCCAATTGCATGCATCTGATCAGAAACTTAGTAGATTGACTGTCTATGCTTTAAGTGTTTTAAAGAGAAACATTGTTCTATCTTTAGGCATGTGCATACTATAATTAGCATTTCTCCCTACAAAAAGATATTTGTCCAAAAGCTGGTTATGTATCCCACAATTCTACCAAGTTCCCATAATCTTTTCTGTATCACAGCCAACTAAATAGTGCACAAGAATTCTTATTGTGGACAGTTATATTGCCTAATTTCATAATAGACCTCAAACATACATTTCATACTTTCCTTGCGATGGGCTAGGGAATCATGACTAAACAGTCGTGAGCACACTTAAGCCCATCAGTGATGGATGTCTCATTTGCTGGTTCATTTATGTACTATTCATTGCCCTCTGCTGGATGTGGCTTGGCATTTGTTTGGGCAAGATCTGAACAAATTGTGCTGGTCTCAAACATAAGAATATTAACACCAAAAGAAGTGCAACAGGTCCCATTGAGGTGGTTAAGAGAGTTTGTGTTAGGTGCCCAGGCAGCATGCATCTTCTCAAGGCAAAATGAATTACCTTCAAAGAACACTTCACAGCACTGGAGAGGATTTGATTCCTCATTGTGGAGCCACTTAGAGCTAGCTTGCAGGAAGTGCCTCTATGGACATAAGAACATGGTTAAATTTCCATGTCATTAAATCTTGCATATCATATGATTCCATCCAGTCACTGTCTAGGACAGGGCCCCCTTCTTGGTAGGCTGGCATGTAGTTAAGTCTTCAACACACAGTTGGGAGAGAAGGAGAAAAGACCAGTCTTCCACACACAGTTTGTCTAATAGACTAGCGGTGAAAGCATTCAAAAGGGAAACCTGAAAGTGACACTTGGCTGAACACCTGGAAGTCAGGGAATGTGGATGAGACTCCACCAGGAACGAAGCTGCCTCTTTGGACTACAGAGGAGCTCAGCTGGGAAAGAGGCACATTCTTGTTCAACATGGAAAAAAAACCCCAACAAACCCCACGCTGTTTTTGTGGGAGCCTGAATTCAAAGACTTAAAACAGGAGAACTTTCAGGACAAAAGCTAAGTGTTTACTGATGTTTTTTTCTTATTTGGTTACTTTTTCCAAATAATTTTTGTGCAACTGGAGCCTACACCCTACCTAAGTGACCACGTGACTTCTGAGGCTAGCACTTTGCCCTTGCATGCATCTGGAAGGTATGACTTATATAATGGAAAGATCGCTGATTCTCTTTTCTGTTTTGTGTATTTTTTTATATCTTCAAGTGTTAAGAATGTGATTCTAACTTCTCCACTGCATGACGCTTGTGATTTAGCTCTCCATCTTGGTGTCTGTCATCATATAATCAGGGATTATGTGGCTGTCCTGGTTTCAGCTGGGATAGAGTTAACTGTCTTCCTAGTAGCTGGTACAGTGCTATGTTTTGAGTTCAGTATGCGAAGAATGTTGATAACACTGATGTTTTCAGTTGTTGCTAAGTAGCGTTTAGACTAAAGTCAAGGATTTTTCAGCTTCTCATGCCCAGACAGCAAGAAAGCTGGAGGGGCACAAGAAGTTGGCACAGGACACAGCCAGGGCAGCTGACCCAAACTGGCCAACAGTGTATTCCATATCATGGGACGTCCCATCTAGTATAGGAACTGGGAAGTGGGGGCAGGGAATCGCCGCTTGGGGACTAGCTGGGTGTCGATCGGCGGGTGGTGAGCAATTGCACTACGCATCATTTGTACATTGCAATCCTTTTATTATTGTTGTTGTCATTTTATTAGTGTTATCATTATTAGTTTCTTCTTTTCTGTTCTGTTAAACCGTTCTTATCTCAACCCAGGAGTTTTACTTCTTTTCCAGATTTTCTCCCCCATCCCACTGGGTGGGGGGAGAGTGAGTGAGCGGCTGCGTGGTGCTTAGTTGCTGGCTGGGGTTAAACCACGACAGTGGCAATAAAATGGCATTTGATCCTAGATCTTCAAAATAGATCATCTTCATGCCAAATTTCTCCCCAGTCCTTACCCCGTCATTCAAAGAGCTTTGCTGCTCCATTGCCAACTTGCCTTTTAACATAATGAGAAGTGATTGAAGTGAGTTATTCTTCTCTTCCTCTTCTTTTCCACCACACTGTCAAATACTGCCAATGAAGGAGTCAATGTCATGAGATGCTGACTACCTAAGTTAAATTCAGACTTCTTAGCAATTACATGAAATATTGGATCACTTCCTGTTACACTAGGCAGCAGCCTTTTCCAGAAAAGAAAACATTTATATTTCCAGCATGAAGAAGTGCTCACAACATTTTCTTTTAGTCTCACAGTATTGCAAATAACAGCACTAGACTGACAGATGAGCCTACGAAATAGCACCTGGCCACCTACCTTAACTCATAAACCAGAGGACTGCAAGCATTAAAAATGCCTTTGCCTTGCTCTCCTGGCTTGAGCTGTGAAAACTGTAATTATGTGGGAGCCAGACCAGTCAGGTTGGATGATGTAATTTTGTAGAAAAAGAGACTGTAGTAGGATCATCCTGCTAGTTCTCTTTACAGCCACTCTAGTGCAGGACTTGCATGTAAAATGAGTGCTCCATAATTAATAGAGTAGTATAGGCTAGGATATCTGGGACCATAAGAGAATGTGGTGCGTTAGGCATGAAGACATGCCAAAGCTGTATTTCAATCTGCTTAAAGCAGAAACAACAAAAATCTTACAACATATGAGGCCAGCTGAATAGGGGATTGCAGTCATTTGTTTATGTTATAGTTATGTCTCTTCTAGAATAAAGGTCTGCTTTAACCAAGGCACAGGAGTTGCTTCAGTGAAAGCACCAGGAATTAATGCACTTTGTTCAGTATAGCTGTGCTGCTGTTTTGTTGCCTTTGTGCTTTTCTGTATTGTGATATCTGCCTTTTAGATAACTCCTCTACAGTGCAAACTACAGCCTTCTACAGCAAAGCCTTCTGAGAGATTTTGCCTAGGTAATTCTGAGGTAATTTACGCATCTTTTGGAGAGTTATGGGAAATCCTGAGATAAGTTAGTATCCATATTTCCTGGAAAACTTGTTTAATTTCCTCAGGAACCTGTACAATTTTCATTCCTGGAAAAAAAAAAATCCTATTCTTTTTTTCAAAGTGAAAGCCAGCTTGGAGACACTATTCTCACTTCTTCCACTGCTACACAGGCTTTTCTAGAACTGTTGAAAAGTAGTGTTGAATATTTGGGGAGATATACAGTGAGAAAAATCACTGGCAAAATTCATCATGACCAACTTCCCTCTTGTGCAGATAGGATCTGAGCAGATGTACTGTTAACTGAAAGAATATTTGTTTTATTGGACCGCTAATGTCCTTCATTTTGCCTGAGACAAGGAACCATAGAGTGATAAGACCTCTGATATGTGTTTTTTTTTTAAATTATGTGTACATGCAGAACCCTGGTAGGTTGCATCATTCTCTCACTCTTGTACCCAGGTATGTCCTCTTAATACAGAAGGACTTCACATCTCATGTTAGCTATATACAGGTTTTTAACTCAGAGCTCATGGCAGTACATGAAAAGAGTAAGATCTGTCCATGGTCCTCACAGTTAGCTCTTTCCAGGGGCGGTTTAACTTGTAAAACAACCGGCACACTCCTGCAAAACAGTCTCTGGTTTTAGCTTTGAAATCAAATGTTCTCCATCAGATGATAAGAGGTAATACCATCACTTACATTTCAGTGAGATGTACGAAGATAATTTCTGCAAAGCTTTCATGTCAATGAAGAGAGGAACATAATACAGTACAACAGCCATTGCAAACGAGTGGAGTAGTTACGTGATGGTGTATGTATGACTTTCATCGGGACAGTCCTACTAGCATGGCTAAGCCCACGAAACGTCACTGAAGAGCTTCCATCCTCACCATAGCTCTACGGTTGACTAAGAACTGTTATTGAAGGAAAGAAAGGAATTTTTATTTTGGGGGCAGATTTCAGAATGTAAGACATCAATATATGAAACATAGCTACTGTATAGTTACAGGAACAGAAATCTTGGTTCTGACATGATTCTAAGCAGGTGAAAGTATGTGAATTGGATAATGCCTACTGCTAATACTATAATGAAAATTATGTTTGCTTTAAAGTTATAAACTTAATTAAGTTTTGATTGCATCGCATGGTCTGTGGTGGCTGTTAGAGACTGACCAAATTTTCCACAGATGTGATTTTTATTAATTTACTGGGAGCTAGAAATGAATAGATAGCTACACAAAAAGGGTAAAGTGATCCACTATGTACTGCTGGAAGATATATCAGGCTTACTATATAATACAGAATAAAGACCCAGAAACGTGGGTTGACCTGAATGTATTGGAGCTCCTATACATCATGAAGTATTCCAAACATTTCTGCAATTGCTCACTTTGACAAGCTTGCTGGCAATACTTAATTGATGAAAATCCAGGGACACTTTGCTTATCGTGACTCCCAAAGTAAACCCAAACTCACCTATGGTGTAATCTACATGCAACTATTGAACAAATTTTTTTGCTTGCAATACTTTTCTTTATATGAAATTAAGTCATATTTCATTCTTCTACTGCCTGTCATTGAAAAAGAAACACGATTTCACTTAGCATGAATTAATTGGTTCAGGTAAAATGCAGGGAGAATGCAGGCTCACTATATACAATAATTCAGGCTGTACTAACTTCAAGAAGCTAATACAATATAATAAATCAAACCTACACTTCCTATTTCTTTTACTGAAAGATCTCTGTAGAGAAACTAGGTTTCTTTCTCTCATAAGAGCTTCCTCTGTAAGGTTCTCTTTTTCCGAGAGTTCCCAGCTGCCTGAATTAGTTATAGCATACTCCCTGTGAATATGAATTCTTCATGTTACAGTTAAAGTTACTTTTCTCAATTTCATTCATGAGATACAGCAGAAAGCTAATGATGACTCCAGCCATTTAGATTGCTCTTCTTTGGAGTGAGTTCGTGTTATCTTACATTGGAGAATAAGAAAAGAAAATTACATTTGTTTCATTGACAATCAGAAACAAACAAAGACTTGTTGACAAAGAGCATATCTGAATGACAAGATACTAAATACATGGAAAATATGTTTTCTAATCAGTAATAAATTATGTATCCATCCAAACTCAATTTATTTTACTTTTCCCTCTAAAAGAGATGAATGGTACAGCAGTGGTAGATCAGTTTAGGTGCTGAGTAGGTGTTTTTGACAGTGATATTCCAGTCTCCAGATTTTTAGTTTAATGTTAAATGAGAGCATCCTTAGGGGTGGAGTTTTAATGGTCATTATTCATTATAATGAAAAGCAGTATGTTTAACACCTAAATCAGTTGGTATCATGAATGTTCTTTTGTTTTCTTTCATTTTAAAAGAAAGATGAAAGATTATTGTATTCTAAGACAATGTTTTTACACTATTAAATGTATATCCTACTTTTGGACTCTGACTCGGGCTATTTAACTGAAAAATGAGGAGACCAAATAAAGTCATACAAAATAATTAATGTTTAAAAGGAGCTTCAGTGTACATTCTGAAAATAAAAAAGACCATGAATTTAGCTGGATTAAAGAAATATAGAGCACTGCTATTTATATAGTTAAATATATTACCCATAGTTAAGACACAAGATTTTTTTAATGCTAAGGTTTTTGAAAGGGATATGAAACGTTATGTGTCGGGGTATAACTCAGACTCTAGTTAGCAGAATTTAGGAAAAAAAATTATTACAGGCAAGTTACTTCATAAGTATTGCAAAAATTAAGTAGATATGCATGTATGCCTACACTAATCTCCCCAGGCCTGTTCATGCAATCTAACCATCATCAACGGTAATTTCTTTCCTCATTTTTTCTTCAGGAAACCCTCATATTAGAAGGACTATCATCATAATATAGTTCTTAAGTATCTGAAAATGGATATTTAAAATTCTTTGTTCTAGTGGAAAGATAGATGAGGTTTGGTCTTTTTCTGATATAGCTGCATATGTCATTATTTGGTTTTATCTGTAATGACATCAGTGTGAATGTTTCCTGAAATAAACAAATCTATTGTGCACTTCTATTTTGTACTTAGGGTATAAGAAGAATATACAGAAAATATAAGCACACATAGCACATACAAGGATGTGTATTGTAGAATAGTCCAGTGCTGCCATAATTATTTTCCCTATCTAATCCCTTGTTGCTCTCTGTCCCTGTTTCTGACCAGTCTTTCTAAAGTTGAGGTTAATTTACTTTGTACAACTGTCAATAATCGGAATTGTTCTGTTCCTTGGGCTCCCATCTGTACTACTCCACAAAGTTATGAAATGTCATAACTTTGTTTATAATTTATTGTTTTGCATCAGTGGTCCTCCGGAAAATTTACTCATGTAAGTACCACTTTGAGCTACCTTATATTTTCACTGGGCATGCTTGGGTGATGACTGGCTTAATGAAAAAAAACCCCAATTTAGACATTCTTTCAGACTTCCTCAGAGATAGGTAAGAAAATAATCAGAGACAAGAAACTCTGAAGGGAAGAAGCAAGCCCTACTTATAAGCATCATTATTTTTAGGTATTTGGTGCCACTCCACCCAAGCTACCAGTTCTAGTGCTGACAATCCATCTCATGTCTGTTTGTGTTCTGAAGTGTTCTTGAAAAACTGCCTCTGAAGTATGTCATTTACTGACTCTACTAATTTGCCTTTTATGGTACAGCTGCTTGCTGAGTTTACTCTGGCACCAATAAGCGAGAACAATGCTGCAGTTTGATTCATTCTGTGTAAAGGAAGAAATTATATTGAGAATTGTGTTGAACTGAATTTGAACAAAAAACTATTTATTGACATTCCTAAGTGATCTGAAGGATTAATTAGTGAGAAAATGGTGCATAGAAATTATAAATAAGAGAAAAGCTTCGTTTCAGCTTATAGGCTATAATACTTTTATTTCCGCTTCTAAAAGAAGCTTCTGTAAGGAATTAACCTTTGTATTGACATTTTTCAGTCCACAAATAGGTTTTAGGTTACACTTAAACGAGGCTTCCATTGCTGACTCTGGAAGTTAACTAGTGAATGAGCAATTCAGCAGAAATTTGTAAACATGAATGTTACAAGTTCCAGGTATCATATTCTTGTTAGGAAAACCTCAGTACTTACAATTTCTCCAGAACATTTTTTCCATAATTGACCTTTAAAATCATGACAGGGGAACAAAGCATTGGCTGACATTTAAGGTGAAATAGGAGGATTTCCTCATATTTTATTACTAAGTTTGTTTTTCTTTTATTGCAGACTACGGGAGGAATAATTTGTGTCTGTTTTTAATCAGCCAGTATCGGCATGGAAAATTACTAAGGGTGCCACTTCACTGGAAGTGGAAACTGTTTGTTTCCTTTTGAAAAAAAAGCATAATAATTTATAATTTTCAGTCAGGCACTCAGAGAATGATATGATAGAAGTGATCTACTCTTTTTTCATAGCCTCAGAATTGCTCCATCCATGTGTGTGCCTATTTCAGGATGAAAGGAGAATTTGTGGCTCAGTTTTGTGCCTTCCAGTTGTATTTGCTCATTTTCTTTTGGGAAACGGTCTGTTCTAGAGTTATGTAAGGATTCCCAGATTCGGCACTCTTGTCCAAAGACAGTGTAAGAAAAAGCTGGAAATAAAAATTGTTGTGACAGTATGAACATTTAGTCCTGGGTCTCAGATCACAGGTAAAACTACTCCTTTGTGTAGCAGCATTAAATACATGTGCTATCAAAATCTCATTTATGGGACTCTCAGTCATAAGACCAACTCACAAGTTATTTCCTATTAATCCAGTTCTCAATGTCTGGGCTGTCGGTGCACATAGGCAGGAAACAAATCACCTAAACAGTCCGTGTGGAATGAATTGAAGAATAAAAGCATGTAACAATAAAAATGGTAGTCTAAACATCTCAGCAAAAGAGCAAGATTTAAGAGTACAGTTAGTTGATGCTTGCTTAGACAAAAAGCAGTAAATTAGAGCCTGTAAATAACAGAACAGTTACAGGCTTTGTAATAATGTCCTGTAACACAATTTTGGAGGCAGTGGTTTACTATTATTACCTCTAATGACCAGACTCTGTGTAAAGAACAAAAACTGAAAAGCACTCTGTACCTATAAATTTAATGAAGCACATTTAGTCTACAAACACACACACAAATGTAAATGGCCATTTTATATATAGTAAACCAAGGAAAACAGAGAAGTCCCTGGGCAGAAGAGTGAATCCAAAGCCGAAGTCTGACAGACTCGAGTTTATTAAAACTCCCCTTTGTGTTTGCCTCACAGATAACATGCGCTCCACCTGAACCTGGAGCTAACTCTAATTCGCACACAGAAGCTCATGCGTTTCTTTCTGGAGGTTACCAGTTAGATGTCATTCCTGAAGTTGGGCCTGTATGTGTGCATGTGTGTGCATGGGGTAAGGTTTCCTCTCTTCCTGGTCATCAGAGGATTTTAGTTATTGCAGATCCTAGTTGCAGATTCTTCACCCTTTACCTCGAGCTGCACCAGCTAATATGCTTCTCTCCAGAAGTTTCTGCTTCGTGGTGCGCAGGAGTGACTACGGCTTTGACAGCAGGTTTGACACCACTTCCAAAGTTAAGATTTTCTGCTCGCAAAGAATTTAGTATCTCCCTGGATCTGTGGCCAGGAAAACAGGTCATACTACACCTTCAAGTTGCTTTCCAGTTCAGAGGCTCACCTGACGGCTTATAAGACATCTCAATTTCTTTTTTTTTACTGAATGTATGAGGGTCCCTGCATTGGTTTATGTGATAAAGTGACGCTGCCTACTGATGGCTCCGTGACTGAAAAGCTCCCATGTGTCAGCTGAGGTGGCTCACAGCATGGACCCATGTGCTGGGAAGCAGGGCCGGTGGGAAACGCATGCTGTCCTGCGGATGCTGGGCAGTGCTGTAGTCCCACTGCTGCTCTAGGACCTGACCATGTCAGGTGTGTAGTCAGTGTGTCTGTGCCTCGGAGGTGGAAAGAGACTGCAACATATCCCACGAGACAATCACATGTTGTTTGCAGCTGAGAGAGAGGTCTGAAAGTGCTGTGTAAAATGACAGAGAAAAAAGAGCTACTCCTGTGGAGAAAAGCTTGCTCTCCAAGAAAAGCTTAAGTGAAGTTGCAACTCAGAGCAAACACAGGGCAGTTTCCTCAGACAAGCTACAGACCCAGCAGCACCCTGCGAGATCTCACCTGACAGTCTGATGCCCTTACCAGGACTTATTTTCTGGGCAACGCATATCCCTTAGTACATTTTAATCAGTGTTTTGAAACACATCTACCATCCTCTAGGTACAATTAGTCACAGTGATGTCTTGCATTGCCATTGTCTTGCTAAAACAAAGCTGATGATCTCACTCGGAGACCACAGCTAACACAGCAGGACAGCGGCCCAAGTTGGGCTTCTTTAGCTTTAAAATGGAATCCTATGAAACAAGGAAATAGTTGATGTAAAATACAGCTTTGTGCCTTGCCCTCTGTATTTGAGACACTACATAAACACATGGTTTAAATACGGGTAATGCAGTAATTCTGGATATATCTACCAGTGTGCTCTATTGAGGGAGTGCATGTGTATATTGCATACATGTGATCCCCAGAATGGCAGTTCTCTTTTTACAAATCATGGGATCTCTGACAGCTTATCAGAGACATCCTCCTGCCTAAAACCTCTCCCTTCTCCATGCACAGAAGTTCCAAGATGTGAGGCAATTCAATGGTATAAACACTTTTGTTTGTTTTATAGAGCCAATGACAGCACAGGATCTGAATTGTTTTCCCTTTGAAATGAAAAGAAACCCAACTTTCTTTCAGCTCTGTTACAGTAAACTGTTCCTTAAGTACCAAGCATGTTATAATAGATGCCTGAACATTTATGAGAAGATGCTGTGTTCTAAGTATATACATTCCTGAGTGGGAGCAGATTAACATAAACACCAGCAGCTTATCACTGCGTTATTCTACTCTATAAGAATTATTTTTTTTTCTTTACTGACAAACAGTATAGGGAGAATGAAAGCCAGATGGCAACATTTCAGTTTAGTGAAGAGAAGATTTCCCATAACCATTTATTTAAATATTTCATTTGATGCAAGGAAATTATTAATTGTTCTCTAAGTCATGAGCTTCGACATTAATCGTTTCTTAAAATCTGTCTTTGATTTTCCAGGAAACTATGCTAATGCTTTGGGTTAACATAAAACAATAAAGTATTTTTTTTTCCTTATTTTCCATTATACAAAACCATGATTTAAGCATTACTGATCTCTCCATTTTTAACTTGATTTTGAAGATGTCAAACTATATAACTTGTACAAAGAAATAACTAACTTTACAGAACTTTACAGAAAGGTGACATGGTTACAATTTAATCAATTCAATAAGACAATTGTTCCATTAACTTTGAAGGCAGCTTGAAATGATGCCTGCATAGTACCTGCTCCTGAATGACAGGAACTCAGTAGGTGAAGTACTCCAGGACCAGAACATCTCTTCCACTTCTTTACCAGGCTGAAGGTAGTTTTTCTGCTTTCCTACCTTCAGCAACCTCCACCATTCTCTGAGAAGGGGCTGTGTAAAGTGGGAGCCAAGAGGAAAGAGGCAGAAGGGAACATTTTGCCTACTCTAGCATCTCCGCTTCTGCCCTGACTGTATGATACGTTGGCACATGTAGCAGCGTTTTCCCAGACTATGACTCAAACATATTTTCATTTAAAAATACAGAGAGTTGCAAAATTGCATCATTGAGCCCAGGGGGCAACCTCAGGTTCTTGGGAGCAGCAAGAAGTTTATGTCTTGGAGCACAACTAGCTAGTTTCCTAAGCGAGTCTCTGCTTTCCTAGAGACCCAGGTCTCAACAAGAACAAACCTATAAACATTTTAAGCAACAGAGAGAAATCTGCAGATTTAGATGTGAGTGTAACTTCATCACAATTTGTCACCAGTGTTTAAGTGAGGATGGGGAGCTCCAAGAGGTCAGTTTGCAAAAAGACCGTGAGAAGAAAATGGGCCACCTTGCTGGCTTAATGCCCTCCCCCGCTCTGCAGTAAATTCTTGCAGACTGTGAGCTCCTAACAATATATTATCCTTGCTGGACAGCACATTCAGAAGCTGAGTGGAGGGGACTAACTAACTATTGCTTATTTGTTTTGGAAGTATTTGTACTATACAGGACCAAAAAAAAAAAAACATCTGCTGTTATTTTGTTGCTTTTTTTTTTGGTGGGATATGTGTCTGTGTGTGAAGTACCCCTTGTGCATTTCCACTTTAGTGCAGCGCTTTAAGAGCATTCTCCACCTTAAAATTCAACCTAGTGTTTCTGGTTTTTTAAAAACGAAATCACTCTGTGACAATGTGGGTGGTTGGGTATGTCATAATCCTGTCATGCACTTGGGTGCCCAGACTGCAAAGAATCTCTTAATTTTCAAGCAGGCAGGAGAATTTCTTTACCTGAATGGAAAGCAGGCTGCCTCCTTGGCTCTGGAAGATGCCACCCAAGTAGGCTGAGAGGAAAAGGCCAGTAAGCCTCTCCTTTTAACTCAAAATTGCCTCTTGATGAACCATTTGATTTTGAGATGTATCATATTGTTGTAGTATTTCTGTTCCAGAATATGGGATACTGTGCTGTTATTAAAAACATGTTAGCAGAACCCAGCAGTCAATGGTACAGGGGAAGCAGTAAGCAGAGCAGGCCATCGAAGTGCACTCTGAGAGCCAAGATGTGCTATGGAAAGTAGGCATGTTTGACTATGTGATCCCAGGGAGTCTGCTGGGCTGCTAGACAGGAGCAAGAAATGATGGGTAAGTTGATGGGAGACAGGCTTTGACTGCCACTAAGTGAGTTGATCCAGATGAGTGAAAAATCCATTTTGCTGATAAGATTTAACATGTGTGACAACAGTATGGCAAACTCACTGGAAAAAAGCCTGCAAGGATATCTTAGAGTATCAGCCTACAAACTCTTTTTTGTTCAAAGCCAAGAAAAAAGTTGCCTGTGTATGCCAGCAGGACTGTATCTTGTCTGGGGCTTGACTGTGAGAAATCCAAGCTATTGAAGTTGAAAAAGTATCTTTTAGCATTTCTCCTTCAATAGTGAAGGAAGGCTAAAAGCTGTGTGATGTCTGTGTGGGTGGATAGATCTCTGCCATGTAGATGGGGTGATTGGTAGTTCTCTGTGGTTTTGAAGGAAGCATGGCTAAGTGTCAATTATCATTAGATATTCTTTTTTCAACTCCATTAGTTCTGAGGAGCAAGAGTAGCTCTCAAAAGTGATAGGCCAGGTAGATTTTATGGATTCTGGTCTTCTTTTTCGGTGGTCACTTCAAGTTCCTTTAAGTCAGATAAAGTGAGTAACTTTCCTAGTTCTTTAGCTGATAAGTGTCTTAAAGATTTACTTTGTATTTTATTTACAAAGAAAGATGAGAGCTGTTTGAACTGACTGGTACTTCAGTGGGAAATGGATCCAATGAATTAACTGACATGGTTACACAGATTTATCCAAATTGAAGGAGTTTTAACAGTATACTTGAATTCTGTAGCATGACAGTGAGTTATGCATTCATTGTATCTGAGCAGATTCTTGCAGCTTCAGCACCATGCTTCTTTGTGTCCATTTTGCATTGCTATTTTTCCTGACTGAAGACAGACAGACCCTGCAACAAAATATCTGTCATGGCTGATTCTTTTCTATCCTTTGCTTTATTATGTCCCCCAAATACTTTTATAAAGACTGGTGCTGATTTCACAGAGCAGTGACTTTACTACAGGTGGGGAGTTGTTGGACACCTATAGTTTGTGCATGTCTGCAAAGTAGAATCATGTCACTTAAGTTCAACTAGTTCTATAATAGATATTCCCCATTAACAAACTTATTCCTCTAAACTTCTAAGTAACAGTCAGATAACCTTTCTTATATTTTGCTGTTTGCAGCTGAAATGATATCCCACATGTCACTTTAACATGCATCTGGAAGCCTCAAATACTCTCAAACAAAGCCAAGTTGGAGCATGATGGAATGTCATTAAAAAGTGAGTTTTCATTCCACTGCTGAGGCAAACCTATTCACTTCTGAGTACTCCTCACGGACATGGACCAGCATGGAATGAGACAGGCAAACCTGAAACAACAGCAAAACACAACCTTCATGATAAATGTAGAATTGCAAACCACTGGAATATAGTGCCAAATTGTGGTTTATGTTGCATTGTGATCGAACACTGTGAGGCAAGATAATATTGCCAAGCATTAGCAATAGTCAATTCCTATGTGAGGAATTAAAAGTTATGTTGAGAAATTGTTTGCATCTGTTCAACATTCTCTATATTAATATGGCATTTTGTCTTTCAGATATAGTATGGCAGTATTTTCACTTAAAATTCAGCTAATTTTTCAACATATGAATTGTGTGTTGTCGTCTGTGTTATTAGACATTGACAGATAAAACCAAATTTAAAAATGGTGATTCACTTCAACCAATCTTACAATCTTTTTTGACTGCTAACAACATAATTTAACTTCCAAGAAATTAGTGGATACTAGATATTTTTTAAGCAGTGGGCACAAATATTAGAACAAGAGATTATTCTTCACTTACATGATCATGAAAGGAAGAAGCAATAGCCTTACAACTTTTATAGTTGATCACAACTTGGCCACTCAATTTGAAATGAAGATATGTCTAACCAGTTCAGAGAAAAAAGTATTAGAATACACCAACTGAATAACTGAAATAGATAGAGCTAAGGTAATTGTAAGGTGGGAAGAATAATTCCTGAGAAAACTAACTTTGAAGTAGGTTAGGTACTACTGTGAGAGCAGCAAGTTATACAGTGCAGGGGTAAAGGAAATTTGAGTGGACTCTGGGAGATAAAGTTTGTAAAGATCCCTTTCCATTTAGGAACACCTACTGAGTAAAGGGGAAGGGGAAGAAGACAGACAAGGAGACATGCCTCAAAAGCTGCAAAGGATCAAGGGAGATAGGGAGAAAGAAGATAAATAATCTTTGACAGCCATTTAAAAAAAAATGCATTAGGGGATAGATGAGAGGGGCACAGAGGTAAGCCTTTGGACACAATGCTGCGTCAGGAGTCCTGGAAAGTGTTGAGAGTGTGAGGGAGAAAAGTGAGAAAGCATTAAACTGATAATCTGGGAGTGAGTTTTGAAAACAAGATGGATAACAAGATTGGTAATTGGTGCAGAAATGGGAAGTGGTAGATAGAAAACAGGAGCAAAACAAGCAGCGTTGTGAGGTGACAGCGGTTTGCTTGCAAGACAACTGGAACCATGGGATTAAGCATAGTACAGAGAGTGACTGGTAAAGTAGCAGCAAATGTGATAGCTGAAACTCTGATAAAGTAACAAGACAGTATTGATGAAGAGCTGACAAGAGAAGAGAGGATAATCTATGATTCTCATCTTGAAGGATTCTATTGCAGTAAGGCATGTAAAGAGTATTGATACTCATGAAAGGAGATAGGTAGGCTAAAAATCAGCCTTAAGCACCCAGATAGAGTAAGAGATAAAACCAAGTAAATTATAGGAGGCCATTTGTGACTTTTACTTTGCTTGTAAAAAGGATAATTTTTTTAATGTAGTAAATGCATTGCCTACACTAAGCAGTAATATTAGTCTCCTGAGTCTTGTGGCTATTTTGACAAGCTAAAATGTTTATTTTAAAACTACTATTACTTACTTTAAATGGCAGTGTGTTCTGGCTTTGTCTTTAGATGACTTGAACATTTTCAGTCTGAAGTACAATCTTTACCATAACATTTATTTTTTACTGCTTTTGTGTATGAATCCTTTTTGAGTTGCTTCATGAATCCCTGCAGCAGTAATTGTAATGAAGATCATATCTCCACTACAATGACCTTCATTGCAGAAAAAAAAGTTTAACATTTAAAATTCTGCATTCCAAGAAACATTATGTGGTGGAATGTATTTCTAAGTGGTGAAATACTATTTTCAGTTGCAGATTATATATCCCAAATTACATTCACTTAATTTTTAGTTCTTGTAATTAAAGTTACTAAAGCAGTTTAAAAGACAAAGGTTGTGGAACTCCTATTTAGTATCATTAATATCGCTTTCACTGTAGAATAAACATAACGCATTAGAAAAAAATTAAGCCTTGGTGCAAACATGTCCTATTCCATTGTTCTGTTGATCCTAAAATGACTTTAGGTTTGCTTAGACCAGAGCTTAATTTGGTCTATTGATATAAATGTTTTTATGAAGTGAAATGCACAGGAACCAGAAAAACAAAGCAAAGATGCCAGAATTATGGCAACCTCCACTGCATGCATTGGTATCCTGAATGATATTATGGTAGTAAGTACATAATAAACACCTAGTTAACTGATATAAACTAACTGACACTGCATGAGACCAGCATGAAGCCAATGGAATGATGTAATAAAGGATCAAGTTTAGATAAAAATATTGACTTTACTATTGAGATATTAGCAACATTGCCAAACTCAAATGCTTAGAATGACTGTTTTGAATTTGACTTACTCATGCTATCTTTTTTTAAGAAATGCACACTGTATTTCTAAAAATATCTTTATTTTTAGGGTTGGTGGGTTTTTTGAGTTTTTTTGTTTAGTAAGAACAGGCCACATTTTGAAGTTTTTCTGTGCAATCATTACAGACTGAAAACTTCATTAAAAAAAGACAAGATACTTCTGGAACCCAAGGACTTTCAGAGCAAGGAATTCAGGTAAACAGTGAAATGTTATGAGACTCTCCATAAAGTCTTGAAAGCTTGCAGCACCACTTGTGAGAGACGTTGTTTTCCATATACGCATTCAACTTTTAAAAGTATGATAACACCAACTCTAAGGCTGGTAGTACGAGCCCTGCAAGCAGGGACATGCTATATCAAAAAATCAAATAACGTCTGAATACAGCTGAGGGTAAACTTAGTCTGGGCAATGGAAGTCAGTGGAATCTTACTCATGCTTCATGGCTTGATTGGACAGTCAAGGCAATATGTAATACGATATATTGCTATGCCTGGGATTAGCTCTATTTTCCTTTTATTTTACTGTCTGTTCAAATTATATCTCTGCAACTTCACTTTTTCACATCACTTGTTCTAGTCAAGCCCAAACAGAAGAGACTTAATCTAATTGACACATATACTAAAAGCACATACTGAAAGAAAAAACTAGTCAGTCAGCATTAATATTACTGATTTACAAGCTCTTCTGCTCTGACCCATACTAGAGCCCATGGAAATATCTGTAAATGACTCTGGGTAATGAAATATTTAGAAATCACATTACAGAAGTTGCCAAGAGGGTGGGATGTACCCAACATTTAGTTGTCATTTTCAGTAAATTTCCATTTTATCATAGTGCCCACAATTCTACTAGGGCTCTGAGTGTAATGTAACCGCAAGGAAATCCACAGAGGCATGCAGTGAGGTTTGAGAGGTGGGGGGGTGTTCAGCTTTGTTGTTACATGAATATTTGAAAAGCACACTGAGATCATTATATGCTTTAGTAAACAAGTTTCAGTCCAAGAAGGAAAACTTGGAAAAACGTGGCCATTTTATTGCTAACTACTGTAACCTGGAGGGTGGGGGGTGGTGCAGGGAGTGTGTTGGACAAGGGCTTTTGACAATGGGGCAGAACAAGGAAAGCCCAAGAATATTGCCTGTTTTTATCACTAGCTATATTACTCACCAGCACTAGCCACAAGATCCTAAAGGATCAGTGACTGCTGCACACTTGACCACCTCTCACCTAGGTAGGGAGTCATTGCCAGGCAGAAGCTACCTTGTCCAGCTAAAAGCCATAGAAATGCCAGCTTGCATAATTTCTCTAGGATTCCTTCACTCTAAGGTGTTAAGATTGCTAGTACTGAATCACAGGCTTTTAGGAAAAGGATGATTTAATTGGCAATGGAGAAGAAAGTTCTGTGAGTTGGCTTCTAGAGAGATGAAAGACAAACAGATAATGAATCTACTACAGCTTTATATTATTCACATGTAAATAAGGGAAGAAAGATGGAGTTTTTTCAGACAAGTTTTATTCATTCTTCTCTCTTCTCTAGAGGACAAGTGCCACAAGGGGAGGATCCTTGAAGGAACACTTCTGGAGGGTATGTGGCTTTATCCAGTGAGGAAAGACACTAGTCACTGAAATTGTGATCAAGAGAAAGGACTCTGAGGTAGCAACATTTTAATATTATGTCAGTGATTTTAACTAAAGAAGTCTTTAGTGCAGGCCATTCATTCCAGGAGGAGTCAGAAAGTTCAGTCCTATAACAGCTTAATAGACAGGTTACAACTTCAGAAAACACCTCTATTTCTTTCCCTGTTCTTGGTGGTCTTGAGGGTAGAAGCACACTGACTGTTGGTGTCTCTACAATGCTGTTGTAACTGTTTAATAGAGAAATAACACACTTTACTTTCCAGGATAGCCAGTGCAACTCACAAGAGTACATTTGTGTTTAAAAGTCTCTGCCAGCCAGGGAATGCTGCTCACATTGGTAAGAATAATAGTCAAAGTAAAACACAGAATACAACCTGAATTTGGATATTTAATGTATTTTTTAATGAAAAGAAAGAATTCTTTCTGCTTCATCATCTGCTTACTCAAAACCTGGGATTTATTAAGGCATTAAATATGAACCGGGGATTTTTGGTTCAATATTTTTTGTACTATTTCTATTACTCTTCAGAATAAAAGGCATCCTGAGGTTGTTCAAAATTGAAAAAATTATAAATTATAGCCTGTCTTTCCTTTATGGAATAAGGAGATTAATATTTAGCATAGGAGGGAAAAAAAGCAACTAATATAGTGCTTCTTAATTGCATGTATATTTATAAAAAACAACAGAAGTACTCTAAATGAACTACAGAAACATTCTCTTGGCCTGTTTGTTAAAGATAAAGTCCTATGTTTAAGAACCACACATTAAGAGCCAGACATTGGGTTTTATTTCTGCAAGAGCTGGTCGAGTTATTTCTGATTAGTTGCTGAGACATTTTAGAAACTATCAGATATATTTATCCAACATTTGCTTGGCTGACTCTCAAGGAGAGGATCAAGAAAGGAAATGGAGAACACCAGTGATAAACTATTCCCAGGAACATTCGCAAGCTGGCAAACTCTCAAAATCATGTTTTACTGAGATTCAGATGAACTGCATATTATGTACAGTCTTTGGAAAATGAGCTGGATTAATGCATTCTGTGTTGTGGTCCCTGAGTTTAAGATGAAATGTGTACCAAAGCTGCCATGCTTTCTGTCGTTTTAGTAAATTGCTTGTAGCTAAGTATTCCAAAAGTCTGCCTTTCTCCCTATACCTGAATGCTAGTCCCCTGTTTCAGACAAGTTACCTTTTCACCTTGTCTCCACAGAGATGTTCTTATGGTATGCTTAATTCATATTTTGCCACCAGATGCCCACTAAGTGGGTAGAAATTTGATACTAGGCAGAAATTCCTGTTGCACTTATTGCATGACAGATAATATAGTTTCAACTAGAACTATGATTAGTGACAACAGAATTGCATCTACAGACAAAATATTAAGAAAAATTGTTATTATGTAGAAAAGCATCTACTTTATCTACATCACAGCAAAATTATTTTAATCACTAATAAAATCTGTAATGTAATCTCTAACATAGTCAAAGTGACATGAAAGAGATACAAAACAACTATGTTGTGGGAATTATAGATACTGAAATACACATTCGGTTGCTGAACTGGCCAAGACGTGCTTCAAGTGTGGCTCCACCACTGTCAAAATCTGAATTAAAAGGGAGGATCATGAAGTTTGAGACTAGCTTCATCCAAACGCTGTGTCATTTACAATATCAGATCCACCTAAAGTAGCTGGTATACTAGATGATATGTTGCAATTAACTTTCAGTTAGCAATAGTTCATATATAAATGATCTTCTTAGTTGCTACAGCAAGTTATTTATGCAAGCTAAAATTATAAAACAGAAAAGCCAGAAATTACCATGAATTAGTAAGTCAAACTTTCTATGCTGTTATTCAGCAAAGAGAAGGCTTTAAGTAAAACACTTTATTAAGACAGGCACATTTCATTGCTAAGCTGTCAGTATGGAAATGATTATGTCTGACAAAATAATCACCCTCACTGGTTTTACTTTTCTGCAAATTGCATACTGCTCTTGAGAGGTACCCAGAAGCTAAAGCAGTGGTATTTCAACAGGTCTTTACTGTAATGCTACGTTGTTTAGGAGGTTACAGGTATGCACATATGGGAGAACAACTGCAGAATAGATGACCGTGATATAAACAGACAGATAGAAAGCAGGGCTATCTTTGGCAAAACGCAGCTCGCGACATAAGGAAAGACCAGAAGACTGGTCACTCATGAGGGAGGTAGAGTGCATTCAGTTTTGTGAGATTCCTATTGATTTCATTGCCCTTTGTGTAAAAATAGCAATACTGCAAGTACTATCTGCTCAAACTGTTGAATTCTGGAGTGGATTAGAATCATAAAAAATCAGAAAATGCCTCTTTTTTGATGTGTGGAAATTGAGTTTCTATGTTTTTCTACTGTGGGATCCTCATGAAGAATGAAAAAACTGTGCAAATCTGGCTTCGGGTTTTGCCAACATGCACTGTGTCTCCAACCCCCTCTTAAACCTATCAGGAGCTTGAATGCATATCTTGGCCTGGGCCCTCTGAAGTCAAACTATGTCTCTGTTTCCATCTGGGATTTCACCAGGAAGTGCTTGAAGTACCAAGCTGTAGGCTGATACCATGAGATTTGCAGACCTGAGAAATTCAGATAAGCCCATACAAGCTTTGAACCTCCGAATCTTTTGAAGTTTGTCTGTCACAAAGTGTAATTCCACTGCTGTCTGCAGACAACACTGAAACATGAATGGAAACAGATCTCTGTTTTGAAATGCTCCTGTGGGTGGCTTAAGGACAAACGAATAAATACAACTATACATGGAAATATAATGTCTTTCAGAGAAGCACTGTCTCTTTGCACACTTGAGTATTTCCCTGCATCTGTGATGACAACAAAAGCTCATAAAACAAGTTGATTCTCACTCCTGCATTTTCATTGCGGTTGACCTGATGCAGTGATGTGTCCTTTAAACATTCATTTCTCTATTTACACAGACAAACTGCTGTTGTTTACCATTTTCCCATTAAGCTGGTCAAGGGTATATATTTGAGGGAAAATCCAGCAGTAGCCAGAAGCTGCTGCAGTAGAAGGAAGAGTGAATAACCGACAAGCATTGACAGGGACTCAGTGTGGAGCAGAGCATGCAGCCAGTCCATCAGCCTATGCCAATTTTTCTAAAGTCTGTCAGCTCTGACTGCTATGCATAAAGGCATAGAGTATCATGAGACCTGCTGCCCAGAGTTAGACTACCACCCTGTTTTTAACAATGACAAATAGCAGATAATTTGGGAAAGCATACAAGGATCAAGAAAGTTTAGGGTGATACTTCCTCTTGCAAAACTTCAAAGGTATTTCCTAAACGATATGTTGTATAGACATTACATAGACACGTTTAAAGCTCCTGTAGACATTCTTCATGAATTGTGGGTTCAAAAGCCTATTTCTAAGACTCAAAATCATGCAGCAATTAATTCTGCAAAGTCTAAAATTGTCTACAATTATACATCATCTACAACTATATATTTTGGGGGGAAACAAAGTGGTTAATCTTTTTTTATAAGCTTTTTGTTTAAAAATTTTGTTTGCTGCCTTTTGTGTTATGAGAAACACTGAGCTATCATTATCTTTCTTCTCCATGAATGTCACCATTTTAGTGACCCAAGACTAAGGAGAAGGTTTCAGGTAAATCTAAATAGCAACCTTTCCATACCTAAGAGGAGGTCATCAAGAAGACAGAGCCAGGCTCTTCACAATGGGAGGACAAGAGACAATGGACACATGTTGAAGCAAGAAATTGTCAGATGGGATATAAGGAAAAGCTTTTATACGATGAGGACAGTGGAGCAGTGGAAGAGGCTGCTCTGAGAGACTGCAGTTTCCACCTTTGGAGGTTTCTCAAGATCCAACTGGATAAACCCCAGAGGTCACCCTATTTGAGTAGGTGGTTGGACTAGAGACCTGCTGAGGTGTCTTCCAAACTGAATTGTCTTATGATCCTGTATCATACCCCCTGCTAGTTTTCTCTTTTCCAAACAGAAAAGTCCTTCCTCATACAGAAACCTTTGATCATTTTTGTTGCACTTCTACATTTTTGATACAGGGCAACCAGAACTGCATATGCATTTCAGGAGAGTGTGCACTGAAGATTAATGAAGTGCACAGAGATGTTTACTGCTATGTTCCTTAGTCCTTAAGTAGTATTTTTGTCCTAGTCTATTTGCCCTTTTGACTGGATCTCACTATGGAGTTGATATTTTTAGAGGATTATATACAATAATCTGATAGCTGTGGGTAGATGAAGACCTGTCAAATGGTCACAGCAAATTTAGAATCCATCATTTTGCAGATATGATTAAATCTGGTTTTGCTTGTGTGTATTTCTTTGCATGTACTGACCCTGGTTTCCACCTGTCATTTAATGTTTAATATTGTTAACTCCTCTTGCAGTACTTTCAGTCAGGATAGTTTTGAACTAATCTGAATTTTTTTTATATCATATGAAATTTTCATTACAGAGTGAACAACAATGCAAATTATATAGTTGTTTCATATTATGCTTTTGTCTGTTTTCAAGGCACCTTAAAATCTATTTGAAAACTCACCAGCTAGCATGTAGATCAAAGGAGAATGAAGATGTGAAGTTTTGTTACTAGTGTCCATGCTTTTCTTCTTCTAAATACTTTTTTCCTTGTTATGGTTTTACACTTAACTTGCCAGAGCTAAGTCCAATTTCTTTTTATTATAATTGGACATGGCTTCCATTTCTGTGGGATGACTGTTGTATTAGCCTGCTTTACTCTGATGTTTAACCTTGATGTTGTTATATTGTTCCTTTCAAGGTTATTTGGCTTGATAGAACGTTTATTCAAAGCCTCTGTTGTCATGTATCCATACCTTTTGGCTATTCCTAATAAATTTCCATTTTAAAGTTTCTAGTGTAGTTTAATAATTACATATTAGACCAAGTCACATACATCTCAGGATGAACTCAAGAACTGTGTCTCCTTTTATGTATTCTCTAATTTGTTATTCATAGAAGAAATCATTTATGGCATCTAAAACCACAGCCTTTCTGTGAGGTTTTCATGACATCTACTTAATGCACCCAACAGACTGAATTCTTCCTTCAGCTTTCACAGTCTCTCCACTGCTGTGGCTATGTTGCTAGTTGTATGTACTTATTATGGAACCTGTGATGGGTTGTGAAGGGAAGGATTGCAAGATTTAAGCTACTGGGGAAAACTGGCTGCTTTTCTAAAGGAAGGTTTGGCTGTGTCAGGAGTGCTTGCATCATTTTGATCCCTCAGTGGTTCCTGATGCCCTATTAATGTGGCATTTTTCATTAAAGGCTTGTGTTTAAGACTAGTAATGTAATACAGCAAACAATCTGTAAACACTTTATTTCTGCATTATCATTGCTTTTATTGTTTTAATAAGCATGGGGTTGACATTTGGCTTTGGTTTTTTTCCTGACTGAAGCTCTGAAGCCATTCAACTGTTTTCAGAGACCAGAATGTTGACACCAGAATGTAAGCCCCAAAGCTAGAAGGCTTCAAGAGAAAAACACTAATCAGTAGGGAAAGGGAAAATTACTTCTTAAGTTTCATTTACATAAATTACAGCTTTGCCCAGAAAAGCTTTTTCCAGTGTTTTCAGTTATGTTTTTTCTGGAATGTGTTTGTATTCTGGCTGTGGAAACACAGTGTCATTACTAAGTATGCAGGTACAGATGTTCATGGAAAGGGAAGAAAGTTGCAAGAGAGAGATCCTCAGGCACTTGTGCATTCATTGTACCAAAATGTAAAAAGTAACTACCACATTGCCCTGGACTGTAAAAACTATCCAGATGAGAAGATGAAAAGAATGACCATAGCCACATGGAGCTGAATATCTTTCATTCCAAACCACAAGAAAAAAAAATATCTACCTACCA
The DNA here is from genome assembly GCF_000737465.1 of Haliaeetus leucocephalus. Lineage (NCBI taxonomy): Eukaryota > Metazoa > Chordata > Aves > Accipitriformes > Accipitridae > Haliaeetus > Haliaeetus leucocephalus. The sequence continues at coordinate 7,284,181 of NW_010972942.1, read as the reverse complement.
AGGAATGTTTCTTCAAGCTGAGGCCTTGAAAGAGCCTTGCAAAATTATGTGAATTTTGTTACATCAGAGCCTGCAAAGCCATGCAGTGCTGCAGTAGCCTGCATCTATGGTCTAAGCATTACATATTAGATGGCTTTTCTGAATAGTCTTTACAGCCATTTGTATGGAGACCTTACTGAAAAAGAGTAACCCCAAAAGACACCAGTGAAAGGGGAAGGTCATCTGATTCCTGTTAGTGACTGAGGCCATCTTTGTGCTGAACTCTGAAGGAGTTAAGGCAAGAAAAGAAACTCAAGACTTTCAGATTTTGGTACACTGTTACCAAAACCTGAGAAGAGAAGTCATTGAAACTTGCACTTCAGGCCTGTCCAACAGTTGGCTGCGCTGAGCTACGAAGTCAGTACCTGAGAGCCATTTTCATACTGCTTGGGAAGAGAGTTAATGGACATTGTTGCCTGTGTGACAAAAGGGACTTTGCCTAAGAGTTATTTTTACTCCACCTTTTGGCCCTGGGCTGGGATGGAAGTGGTTTAGGGTACTGACTGAAAAGGTTAGAGAGGGCACAATACCATTGTAGATGGCAGTGGAGAACAAATAACAGGTAAGTAAGCAAGTAATAGAAAATGGAAAAATCAATTTCTATTTAAAGACCAGAAAACATGAAAAGATTCCTATGCTAGGAATGAATAAGCTGTATTTTTTTGTGAAAGGGAGAAGGCACTTGGCAGAGACACCTGCATGTGGTTAGCTGATCCTGACAGAGAAACCTGTCTGTTTCCTATACATACCATCAGCTACCTTTTCAAAATAAACATCATTAGTAACAGTTAGAAAGGCAGAGATGGAAGGTTATCAGAAGACAACTATTGCACATCTGGTAACCATAGGTCATGAAGGAACACCAGTCAGCCAAGTGTGCTGGCACTGATGCTATAAAGACTGTCAGCAGCACTCTATATATTTACATCCATGCTCTTGTGCTAGGGTCAAGCTTCCCCACACCGCACTCTTCTGAACTATTCACTAACTGCCTGTGTTGTGCAAGGACGTGTGTGTCAGCAATCTAAAATAGGTTTAGCATTTGTTCTAATTATTGCAAACCATCCTGAAAGCTTGCTATCAATGTATTTTATTTCATTTGGCTGTTGTGTACAACTGAACAGCCAGCTCAGGCTTTTTAGTTTTGGTTTGTGTGTGGGATTTTTTTTCAGTTTTGACTTTTTGATTTATCTAGAAAGGTAATCATAACAGGGCACATTTTATTGCTATTTTCATTTTCATGTCTTTTCCTTCTCCAGTTTTAGTGAGATTGCACAGGTGATTCTGTGGGCCTGTCAATGACCCTGTCAATGTAAACATCTTGATTAAGACTAGTCTATTTTAACCAAGTGTGTTGATCAGACACTTCTGTCTTCTGTAGTCTTTTGGGAAGTCAAACAGTTGATCCAGTTCCTACACTAAACATCTGAGCCCAGCTCTCACTTTGAAGTCAATGGCATGACGCCCATTGTTTGGTGGGAGCAGAATCAAGCAAGCTCACTTTACGCAGAAGAACACAGACAATATAATATTTTTAGTTTTGCAGGGCAGACATCTTGATTGCTAACACTCCCACATTCTTCATAGCAGATAATGTTCTAATTACAGGGCAGTTTAAAAGTATCTGTGTGAATTTCAGTAATGTTGCAATATGGCAGACAGTGGGTTAGACAGCTAATTTGTGAGCTGTAGTGTATTCAGCGGTTTATAATAGGTCTGCTTATGGACACTAGAGCTCATGTGCACAGTAAATATCAGGCTAGATTTAATGTAGGAGGTAGGTCTGGCACAAAGAAGAGGAATGCAGCGGCTAGAAATGTATATGTAGCTGTCTAAGGATAGCCATATTTGTCTGAGACCTTGCCCTTTTATGTGCCTCCACACTGTAAAGAAGTACTTGTAGGCACTTAATATTTGCTGCTGAATCCTTGTCCTAAATGTAAGCATTTATAACTGCTTTCCAAAAGGATCAAGCTCTGCTAAAAGTTATCTGGAATATCTTTCTCTTTTTGTCACATAAAACTCTAACCTGGCTCTAATCTGGTGCATACAGCTCTCTCCACATAGTGTGAGACCCGGACCGTTCCCCAGGTTAAGTCCCTTAGCCAACAGAAGCTGCTGCTGCTGCTGCTGGGCACCCAGTCCTGCTCCCCGTCACCCTCTTGCTGCTGCTGGGCACCCAGTCCTGCTCCCTGTCACCCTCTCCCTCTAGCATGATGAATGTAGAACTGACGCCTGCACAACGCCTTATCTTCAGAGTGGGGATGTCTCCCCTCCCACACCACCCTAGTGCATTGTTCATAGCCTGATTGTTTATAGTCTTGTGGTTAAAGCATTTCCTGGGAGATGGGGGTTTGCTTGCCTGCAAGACAGGAGGATATTGCACTTTGGCTTCCTAATTGCCACTGTCTATTGTGTGAAAAAGGGAGGAGGAGAAGAAATCCCTATGGACTCTTTTAGAAAGGCAGGCACAGCTACAGAGGTCCTGAGAGCACCTCCTGAACAGCTTTCAGGTGACTGTGGCAGAGGCACTGGCGAGAACACACTCCAGCCACTGAGGCCTTTTAGGATGCCATAGTGGTGTCTGTCACTCTGAGCTTCTCAGGTACTTTAAGGTCACTGTGTGGTATTCATGAAGTTAAGGTAGATGAAGTAGCACTTGATTAAATAGGTTCAAGATGCAGTTTTGACTCTTGGTACTCAATTCCTGGTACTTCAGATGCTTGAGGGTTATGGGTTTTTTATCTAGCTCCCAGTACTAATTGCCATCTGAAGCAGGGAATGTTTGAAAGGAAAATGGATGTATTTTAATACCTGGAGGTGAGTGGGTCAGTCCTGTGCTGAAATGAGGCCTCTTTTGGATGTCTCAGCTCCTTTGCGTTTTCCTTGTGTACTTCCGAGGTTCTATTAGCATGACTCTTCCCAAGAGATTTAGCAATGCTAAGAGGGAAAGGTATTGGGCCTCTTGCTGACATGACATTGCAATAAAACATTTTCTTCCCTCCTGGTAACCAATATGTAATGTCAGGTCGAGGAGCCTGGTAGAGCTTTACATTCCACCCACTTTTGCTGAAGCTGGGAACTGCTGGTCTAGAGCTTTGTTCATCATCTAATCTGGGGAGCTGCAAAAAGCCAAACTTCACACAGACACAGGCTTTCCAGACCTCACTTATAATATGGGATTTCCTCTATTATGCCTTCAAACTCTATGTCCTGTATAAAAAGCACACAGGAGATAATTTTTTCCATATTTTTCTTGTTTGGCTCCTATCTGTTCTTCCCAGGCTGCAGCTCTGAGAACATAAGCATTCACAGTGCTGCAGCAGGAGAGAGGGAGAGAGGGCTCCAGCATTCCTGTTTTCATATTTAAAATCTAGCATCTCTATGTATCCACCTTACGTGTTTTACCCAGTCAGTATATTCGAGTTCAACTGTGTTAGGAGACATTAAAAGAAGAGGGCTTCTGTAATCAGTAAAACTTTCCAGAGGCCTTTCAAGCCTCCTATAACTTCAGTGAACAGTTTCTTACTAGTAATTCACTGTTGTTCTTGTTTTTAACTCTCCATTGATATAAAGAGTTTTCTGAGGGACAGAAAATCCCAGGTGTATTCTTTCTTTGAGATGTTGCATTGAGGTAGGACCTTGGTGGTTCTTTTGCTCTTCTGGCATCATGATTTTTGGTCCAAGAGAGAAGTACATGTCATGAACTAGTGGTCCATGGCATTTTGATGCTTATTATCATTCCTTGCTTCCTTAAGAAGCTAAGATAATTCAGTGTATTATATAAACTGGGACTGGGTGGAGTAAGCAGGAACATCTGCATGTCTTATGTTATGACTCCCCTAGCAGTCATCTATAGTGCTGTATAGTTCCAGAAAGTCTCTCAAGCATATAGAGAGTGTCGTTCCAACAAGCTGGAACTGCTGGCTACAGCTGATGTTTCAGCAAGTCATTTTATCTGCAGCTGCCTTCATCTATTACTGGCTTTAGGGAAGAATATCAAGTGTCCTTAGATTTTGTATGCTGAAGGAGGGACAGAATCCCAAATGCTAAAAAATAAAGCCAAAAAAAAGAGAGAAGAAAAATACAGAAAGGAAAGAAGAAAAGGGGAGGAATACCAAGAGAAGACTGAGACTGTGCAGATGTGATGAAGTTTTAGAAGAGGTTATGTCATTGATACCTTTTAAGTATGTTAAGGATTCATTGCATAGAATTAGATTTACATTATCAGGATGATCTCCTTGAATTCAGTCACTATGACACAATCCACTATTGTTAAGGAAGGATTTAAATGATTATGCAATCCCAATAAATATTCCTAATTCTTGCAGATAAATCCATAGTGATATTGTTGATGAACAAAACACAAATAAGTATTTAAAGGAAAAATTGTGCTGTCACTTTTCCTTAGAACTATGAACATTTACTGTAATAGTCAAACTCGATTTCTTTTTTGTGTGTGTAATTTCAGTTTATGTGCTATGAAAATACATTACCTCACAAGACGAAATAGCTCACAAGTACCAGCAACCACAATAGCAGCTCTCAGGTTGCTCAGTTTACAGTTATTTTGTCAGTAGATGTATCTGATCAGATAGGAAGTCTCTAACTGCACAATCCTATTTTGTTTGTAAAACTGAACACAATAATAAAAGGTGTTAGAGAGAGGGTTTTCAAGTTAAATTGTACATCAGTATCATTTAGCTGCCTTTTCCACTACTGCAGTTCTCACCCTACTCCTTTTGCCACCCTGGCTCAGTCCAGTGAATGATATTTCCCCTACCTGTTGTCCCTCTGCTTCTTCATTCTCTCAGAACCAGCTTAAGTGAATAATACCAAATTCTGAACTGAGCTTTTTAAAAACATTATTGCTAATTCATAAATGAAGACTGAATTAGTTCATTTTAAGTGAAGACCTTTGGGGTTTCATCAATTAAAAAAATCATGGCTTTAATTGATTTGTGGGACAAGGTGATGTGTATGTTCCACTGCATCTTTACTGGCGATGAGCTTTATTCCTCCATTCAGCATTTTGAGCACAAAGGAAAGAAAGAAAAGAACATTCTGTATTTCTACTTATTGTCAGGTTGACAAGCAGCTGTGAAGCTGCACGGGCCATTCAAGAGAAATGCCTTTTACTCAGAAATGGTGAATGCTGATAAGGATCAGAAATTCTGCTAAGAAAAAAGAATCCCTACAGCAACAAGCCCTAAAGCCAGACTTAAGACGTACAAAGAGATTTAGATTTAGAAACTGATATAATTGTGTGTGTTGGGGATGGGTATGGTCATGAGCTAAATCTTTCTCTTTTTCCCCATTCCCAGTAGTGTACCTAACCACATTAAGTCTAGTGTACTGAAATGTCTCCCCCCTGTTAAAAGCACCATCACAATTAGAAAACATGCTGCATTAGTAAAGTCACTACAGCTGTGAAGATCTGAAGAAATAAGCCTGCTTGATCTACTCTTTTAGTTGTGAGGCGAGTTTTTGTAAGAAGGAATGGACCAGCTGAAAAAAGAAAAGAAAAGAAAAGAAAAGAAAAGAAAAGAAAAGAAAAGAAAAGAAAAGAAAAGAAAAGAGGTATTCTCACTCCACATAAATTTTGCTTCATAATTAAACACATTTTCTGCATGTGGATTTTCCTTGCTAGAGAGAGTGAGAGTTGAGAACTTGCTAGAGAAAAAGGAATTTATAATGGCCAAGATTCACTCAAGGTGTTGGTCTTACTGCTTGAGGTAAATTTGTCTGCATTCGGAACATGAATCTGTAGTTCATACTTCATAAGGGAAAAGCACTAACTTATGCATAGCACAGAGATTCTCTTCTGGTTTGTCCCTGATGTACTGCGGTTTGGCACTCACGTTTCTTTGTGTTTTTAACTGTATTACAATGCGTATCTGGACACGAGCTCCAGAAGCTGTTTCTTACTTTCTGCTTATGTTACTGTCCAGCAAAAGTGATTTGGGAATAAGATGCTTGAATTGTTCTAAAAATCTGAACCCAAGCTAAATGTAATAGCTGCCACCTTCCTGCTAAACTCGGAAGATCACTTTGTCTCAAAGGGTGACAGCTGTATCCATTAATTTTATGAAAGGTTTCCTAGAGACAACGTAAAGCTACAACATAAGTCATGCATTTGCTCTGTAATGCTCTGGTTCTAAGTGCAAACAAATAGTTTGGGGTGTGGTACTCTTGCAGTTCATAGCAAGCTTTTTAATCACTACCTCTTGCTTTGGACTAGGCAAGCTGCCTGAAAAGGCTCAGTTATTGGTCTTTTTCATTTCACAGTTAATTTCACACTGATATCACCCCATAGCCACAAAGAGCTATTCTGACAGCTGGGTAGAGCTGGAGCACAGTGGTAGTCCAGCCAGACTTCAGAGAGGGGAAATTCCCAGCAAGCCAGTTAAGCTAAATCTGCCCCATGAACTTGCATACAACTGTGCAAAAACTTTTCAGGTCCAAGAGAGCACGCATCATTTTCCCCAAATTAGGCGCTTAGTTCCTAGTGGTAACTGAGAAAGATCCTGCACCATCATTTTGATATCAATTGATTTTATTTTTAGCCAGACTAACTCCAACCCTTAAGCAAATTCAGTTTTCAATTCCTCCATGACACCCACTTCCTTAGGAAGCAGTGCTCTGCTCAGTATTATCTCCCTCTCCTTCACCAGGTTCTCCTCTATGGCATCAGTCCTATCTGACAACTGTGAAGAAAAGCTGGAGAAACTACTGCATGGAGTACTATTTTAAGTATCTGTTATTAAACCAGGGAGAGCATGGAACAATGTTATCTTTTTCCTCATTCAAACAACAGACAAAGATTGCAGCAGTGGGTTCATATTTGTAGTACATGATGCTTCAGCCTGGGGAATCCATGTACATACAACTTTTGAACCACAGTTGAAGCTAAGGCATCTTTAACGACTACTACAGTGGCTGCTGTGCTCTCTCCCCAAACTCTCTGTGTTATAATAGATGAAGAGTGCGTTCCATGTCTGTATATTTATCACTGAGAGATATTAGTAGGTATGTGTACTCTGGGCCCATGTCAAACAGAAGAGTACCTCAAGAAACTTATTTTCCTGTAAGTTGTCTTCAGGGGGGTAGGGTTTGTCCCAACTACATTCTTCTCAGTGGGAAAGTAAAGCACTTTAAAAACATATTGACCAAGTTAGTCACACATAAAAGGACTCTGGAGTCAGAAAGAAGAAAGGGACTTATAATTATAAATCAAATGGACTCCACCAACTTCAGAGAAAAACAAAACTGGAGAAAAAGCCAAGATGAGAAAGGCTCCATGTTGTGGAGAAATTGAGCCCAGCAAAAGGACACTTAGAGGATCCTAACCCATGTATTACTCAAAAATGGACAGGAGAGGATGATGAGGTAAAGATGCAAGTGTTTCTTGTTTTGCCCATGCCTCTGAGTATCTTATTCTGCTTGAAGAATATTCTACTGGTTTGCAGAAAATTCTGCTGGCTTATAGTACTTAAAAGTGTACAAAATTTCTATCTGTAGTCCTTCACTACATGCCTCTTGAAAAGTGAATTTTAAATTAAGCACCAACAAGATAGGAGCTATGGAAAGGATATGCTTAAAGGGGTAGGTAGCTTTAACACGAACTCCAGTATGAAAATCTTCACTCCAAAAAATCCATGTCCAGAAACAGTGTCAGGATTATCAGAAAAAAAGTGCAATAATCCAGTTTGTGATATTCAAGAAAAAGAGCCTACTGAATGACTAGCCGAAGGCTATTAACTAATCTGTGCTACACAGGAACCACAGTGTTTTAACAGATTTTGTTGGTTAGTTGTGTGCATGGTGGCTGATTTTCACTATCCTGTGAAAATTCTTAAATGCATAGAGAGGTGGACTTCCAGAAAGATAGATATGAAATAATACAAAGTTTGAAGTGTCATAGGACAAAAGGAATTATTTTAATGTTCTTTTTTTTGTTTTGTTATGTCTATTACTTTCCCCTTGCCCTTCTCCCTCACTGACAAGCTTTTAATTAGCTATTTGCATGAGAAACTTTCCAGTAGGTGACATCCTGCAAGATTTGGAAAAAACTCTGAAGGTCCCTGAACTAGGTTTAGTTCTGTTATAGTTACTTTTGCTCATATGCATCTTTCTTTGTGTGACTTGCACTTAGCACTGTAACTGTTCCAAGCCAGTTTAACAAAGCAAAGCTCTATTTAGCACATACACAATAAAGGCACATGTGTATCCTTTCAGTTTTTTCCAGAAAGTTGATGCCACTTGATGGTGGTTGAGTATAATAATATCTGTCTCTGGGTAGATTTAACATCAAAATGTGTAAAGTAGTGTGAACATCTGATTAACATATGGAAATATTTTTTAAATAAGGGTTTCTTTTCAAGTGCTGAAAGTTTGACAGTCTTTTATACTGTTTTATGATGCTGCGGTAACAATTCCATGGTTATAACTATAATCGTCTTTCACATTTGATTTTGAAAACCCAAACCATTCTGTATCTCAGTTTTGAGAAACAAAAGTATTGAGTATGACATTTTTCATGTGTGGTCTTCAACAAGAGACAGAACGTACTTATGGGAAGTAATCAGATGAGATACAGAGAAATGTGAAAGTTTGCATAACCAACCATTTCTTCTTTTGAAAAAGCTTCCAAACCTATCATAATGAACACAGACCACTGTATATGTATGTATAGAACATTGGATCATATAGCAAGGTAGCATGGCACTATAAAGAAAAATATGGGAAAGGGTCATATTCTAATATAAACAGTGAAGTTTTATGATTATACTTAGCAAAATTTTAACACAGAATGCCCAGAAAATCCAGCCTTAGTTTTTAGAACTTTTAATAAAAATGCTCTTGTTTTCAGCCAGGCATTGTTGCTCCAAGTGAGCAGAATGGGTTATAAAACTTTGTTTGCTTTCCCTCAGCTGAATTCAAAGCTGAGGCAGGACTAAGCTATATTAGGCTATTCTCCTTGAGATGGTCAATTTGATCTGAATTTGGGTGGATCCGAAATATTTTCAGCAGCTCACTCACTGAATTGTGATGTCTAGTTGCAAAAATGAACAGACAGAAAAAATGTATTAAAGATAAGACAGGAAAAAGTGTGAAAAGGAATCAAGTGTAGAAAGGAAAACTGCTATCCAATAAAATACTGTATAGGAAGGAATTGAAATATGTCTCTAATAAGTCCTCTTTTGTGACAGCTAGCTATCCTGTTTCTTATAAGGCTGTTAAGTAATCCTTCAGTTTTCCTGAATTTCTTTTCCACAGCAGAACTTCTGGAACAAGAAGTCAGCTACAATTAAGTGGAATAATAACAGTATTTCTTTTATCGGCTGCCTAACTGGTGGAATTGAGAAAGTTATGCAAATTCACGGAATTTACATATTGCTTACTGTTTGGAACATCTCTGGCACTGGATCCATAGCAGTCTTGTCTGTGGAGGAGGAGCTGGAGTGTCTCCTGTGTGCAGTCAGTGGTTGCATTTATCTGTTGTGTGAACAAACCCTGACACTTTGTGTCTGACCTCTTTCTTGTAAGCTGCAGGAGTGTTGTAACTGCCCTTGAGGATACATATGCCCAGAGGTCAATGTTGATGTCATCACCCAGTAGGACATCTGAGATTTCTGCAAAATGTGAGTTTGTGGAACTGGGTCTCATACCCAAGAAAATCTTCCTTAGTCCACTCCTCCATTGGACATAAAATCAGATAAAAATAAGTATGTTGTCATTTTATGTTAACATTAAGAAGAATGTTAAGAACATATGCTCTTCTTTCATCTACACTACAAATCATTCTTTCTCCCAGTGCAATATACACTGTTAAGAAACTTCTGAGTAAATTTTGTACTGTATTTGTGGTAAAAAATAACCAAGGATGAATGGTATTAGGGACTGTGCTTTTAACTTTTTGAAGGCTGCTTGAAAAGAAAGCCCTTTCAGATCACTTGAAATATATTTTTAGTAGTATTCCATATTCAATACTTAAGAAGTGTCCTAAATAAATATATTAAATAGTAATTTGCAAAATGGAAGAGCACATGAGGTAGTCCCACAGGCTATGAGGACATCTCCCTCATTCCAAACAGAGAACCCATGAATATAGTTTACACAAGCCTATGCTAAGTGCTTCTAATAAGCTACAGCTTCTGGTGGGGCTTGGAAATTCCAGAGAGACAGTATCAAATAAATTAGCCATAATGATGTTCATGCAATGTTTGTTTCACACACAGCTGCTGGGTCCACATGCATTCACAGAAATCCACATTTTTTTCAAAAAGTCACAGAAACAGTGATTATGCATCTATTGCACTCTGAACAAAAATATAAACAAGCTCAGAACTCTAGTGCAGCCATCCTATTTGAAATAGCCTGGGTGTCAGAACAGATCCTGGGGACAGAATGACACATGTGCTAGGGGAATGAAGCAGAGAGGAGTTCCTCTATTTGATTTCTTTCTGTCCAAAATCTCAGAGTTGACAAAGTAGACAGAGAGCGGCACAAAGATGCAATGGTTCTTCTTACGGATTTGTCTGAGGGGTTTTTTATGAAACACATTTCCTTCCGAAAACTGTTGGCCAAACCTTGAACTTCAGTTGTTGGAGATTTCAAGGTCCAGTGGGCAAGATTATTCCTACCAGGTATGCTCCAAATAAATTTATGTTTTTATAGTTACTATAATGTCTTTACAGCCTCTGCAAATCAGTAATAGGTGATGGACGTTTGCGTTTGGGATCCACTGATCCCATGCTCCTCTCCTTACTTTGTCAGTACAGGAATGCCCTGGGTCACAGCAAGCGGAGGGCTGGAGCGGGGGCAGTGGGACGGCTCCTGAGCAGTCCTACACAACCCACTGCAGCAGGTGTCTGCTGCTCAGCCCTTCTCCAGCCATTACTTCTCCAACAACAACAAACTGTCCAATTAACTGTCCAATAACAATTCCCATGTCCGCCCTGTCCCTCAGGTTCTCCCTCTCTTTCTCCTTGAGTTCCTGCATCCTCCTCAGCCTTGTTACGCACCTGAGTGTATGGTTGGTTGAGACGATGAGAAACATGAGAAGATCGGGTAGGAGTGGAACAGGAAGGTTAGGCAGAGGAAAATCACTACCTCTCTGTGTGATAATATCTATCAGTATACGTAACTCGCCTTCAGCACAAAGAGGGCTCAGAGTTAATTGATTACCTCTCACACATGAGCCCAGTTTTGGGTAGGAGAGTAGGGCAGGTTTAGGACAGAGATGTAGGAAAAGAAAGAAAGGTTGCCAGGGTAAGGAGAAATGTGTGAGTATTTGAGGCAGAGAAGAAAGAGAAGTCAATTGACCTGAAACTCACGCTACGGGTCTCAAGGTGCTCCCAGCTTTCCAAGTGCATGTGGGTCCTGCATTTGGGTGGTTTGTGGCAAATTTGCTTTTCCTATGAGAAAATTTCCTTCTCCTTACAAGAGCAAATGAAACCAAGCAATTGAGATTATATTTCAGATTGAGATTTTATAATTTCTTTTTTCTGAAGACTGAGTTACAGGGTTCTGAGTGCATGCCATCTAGAACTGTTACAGGGAAAATGTACCTTCAGGGGGTTCTGAATCAAAGCCACAGGGATTCACACTACAGCAGTGAATGCTTTAAATAAGCATTTTGGTTTAGTCACCTACTGCACCACAAAAAACTTCAATCTGAGATAATATAAAAACCAGAAGCAAAAGCAACAAGGAAAGCACGTTAATGGAGACACAGGCTGAGAGAAATGTTTTTGTTATTACAGGACTGGAAGTAGATTTGGATAACAGCTTCCTGTCTAGCAACGTGTGCTGTCAGTTAGCTATCTGATCATTAGAATAGAATAGAGGAGTAGGTATACTGTGGCTGAGCTTCATGCCAAAATACCTAGGAAGACATGGGGTCAGGTTGTTAATTGGAATGAAGCATAACTTATCAAGATTAAAACCACTACAGTAGTAAATGAAATATCCGGATGAAAAGCCATTCTATGTTTCAGATCTCTTTCAGGTAAAGTGAAATTTGTGCATTTGTAGAACAAAACACTACTGTGTGGTTTACACACAATAACTCTAGTATCAAAGCCATAAGCATTTCATAACAACTCTATAGGTATTTGTCCTAGTAATTAATGTCTATTTTCTTATTTGTATTTTCTTTATTTCTATTTTTGTAAAAAAGGATTAAGCTGTTAAATATCAGGGATGGCTCTGCAAGATTATTTAAACATTAAGGAGTATTTGGCATTTAGACTCCCTCTGTACATAACAATATCCTGCTTATTTTAGAGCTCGCTCTTAGGATGGAATGAATTGCCCTATGGAAGTACCTACATTTCTTCAGATTGACTGAGGGGCCTAGATTACTTTTTAGAACTATACAAATAAATTTTAGAGAGCTAAAATGCATTTCATCCTGGATAAATCAATACTTGTTCTGTTCCAAGGCAACAGATGTAATCTCCAGCTCTATAACAAACTCCATGGAGGTAGAACACATGGGAGACTACCTCCACTCAGGATATTGTTGTGAGTCTAATGGCATATTCGGGTTTTTTTCAGTTAAACTTCAAGGAATCTGTTCTAACTTTTCTCCTTTTCCCTGTATTGTCTGTTACTGAACTGTTACAGCAATAGGTAGGATTTTCCAGTGAGTGTTTTATAGTGCAGCCAGGATGGGGAGGGGCGGCACCAGACTCTTCTGCTCATCGTTGACAGAACAACGTAACTGCTCTTTCAGATTGTATATGAAAGGGTAAAAGATGAAATTATGTTGCTTCCTCCTGTCAGCAAACAGCCAAAGTATTAGAAATTATAAGGGCTCATTTATATTATAGTAGGTGGTCAATGAACTGTTTCCATACTATATGACTACACTAAATGGGGTAATCTTTACAACAGCAGTTTTTTGTATCTTTGTGATATTTTCAGGATGCTTAGTGAAAGATTCATGTGGCACAAAAACTAATGATGGGCCTACAGAAACAAAACAAAACCTAACTTTGTGCTACTTGAAAATTGCTAGGAAGACGACGTTCTTAAAGCTGGATTTGGAAGGGCTTGTTTGTCTATTTGTTTACCACTGAAAATGTATTAACCTAACAGGTCCTATGGCAATTCTCCGTTAACCATGATATAAACACCACTTTTTCAAAGAGATGAAAAAGCTCTTCCCTGGAAAACCTGTCCTATCACCCTTGTCGTCTCTTCTGCTTTGTCTTGCTTCTTCTGGAATGCCCAACTGCAGCTGGTAGCGCTATGTTGGTTAGCTAGCTTCTTTCCTTGCAATTCTTCTTTTTATGCCATCATACTTCCTGCCTCATTGCCTCTTATAAAATGACCAAAATATCCCCAAATAATTGTCCCCTGCAGGTGGATTTCAGGGTCTCACAATTTTGGCACACAGTGTTATGTTCTAGTTGTTATCCAGACCAGGAGGGATTAGTATTAAGTCACACTTCAGCCTTTGTGTTTTTTCTCCATATGCTGTTCTGCCTTTGCTCTAGCCCAGAATTCTTGTGTCACTTCTTGTCCAACGTCACCTACCTCTCTTACCTCTCAGAGACTAGAATGGCCTTTTATTTCTGGTGTACTACCACTTGTTTGAAGAATCCCAGACATTGTGTAGCAACCCCCCCCACAAATGTTTCATAGTTTCTGTGTTTCACCAATGGGTTAAATACCAAAAGGAACCAGGTAGGGTTTCACACAGCCTGTGGGTAAGTGATAAGAAAGGCATGTTGTGGCTACACAGAGCCATAAATACTCTGAGGTGTGCTGCAAAATGCTGGAAACCTCCCTTCTATTTGGCAAGCACAACGCCATTCAGTTGTGTTCGTACACTAAAAGTTGAGAAATAGCTAAAATGAGGAATGTTCTCAACATTGGTTGTAACTTGTTTTGCTTAAACTTATTCATATTTAAACTGTCACCTAAGAATTGCACATATATTAATGAGTGTAGTCCATTCATTGGTTTATGCATCCAAAATTCCCCAAGGAATGTCTCAAATCCACACCAGGTTTTCATGGATGTTATATTTGCATTTAGGTGAGAACTATGTAAAATCACACATTGCCAGACAATTTCCTGTTAACTAAAGAAGAGTCATCTGTTTAGTCCTTTATAGAGATTAACGTACAACCGGCGAATTAATTTCTGATGCTTATGTTTGTGAGAGTAGGATGGAAAAAGCTGCAAAGCAATAGGACGACATCCTATTTGTGGTTGAATCAGATCTCAGCATTCTTTCAGTTGCATCCAAATCTGCTAATAGATATCAGTATCCACTATATAAATTCAGAAGAAAAACAAAATTAACACCAGTAAAAAGAAATAATTTCAGAAGCATGTGTGTATGTATGTATAATTATGTGTGTGTACATGTACATGCACATGTATATGTACATATACAAGCATATACATACATAAACACAGACATATACATATAAATGGTCCTGTAGCCAGCTTATTAATATAAAAGTTGAAAAAATACTAGTTATCATAGAGTGTAATTCACAGTGATATTGTTCTATGTTGATCTTATTCATAAGTTCTCAGTTGTTTTTTCAAGAATACCTCTAAAAAAATGCATAACCTTCTGTGAAGACCATAGAAAACATTATTATGGCAACTAGAAAAATTATCTATCTGATCTCCAAGCTTAAGTGTAGTTTTTTAAAGCTAAAATCAAATTACACAGTAAAATTTCTGACATTTATTAATTAATTTGATTTTTAAATCTACTAATTAGGAGAAAAAATGCCATGTTCTTTAGAAAATGGAATATAATTTTAAAACTTTTCCTTTTGTAGGTTTTGTAAAGTTCTCAAAGAAATTTGCTCAAAAAATAGGGATCTAATCAGTTCAAGGGTTCTAGAGTAATTTGAAATATCATTGGAATGTCACTGAAACATTTTTTTAATATGTACTCCTTTTACACACATAAAAGAAAAAAAATAATCAACTTATTAACCTATTAAGCTCAGATGTGTTACTTGAATAAGCAATACCCCATACGTCCCTACTTGCTTGTTCACACACTTAAAAATCGGTAAGTATTTACCTTAATTTTGCCATAAAGCTGCATGGGAATTTTTTAAGTGAAAACTTCAATAAATGAAAATTTAGTTATTGGTATGTATCAAGAAACCAACATACATTTACTGTCAAGGATAATTAGAATTTCAAAAAATTTCCAGAGCAAATTGTCTGCATTGCAAAAGTGTTGTACTACAAAAGCAACTGTATATCAAATACTTTGTGTCTTTGTAGCAAGGTAAAACTAACTACTTCATTTAAACTAAACAGGTAATTTCCAGGAAGGCTTTAATGATTAATAGAAGAATCATCAATCATCCAGAACTCCTATTCTTCCACTTACTACAGTCAAAAGAAACCATTAAAATTGACATCTGTTTTTTCATGCTGGAACCCTGTGCTGAATATAACTCAAGAGCTTTGCAGGCAGTTTCTGGACAGTCTCATCTGTTATGGAGTTATCTCTTGTGTAGTTAAAAGGTGCCTGTTTATTTTGGGGGTGCAACATTTAATTGATTCACAGGACAATTTTTAGAATTATTTCAATATCATTCTGCTCAATTATGTAGTCCTGAGTGAACTGAAGAGCTTACATTTCTGATAAAAAAAGCATTAGCTTGGACATTGAGGAACTTAGGTCACACTCTGCAACCTAGGGGTCCTGAAGGCATGCTTTTATTCACTATCATTACTGTTACAGGTACCTACATAGTATAACATTCCTTATACTTGAAAATGAAGATTAGTTTTCTTCTCTCAAAAAATACTTTTCTTCTGATAACTTATGTAAGTCTTCTGTCTCCAAGAATGAGTAATAATATTGGACATAACCAGATAGAAAAGTGTCAAGTTAAGAGAGAATATGCAAGCACACTTCTCAAATTCAGCAGTTTATGGCCTTAAGTTTGAAGTCTTAGTGGCCTGATGAGAGCAACCCAGTAACCAAATTTGTCAAGTCATCTCCAGCTCCTCCAATGATGCTGCATCATGATTAAAACTTTAACAAAGAGACCTTCAGCACTCACTGACAAGTCCATTAGTGGCAGCTTTGGTTTCTCAGTGTGATTTTCTAGGGCCGCGAACACTAGGAAAGCTAATGCCCAAGACTTCGCTCATTTATAACACCCAACATTTCAGGGCAGAGGTATCTCCTCTGGATCTAACTCCACTACCACAGGAACTGGGAACTGTGATGCAGAGATATTTAAACTGGCTGCTCAGAAGCCAATTTTCCAGGGAGTGCAGCTAAACTAAATGAATTTTCTCTTCAGAGTGGCTGGGAGACTAAGATGTGAAGCTGATGAGTGGGTCACACAAAAATTTACCAAAACCTTATTATCTGCTTTCAGTTTGCTGCACTTTCTCATGGCACAAACATGCCAGGCAATCAGGAAGATGATGGAAAATGGGGAATCAGCAATGCCTGTTCACCTTGACAGGCAGATTGGTCCTGATTACTCACAAGAGAAAGGATGATCATAGCTTGAAAGAGTGTCCATTGAAAGATCTGTGACTCTTCTATACCTGGGCACTAAAAATGGCTATGATTCTGAAATAACTTCCCCCCAAAATTCTAAAAATTGATGTCAGAAGTGTTCCCTATGAAGCATATGTCATGGCCTCAAAAGTCTAGACAGGAATTCAGGTTGTTCCTAGAGATGACATTCTGCCCTCAGGGGAAACAAAGAAGAGTCGGCTAGTCAGAGTGCTCGTTTCAGGAGTTGAGGCAATTTAAATACAGAGTCTGAAAGCCTATGACAAGGGACCAGAAACCATCTGTACAAAGCCTAGAGTTTGAAACAGATTGGATGCTTTCCAGACCTGGCTGGCATGGAAGCATGAAGCATTCATTCAGTTATTTATTCAAGTGCAGGAAACTACGGAGACTGTCAAATCTGTAACATTTCTCATGGTCATACTCATATTCCCAGTGCTAGGCCTATAGGCAGTATTTTGCAGCCATCAGTCAGACATTCTTTGAGTGTATGGGAAAGGTTAGCAGACTCACAGGAGAAGGCCTTGGTCATTTAGATCAAACAGAGCTCAGTTTTGCAGGGTTCTGTTTATACCTCCAAAGGTTCATCTACCAAATAATCCTCTCTTCTCTGTTCAACATTTATTTGAAATTATAGTAGAAAAGTCATTGTGGACTAAAATGTCAACAATATCCTAAAATCATTTGCCCATTCAGCACATTCATGTTCAACGCAAGCAGAACAGACTCCCAGCCGTCCTAATGCTTGATTGGGTTCAACACTTGCATAAAGAACATGGGGTGAAAGCAACTTTGGGATGATTCAGGTGATGTTGGTAGAAAGAATGAAATATATTCACAAAGTTGCCCCCTGCAGCATCCTCTGTCTGTAAGAGCACATCCTCCTTAGGAAGATCCATTTGCACACCTTTCTGTTTCTTGAATGTTCATATTGCCATAGCTGCCAAAAATGTTGCTTTCCATACACTGGGTGTAAGAATCCCTTTCCTCTAGACTCAGTCTTAGACTTGCTGACCAACCATCATCCCAGGGTGAAATTGTAGTAACTATCTCTTTTTAGATATGAAATCTCTAAAAATACCCTAGCCATTCCTTCTTAGACTCCTTGGTTGGTGAAAAGCACAATAGCCAAGTTGCTTTCTAATATTATTGGTGTTTCCATGAAAAAAACCCCAAACAACTGAAGTCCCACTCTCTCAGTTTTTATTTTCAAATGCTTCCATGGGAATGGCTGAAGGAATCAATGCCACCCCCCTGAAATTCCTTCAAACACAAAACCACTGAGGACATACGGTGTGCTGAGGACCTCCCAGCAAATTGCTTGCAGGATGATTTACACCAGTCTCCTTACAGGAGTGTCAGAGAACAAAATGCAAACAAACAGCTTTTCTTCAGTCCAGCATTTTCACAAAACACATTACACCCCGTAACAAAGTTGATACCCATAATGAGGATGCTAAATTTCATCTCTAAAGATTAGAAGGAAGAAGAAAGAAAGAAAGATATGCTGTGTTATCTTGTATCATTCAGAGAGATACAATAATTATTATTGTCACATAAAGACTGGGATAGGCTGAAGGATTAAAATATAATTAATTGGTCAGGAAATCAGTCTATTTCTTAGGTAAAGGAAATGAACATTTTATAGGCAAGTGCTTAATTGTATATTTCGAACCACAATTATAAACTGACCTGTACCTAGGAGCAGAACTGATCCCTCAGAGTTATAATCTTTGAATGTGTTTGTGTGTGTATAAAGAAATAAACATAAATTTTATAAATAATAATTTTAATTATATGTTTTTCACTGCAAGGAAAAAATACAATAGCCAGAGGTACTATAACTGTAATTTTCAAATCATGTTTGAACAGATCACTTCTACCAGTCTGGATTACTTCAGGCTTACAATACAAAGCCAGATACTTTCAGTTCTGTACCAGCAAGGCATCTGGTCATAGCTGATTTGCAGCAGTGAAAAGGGGTGCTGAAATACCCAACTGCTTCAAAATCTACATTTTCCTCCCTCTCATTTATTAAATGTTAATAATGTAATGTAATTTTTGAGAAATTTTCTAATTAATTGTGCATCAAAATAAACATAGCCGTTTCGTTTTCATGTTTTTCTTCCATGCATTCTGAAGTGCCTAAATCATATTTTAAAAATCATAATTCCTGTCTGTTGATTGGGAATGATTTAGCACCATAATGAAATAATTATAAAGGGCTCCATAAGGACCACATATGGGAATTTACATCAAAAGGCATAATATGGAATTCATAATAGCATATAAAATATATATATATTAGATCAAATAGACTCTTTTCCATTAAGCTTTTACTCTACCACTTACAGTGAATAGATAATATTGAAAGGCTCATTAAACGCTTGATCCTTGAGCATCAGAAAGACTATTCTAAGCAGAAGATAAAGGCATTGCACATTCCCACAACACAGCAGTATGAAATAGTTCTTCATAAAAAATGTGTAATGGTCATCAAACAAAGGAATGCACTAGAATAAGGGTCTGTATTAATATCTGTTGTGGGTTTTTTTATACAATGGCTTCTGCTTCAATTTCAGCAAAGGAAGATTACACGTAGTGTTATCTTGTTGCATCCACTCCAGCAGTGATGCAGTCTATGTGCCTGACTGTCCTCTACTTCCAGTGGCTTAAAACCAGCATAACGCAGTTGTTTGTTTTGATCACACTAGATTTACCCAACATCTCAAAGAAGTGGAATATTTTCTTAAGTCTTTTCTTTTTTTCTCACCAGTTTCACTTATTTCATGCCACTGAAATTCTGAAGAGAATTGATGGGTGTCTGTTGCAGTTTTGACAACTTTATGATTGTGTGGTTGGAATAATTTTCATGACTGAAAGGGAGTATTTCCTGTTTTGGAATACGGCAAAATAACCTGCAAGTGAGATGTGATAACCCTAGCACTCATAAACACAGACCCCTGTTCCACTGGGGTGGAGTGAGTGAGCAGCTAGGTGGTGCTTAGCTGCCTGCTGGGGTTAAACCACAACAGCCCTTTTTGGCACCCAACGCGGGGCACGAAGGGTTTGAGATAATGACATATTTGATTGGAATGTGCTAGATTGAATTTATAGCTGTTAGTGCTCTTTAGCTATGAATTGGCAGGCTCCTGTGCTTGCCATGGGGCTTGCTTGCCTCACCATATATTAGAGTCTAGTGCTCGTTGCTTTCGCTGCTTTCTGTACTGCTTTCCTGCTTATCATCTTAACTCTGCTGTGCCTGGGAACATTTTGATAACGGCAATGGTGATGGGCCTGGGCTGGCAGATGGCCAGGGCATCGCTGCTGTTTCTGTACTGCTGTGCTGGACAGGCTGGAACTCCAGTGTGAACTCGAGTTGAAGGGACTGTGACCTGTGGATGAGTCCATGTGGAAGCAGGACACCCTGAAGTGTCTGTGGCCACGGTTAAGCCCACGACAGAGCAGGTACTACCCTGGAGGGACCGCAGCCATGGGTAAGGCCATGTTGGAGCGGGTTTACTTCTGAAGGGACTGTGGCTGTGGGTAAGGCCATGCTGGAGCAGCTCTATCTCTGAAGGCATAGTGACCCATGGAGAAGGCCACACTACAACAGGTGTACCTCAAAGCAACTGTGGCTGTGGATAAGTCTACGCCACAGCAGGTATACCCTGAAGAGACTGTAGCTCATAGATAAGGCTCCACTTGGAGCAGGTACACCGCTAAGGGACTGCAGTCTGTGGATAAGTCCAAGGCAGAGCAGGGATAAGGGGAGGAGTTTGCTGTAATGCTAAACTCTATAACCTGGCCCAAAGGGACCAGGGGCGGAGATTGTAATGGATATACCTTTAAATTGTTGCAACCCATAACTTGAGTTGCACGTTACAGGAATTACTATAGCAGGAACCACCTGAACGAATGGAGGACAAGCCTTATAAGAAGCAGTGCAAGTGCAGCAGTGACCCAATCTGAGCTGGCTTTGGTACCCAATAACTCCACACAAGACATCACCTCTTGTGTCCTGAGTGACCACCATAACAGATGGAACCCAAAGTCATGGACTAAATGAACTCAATGGACATTTTATGGCCATGTATAGACATTTTACAGACATTTCACAGGGGTGGTCCATAGACTAAGGGAATGACATGTTTGTATGATATTAAGGGATGCAAAGTGGGGTGGTGGGTAATGAGAATGTATTGGATAGCGTGGGACCTGAGCATGATGTAAATGGTATGGAATAAGGGGTGGAGAATGTGCTGGTTCTGGCTGGGGTAGAGTTAATTTTCTTCACAGTAGCTGGTATGGGGCTGTGTTTTGGATTTGTGCTGAAAACAGTGTTGATAACCAGGGATGTTTTTGTTCCTGCTGAGCAGTGCTTACACAGAGCCAAGGCCTTTTCTGCTGCTCACGCCACCCCACCAGCGAGGAGGCTGGGGGGGGCACAAGGAGTTGGGAGGGGACACGGCTGGGACAGCTGACCCCAGCTGACCACAGGGATATTCCAGACCATATGACGTCATGCTCAGCATATACAGCTGGGGGGAGAAGGAGGAAGGGGGGATGTTCGGAGTGATGGCGTTTGTCTTCCCAAGTAACTGTTATGTATGATGAACCCCTGCTTTCCTGGAGCTGGCTGAACACCTGCCTGCTGATGGGAAGTGGTGAATGAATTCCTTGTTTCACTTTGCTTGTGTGTGTGGCTTTTGCTTTCCATGTTAAACTGTCTTTACGTCAACCCATGAGTTTTCTCACTTTTGTTCTTCTGATTCTCTCCCCTCTCCCACCGTGAGGGAGGTGAGTGAGCGGCTGCGTGGGGCTTAGTTGCCAGCTGGGGTTAAACCATGACATGCACGCTGGTGCCCTGACAGAACATGCTGCAGCTGCTGTCTGTGCCAACTCTCTGACTCCTTCCCAGGGAATCCAAGGTGTTCAGAGGATGTGCACACTCGTCTTCCCCAATGTAAAATTGGGATAACGCTGGAACATGCCTCAGACTGGATTGTTCAGAAGCATCCCCAAACTCTTATGTCTGGCCATAGCCTGAGAGTATTATGTGTTGCAGTCCAGTGACAGCATGTGCTAGCACTCATGCTAACCTCCAAACTCTAGTGCTTAGCCCAGGCTACTATGCTTTTTTTCTGCACACTTAATGAGGCTGAATGGAGGATTTCATTCTGCTGCTTCTGCTGGCCAAGCTACAGTATTCAAAGCCAGGAGCTCTAGTAAATTTACATAGTTACACAGTGTCTTCTGCTTGAATTGCTTGAAAAGTCAAGAGGATGGTGGATTCCCCATTTCTCACTTCCTTCTGTTTTTTAGCAAAGGTATGCCTCCATATTCAGCTTGCTACCACTTACCAATCTTCTAATTCCAAACTTGCTTTCTAAATCTGCCACAAGACAGAAATCCTAAGGAAAGAATATTCTTTTGCAGCACAACTCTGAGGTATTCCTAGCAGAACTGCATACTGTTCACTGAATAAAGTAGAAGTGTGTAAAACTAAATACAAAAAATGCACATGATTATATAGGTAGTACCTATTCTATAAGATAAGCCTAATTAAGGATGCACGGGATACTAATTCTGGAATTTCTTAACTCTAAGTTCTTTATTTTGCCATTCTGCAGTGTTTTTGCTGAAGCTGCTATTTCTTTGTACTGTGGCAGCAACCTGAGTTGTCAGGAATTGCATTTACTATGCCTTATACAAACCTAAACATAGTCTAAGGGGACCAGAGCCCCAGAGGGCTGGCAATCAATATACCTAAGGGGAAACAACAGACTAAGATAACATTTGTAGTAAGACCATTATAAAATAAGAAGGGAGAGACACATCATATTAATTGTCAAAAGAGTTTGTAGGACTCATGGCAGTGGTAAACATTAAAGAGACATTTAATATTGGAGTTCATCCTAGTCAGAAAATGTGGCGTGGATCAAAGGGCAAATGTTGAAAGGATCTTTTGTCTGATAGATAGTGAAAGCTAGATCATAAGCAGAGAAGAATCTAAAATAAACAGCTAAAATAACAAATAAAAAAAAAGTAGCCATGGCAGAGCTAAACTATGCATTAAAGGAGAAGACAAATGGTTTGTTATTCACATATTACAGCATAAGACCTCATGGGTCACTGGAGCAGTCTCTCTGCCACATGACTATCATATAATGCAGGGAAAATACTTGTAAATAAGTCTAGATGATGGGTGCCTTGATTTAATTTTCTTTTGTTCCCTCCTTTCCCTGTTTCATAACCTGATTTCTCTGTGTGCAATGTATATTTGGTGCTGCCAACAATTACACGATCAGTTCCTAGCACAACAATGGTAGTTTCAGCCAATAATTAATGCCATAATAATGAAACTGGTAGTGCCCTGGGGGTGACTGAGATGCTGCTGACTACTTCTAATGTTCTGAGACCACTTTCACAATTTTGCGTAATCAGAGGTTGAGGAATATTGAGCTAAGCTAAATAAGCCAGGCTCCTCCTGCCTTTGCTCAAGAAGTTCGGTGTTCAGTGTTCCCCACCTCTTTTCAGAAAACCTTCTGAAAATTGATTTGCTTGGGTGCAGATGATCAGAATTACTGCCTTCTGCCTTGTATAGTGGCACTACTACTGCTTTATCTGTTAACGTTGCTATGAATATCCATCAATGAATAGCTGTCAATATGACATTAGTGTTACCAGGAATAAAACTTCTACTGAATCCTGGATTGCATTTGTTGCACTAGAAAGGTGGCTCATGTTTTTATAATGAAATGGCATGTTTAGGTCTTTTTTTTTATGTTGCCCACCAGTAGATTTCTAGCGGGCGTTCTTTGTTGTTAGTCCTGGTGACAAGGTTCTGCAGGGTTTCTGTAAATCTAACAGTGTGCAGTGTCTGGGGGAAGGGAAAGGTCTCATCCTTTCTCAGGTTGGTCTTATGCTGTACCATGTATAGCTTCTCTGCAAAGCACATAGCAAGCTAAATATAAATCAAAAGGAGCTTGTACAATTGACGCTTCTCATGGTATTGCATTTACAAAAACATGCCAGTATACTGAAGAAACTTGTAAGCAAGGTGACAGTTGATAACATGGTAACCAAGATGTACTTTAAAAATCAAGACACTGAAGCACAATGTTGGAGAGAATAAAATGGCATTCTCCCTTGTGATTTTCTACTACTCAAATACAAGGACTTGCTGGGGGTTGCAAGTGGACATGCACGGTCCTGCCAAGGTAGAAAAAGAGCAGACAATTGAGGGAAACAGCTGTGGACAGTTCTAGTCATTCTCTGGCAAAATAGAAGCAAGAAAGATGCAGTTTTAAAACTCTTTAAAGCATGCCCTGGAGGAGATTGCAGAGTCTTGTTAGCCAGCCTCAGAGACTACTGGAGAAAGTATATCTGCTACTGAAGATCCTTACTGTCAAGCATAACCTTAAAAATGTGTTTTCCTTTTATGATGTTTTTTTAACATCCATCTACATTTTCAATAAATGTATCATTTTACCTTTAAATCTTTACATAATTCATGGATCTGACATGCTAGACATCCCATTCACTTGCATATAGAGGATCCATGATTCAAGGATGGACAAGCCAAACTACACCACTGAGCTGTGTGTTCCTAAGAATTCCTTGGTCAACCCATCACTGAACACCAAAGACTTACTCAGAGGATTACGAACAGATGATTCTTTCAGCTTTAACCTGAGTCTTTTTTCCTGAGAAACAAAATAAGAGGAGACAACCCAGGACTTTGGGGTCTCCATGAACTCTCTTCTGAGATTCCTGTATGCATGATGCACTATTCTGCTACATCTTCAAGCACATTCTGTGTTTCTCTATGATCTCCAGAGCTTTTTAACTCCAGTCTCTTCTGTAAAATCCACCTCTTTCTGTAATACCTGCTGTCTTCCATCATTAGCATATGATACATGTCATTCTTTTGTCTTGTTTATTTGTTGAGTCTGGTCTCAGCCAGACTATAAAGGTTTTGGAGCAGAAAATTACCTGTCAGTATATCACTTTTATGTATCCACAAATCTTTTGGATATTTTTGATTTAAATAGATTTGGGGGGATATAAACTTCCTTAACTGCCTGCATCCTTACAACTAGCATATAATATTGAATTAAAATTTTAAATGAGTGGAATTTGTGCCATGGCAGTCCAGCTACTTTACTTTCATTGTTAACTGCTCATTCAGGTGGGTATGCTAATAAAGATGTATTTTGGTTTTGGTTTTTTTCTTTGCTATTTTACAAGCATCAGTAATTCACTACTCCCAATAAATATCAAGTGACTTTTTTTACAGCAGTCATCATTACAAGTCTGAAAACACAATACCCTAGATGATGAAAGACAGAAAAATTATCACAGAGAAGCAGTATTCACTGTGGTCCTGACTGTAAATATATCTGAAGTTCTTTTAAATATGAAAACATATTTACAGCAGCATATTGCTGGTCTCTGTCTCCCTAGACAGAATACTACTTTGTCAATGGCACACTGCTTTTGTTGCTGAATTTTAAGTTCATTACTCTGGTAACAAGTAGCATTACTCTGAATAAAGCTCCTCTCTCAGCTTTTAAAGTCTCTAAACATAAGCACCCCTCTGTAGAAAAAAAATGCCTAGCTTTTGTATAAACTGTCAGTGAAAACGTGTCGACCTTTTGTATGTTACACTAGTCTATATTAACCAAGATATTCCCTATTATTACAGATTTGTTCTCCTAATTCAAGTGATTGGAAGGGTTAATTCTTATACCCTATCCCTCTGGGGCCACTTCATTAGAATGAGCCAGATGAAGCATAAAGCACATTCTTCAAATCAACAGCTAATCTATATCAGGAAATTAAATGCTGCCAGGGTCCTTTTTCTCAGCCTGGGCCACTGGCATATTGTGGTCATGATCATACTGCATAACAATACTCTGGTACCTGAAGGAGTGGACAGTTGCCAGCTGACAATACTTCTAGGACTGGGCTTATTCCCAAACTCTATGTGGGAATTATTTGGGTTGGTGAAAGCTCATCCAGGCAAAAAGAATAGCAGTGGCCGCTCTATGAATTTAATCATTTAGACTACCGGCACCCTGACAGTGTTTAATTTTCTAATTTAGATATAGTCAACATGGTTGAAGTTTATGGATACATTGGAATGAACTGCATAAACTCGAGGGAATTCAGCAGGGCTGGGATGACAACTCCTAAGTGTGAATCAACCTCTACCACAAAATGTTTATGCTGCCATTCGCTTGTTAGAATGACTAACAGGGTTTGGCTCAAACCTAATTAAACCAATAGGGAGCTTTTTCTACTGACTTCATCTGTATTTGAAGAAAGTAGACCCTCAGAGTTTAAGTATGTTACTCTTCTTCTGTGGCATGTCCATCCTCCATTGTCCTCAAGGACATCCCTGGTCATATTTAGGATAGTCTGTTTATTCAGGAGGAGTCCTTTCATTCTCCCTGTGGAATCATACTTCTCTCCTTGGAGCTTGTCTTTACATCTCTCATTCATCTGCCTTTCATCTGTACACATGCCTCATCAGATGAAGTTTTCAAAATCCCATCTGGGGTTTTCCCTCCTTTTTGCACTGGTTAAATGGTTCACCTACAGCTGTTTCAGAGTTTTCCTCTAATACTGTCATCCAAAGACCAGCACTTTCTTTATGTAACACTTACCGTGAATGCTTATTCAAAACCAGAAGGTGGTACTGGAATGAAAAACAACTCCATCCCCAGCGTTTGTTGTGTGACATAGTTCAGCTTTACACTGGCAGGCGGGGAGGCCCAGAAAAGTGGATTAATGGAAAGAAATGAGGCTGAGGATCTAAAGGCACCATTGTATAAGATTTGGAGATTTCACTTTGGGCTAGTGCTAGTCTGGCCATGTGGACTGAATGGCCATTTGTGGCTGGAGCAAATTAAATGTACTCTTGGTCTTCCAGCTTAGTTTCATCCAAAGGAATTCAATTTGTGCACTCCAAGATGACTCAGCGATGGTAAGTGGGGACAATTGGGACATCAATTTCAAAGGGCACTCTGGTTCAAACTAAAATGCACCCATAACTTCATTATCTGGGTCAGGAAAAGGTCTGAGGATATCAGAAGAAATTTTATATGAATGTTTGGCAAATATTGTCAAGAGATGGATGTACACAACACTAAAAACAAGCAAAATGTTATATTTACCTGAATGGCACAAGGGAAAAACTACTCCTGCATTGAAATACCATTACAAAGGAGAAGATAGGACACTGAAATCAAAACAGTGAGAAAGAAAGAGTCTAGAAAAAACCCCAAACTTTAGATATTAATTAGATAAAAGCAAAACATTAGAGAAGGAACATAGAACTGAACACCAGGAGCTGACTCTTAAAAGCACACATATAGTCTCTGTTAAATTATGGTTCTGAAACATAGAGTTTCTAGCAATTTTTTATAAAGAAACTGTTTCTTAGGGGAGTTGAATTTATATTTGTACTTTACTGTCTTAGTATATATATAGCACAGGAGATTATAAATAGCACACATATAAAACAAAAATAAAGAGTCATTAGCATCTGTGTTTTCCTTGATCCACTTAATTAGGAAACATCTGTGGTGTAGTCAGTGTTCTTTTCCATAATTATTTAATACGGGACAGGATGATATGAAGACAAAATATGTCTCTGAGAGATTTTAGCTCACCAATTTATCATGCACATGTTTTAAATGTTTTTAAAAGGTGCATTTTCAACATGGAAAGAAATCATACATCATAGAAAGCCACCGACATATGTCAACTGCTTTTACCTTCAAAAAGCAGATTTTCTTCTTGATCGTTGGGGGCGGGGTGTTAATAATTTTGTTAACTGAAAGTAAAGTTAAGGGATGGTTTACATAGACAAAATTGGGAATTTATTAAAATTAATGAGTGGAATTTCTTCCTTAGGAAGTTTTTATACTTAGGTCTTGTAACAAATGAGATTTTTAAATCTCCTAAATTGGCAAAGTCCTACGAGGTATTGAAGTACAAAAATGTAGATTAGGAAAGTTTAGAATTAAATTTGCATTTTTTTCTGTTGAAGCATGAACACTATTCATTTTTAAATATAATTTTCTACCATGTATTTGTTATAGTTAGTAAAAGAAAAGAAGATATATGTACTGCTACTTAATAATGTCCAGTGGCAGAAAAAAATAAAATGTAGTACATTTTTCTCCCACTTATAAAAAAGCAAAAGAGAATAAAAGCAAACTGAAGGGAAAGCTTGTTTATGAAGACAGAAATGTAGGGAATTGATTTATCTGTGAGTGTCCAGGCTTGGCTGAAAAAAGACTATGTCAGAAACAAATCTTTTCAAAGAGTGGTTTTATTTCTTCCCTAACAACAATTGTTGCATGACATCCCTAGAAAAAGCTGTTGTTCCTTTTGCACTTTTATATCCTTCAAAAATCTTTACAAAAATTAACTGTGCACCTATGACCTAAGATCCCTGTAAAGCATGGCAGGTCAACTTTATGACTTAACTATCTGTTAGTATTTGAATTAATAATTTTGGTTGCTAGATAATTTCTTTGGTTTTGTATTTGTTTTCAGTAGCTGAAATATAATATGTAGGTTAAGGGAGAGAGTTAACCTTTTAGGAAGGAGAGACTGAGAATGATCTTTTACTGCCCTTATCTTCCTCTTGTTTTCTTATGGGCTGGTCTCAAACTTTACTTCCCATCCTCAGTTCTTGATCTGTGGGCAAAATAATCCTAAAAAAAAAAAAAGAAAAGAAATGGAGGATTGTTTGACTCCTTATTTATCTGTATTCACAGGATTCTGTCACTGGACTGTTGAAAAGCCATCAGAGAAGGGTAGGATGGTGGTGAGGGGGGGAGAAAGGGGAGGCAGTGGGAAGAGTGGAGTGAGGGAAGAGGGGTAAGGAGTCAGTCAACAGAGCCAGTTAATTTTGAGATAGCTGTCTGACTGGTTTTGTTTTGGGAGTATAGACTTTCTCACTGTTAAGTGACCAAATTATTTTTCTTTTTGTCCACCTTGGACTGTGGAATGATGAGGGCCCCCAGAAGAGTAAATTAGAATTTGATGGCTGTGGTAACAGAGAGGCTGAAAAGTCAACTAGGTTGTTAAAATAAGCCTTTCCTCCCATGCATTGCCATACGTGCCAGCACCAAGTGTTCCTGACAGGAGTGAGAAAATAAGTGAGATAAAATTCCAATTAGATCAGCTTAATTCAGTGATGAAGGTGATGTTCTAAACACCAAGAAGAAGGAGTGAGAGCAAATACCAAAGCTGCTGTAATACAAACTCCTAGTATAATATACAGATAATGACATTTAAAAAATCTTGTAGTTTTTTAGTTTCCTCCTAGTTCACAAGGAGTCATTTTTCTGACATGTTTTCCATTCACAGTCCCCTCAGATTTTAACAATGTATTCAGCTTGTGTCAGAATTAATTCTAAGAGAGTGACAGCTTCTGGTACATACATTCAAATGTCACTACGGGACCAGTAAAATGTTGTGAAGGTATCTAATACAGAGTCAGAGGGGTATGGAAAATTGTATATGTAAATAACAACCAAAAAAAATCATTGAATAATTAAGTTAAAATTGTCTTAAATCATCCCTCAGTTAAGTGTGTCAACCTAAAAAAATAGAGGGTGACAAAGCTGACCATATGAAATACCACAAGTATTAGTGGACTGATCTTTTAGCAGTATCTTAGGGCTACTTCCCTTCCTCAGCTACATTCAGTTTACATCATTAAGAACTAAAAGGGACACGAACAGTTATCTAATGCAGGTTTTATTCTGCCTCTGCAGAAGACACCACCTCTCCCATAGTCAGGGTCCTAAATAATTTCACAGACTAAGGGCTTATCTGAGGTAAATTTGGACCATGTAAATATTTTATGGTGGTATTCTGCTGGTAAAAAGATCCATTAGAATGTAATGACAGTTTTCAGGCTTCTCATAATTAGGCCTGAGTCTTCAGCATATAAATAAAGAAAAAACCAGACAAGAACACATGGGCTTTGTGGTACATTGTGCCTAGAAGAGATATTTTAAAAGTTTCCTGAAAAGAAAAGGAAAGGTGATTTCTCTCTATTGAATAAGTTTACTGCCTATTATTTATATTTTTTATTAATCCAAGACTTCAGAGTTTTTCTTGGTCTGCAGCAAGAACCAAGAACATGTTATCCTCTTGCTTTTTAAGGGAGAGAGAACAAATGGTAGAAGCAGCGGCTAATGACCTTCTTTTATAGCATCAGAAACTTGCCATACTTCAGGCATGTTGCGTGGGGCAAGATCATTCCTTAATGATATTAAAAATCTCCTGGAGTTCGGTGGCACAACCAGAACTACATTTTCTCCCACTGCAGGGTCCTTTGACCTTGTCAATGGTTTTGTTTTCTCCTACTGTTTCCCCATGGCATATTACGGCTTTGGATTTTTTTTCTCTTCTATACTATAAGTCTTAAGTTATCAGATACTGGGAAGCAGTATGTGGCACAGATATCCTACATACTTTTCTAGATTAGGCTTTTGCTTGTGATTATAAGAGTCTGGACTTGTTGATCCCCATGGGCAAAGTGTGGGTCACTAGCTGTTTCTAAAAGCTTTTGATCAATTTTCAGTAACAATGGTGATACTGAAGATGGAACAGAGGCACCATAGCTGTGGGAATGTGGAAAAGGAAGTTACAACAGCTGAAGTGGAAACCAAAATTCAAACAACTTAATGTACTCAAGTTGGGGGAACCAGATAATCTCCTTGCAATTCTGCATGAACTCACACGTGAAGTTGCAGATCCAGAAGCAGAACTTTTTAATAAATCTGTTAAATCAGGGAAGGTATAACTGGAAAATGGTCAACACAGGATATGCATTTAAGAAATAGAAAATAAAGAATGGTCTACATAACTACTTGGTATGTTAATTATGGGCAAGGCTTTAGAACACTCCAAGGATGATTAAAAATGTAAGGGTAAATGAAAACAGAATGGAGAATGGATTTACCCATCTTGCATTTTACGGAAACAATATTAGATGACTGATTTTCTAAGACAAGGAAATCAAAATCAGTCTAATTTCTTAGAACTCCGGTAAAGAATTTTATATGACTTCATGTGAAGAATTTAACTAGTTAAGATAGAGACAATTAAATTCATTTAAGAATTGTCAGTCTTTACAGACACTCTACTCAAAATGTCTTTATTAGAAAATTCATTGAGTGGTTCCACTAGTGATTTTGACACAAAAAGTAGGAGTATGCAATGACTTTTAGTAAGAAAGTTAGAAAATTTTGTTCATGCAGAGAAGGACAGGAATACTTTATGAAGAACTGAATAATCCTGAGTACGCAAAAATGCCTATGAAATGAATGTAATAGTATAATAGTGCAAAATTGAGCACTGATGAATTAAGAGGAATTTCCGCTATAAGATGAACAGACTGAAACAAACAAGAAGGTGACTAATCTTGGAGAACTAGTCGATCATAAGACGAAAATGTGCCTGTATCAAGAAGTATCACAAAACTAGGAAATTTAAAAAAACAGCTGTAAATTTATATTTCCAGTAGATCCGACATAGTAATGCCATTATCAGAGAGCTTTTTGAGTAAGGGGAATTTCAGAAAAGCCTCCCAGTCTGGCATAGCTGCACACTTTTCTGCTTATCTATCCTTAGATTAATTAAGGCTGGAATGGGAGCAGAGGAAAGCTACCAGCAGATCAAAGTAATGAAGAGTCAAGCATGTAAAAGAAGGGAAAGAAGTTTGGCTTGTTTTTTAGTGCAGGGAAATGACTGACGAGAAAACATATTTTTCTCTATCAATAAAGAGAGAAAAGCTATGTAAACTGAAGGATGCAGCTGATATCAAAATACTTGGGTGTAAAATGGCTAGTAATTTATGTAAGATGGAAGGCTTTTCATCATCAGAAGATTTCTAGCTCAGTCTTTTATTATTAATGGGTGTTCAAAACACCTCTATGGTTTCAAGATGGAACATGGTAAAATGTATTAAGGAGAATAATACATGATTATGTATGTGTTATGTCTGTATGTACTGCCTGGAAAATGGAATCCAACATTCACCTATCAGTCCTGTATTTCCTCAAAACTTGGCTAAATCATAAGCCCTTTAACTTAACAAAAAAATGTAATGACTTTTACCTTTCTTTTTGCTTTCCAGATCTATTTTGTTCTCAGAGGTATCTTCCAAAGTTTGAGGGCTGCGATCCTACTTTATTTTCTGATAAAATTCTTATTTCTCAAATAATAACAGTACTCCAGCAAACAGAGTCTAAGAATTAGAAATCTGGCTTGTAATAACACCCCCAAACCCCAGCCAATTCTACACAGTCAGCAGAGCCAAGAGGCTTCAGTCAGGCAGGTCTCCCCTGAGACCTTGTCTGTTGACAAGGAATAGACAACTAACAGAGAGCTTTTTTATGCCTCTCCACAAATCCCTGTTGGGCACTCATTCTGAACACTTGTGTGCCATCCTGTTTCCGCCTCCCCCATGTCAAGGAGGATAATGTAGCAACAAGTAAATGTTTGGGGAAGGATGCTCAGGGATTTGGAAAGGCATCCATCCATGCAAGGTGCAATGAATTAGGATAGGACTCTTCAGCCTGGCAAGACATGACTGAGGAAGGATATCATAGATATGTATGAAATATCTATTTCATACATAGGGAAAGGGAAGGGGAGTATGGATCAATTGCTTCCAGTAAAGAGAAAAGAAAAAGGATGTTAAAATGAAGCTAGAATGTGACACGTTCTACACAGAAACAAGGGAGGCTGGTTTATCAGTAGCGTGCAGTCAAGCTGCGTAACTCCTTGCCTCAGGATGCTGCCAGGCCTGGCTCAGAAAATCTCTGAGCTGTCTGCTGCTGGAGATGAGCCGAGTATCCTGGAGAAGCATTGTTAAAGCTTGACCTGATCTTACACATTTCCAGTCTTCACTACTGCCAGCATCAGCTGGGTGAGGTGGAGATTTGTTTTGACCTAATGCTTCTCTCTTCTTACATTAACTCTGGTAAAAGCTGGAAAGGGTAGACCAGCTTTGGAGCTTGCAGAGGAAACATACTCTTGTCTGATCCACAGCAAGTTTGTGTCTTCTGCAAGCTATGCGTCAAGAAAAACAAGGATTATTTCCTTTCCGACTGCCCCAAAGGCAGACAGCTGAAGCTGCAGCACAAAACAAGCAACACAGCCTCTTTTCAAAATCCTTTTGACAAATTCAGAAACTGGTCTAGAGAGTATTGCAGGGCATTTCAACAGGGTCTGGAGCAATGACCCACCAAGGTTTCTTCCTATCTCAAATATGCCACCATTCTTTGTGAAAATGGCATCCTTTACAAATGTGCTCACTGGTGTACTGTCTCAGCTGCTTCCTCCCCTGGCAGAATCAATTCTAATTCTTGCTTTTCCCTCAAGCCCCACAAAACCAAGCTAGGAGGGAGCTGCACTGCAGCTAATTGGAAGGAAATGAAGGAGATTTAATTCGTCCTCCTATTTCATTGCAAATAGAATTGTTCCAGTCAGCTTCTCACATGCAATGCTGGTGAATACGTGTGACAGAGCAGGTTGAGCCTTTAACTGGTGATTATTCACAAGAAACAGAAGACTTGGCTTGCATTTCAGAGGGCAGGCTGTGCTTCCAGGGCTTTGTAGGAAGAGAAAAAAATGAACTGTTTACTTGCAAGCTGAACATACTTTATGTGGAAATTATGGGGAGATAATCAGTGTGAAATCCCATGCCATGGTTTTCAGAATAAAACCACAATTTAAATTAATTAGGAGAAAGCTGACTGTACCTTTGCCTCATCCTCTTTAACAGCAACACTTTTACTGTTTTCTCTGTACTTTTAAGCTATAGGATTTATGATGCACTCAGGTTTTGATTGGGGTTTTTTTTGGCATTACTTGAGTAGGAAGAGTTTTGATCTTCCTTATCTCCTTCTTCTTTTCATCTTTTCTGTATATCAAGCAATATAAAATGGTGACTCAGTGGAAAGATGTTTATTTATCACATGTCTTCCCATTGGTCCAATAAATGTAGTTTCAATAGTATTTGACAGTTTTGACTTTGAAGACGGCCATTATCTCCAAGAAGTGAAGACAGGACACTTTGTTAAGGGCCTTTGAGAAATTTCAAAAGAAGATGCAAGCTTTACATCCTTATTTTAGCATTCAAATACCAGACACAGATTGCCATCCTTTTACTTAAAGCCATAGCTGGTAATTTATGCAGAAAGGTTCTCCTTTTTTTGTCATACCATTTGTAGTTGCCAAGATGTACACCTGTTAGTTTGCTTGATCCCTGGAGCATAGAAGTTGATTTCCCATGCATGTTTAAAAAATTATCAGCTTGAAGACCAAAACTAATCAGGCAACTCTTCTGGTTCCAGTGCACCAAGGCTTCATGGCTGTTATACAACTGTTTTTAACTGGGACATTTATCCAGCATAGAAATTGGGAGCTACTGTAAAACTCTTCTATCAATAGCAATGTTTGAAATATGTGCCTTGGCCTCCTGCTGTTCAAGCATTGCAAATTGTCAAATTATATGTGACAGACTGATAGTGATTTGTCTTTTTCATGACAGGGAAAAGTGTTTTTCCTCACCCTGGGGAAAAAAAAGCATTCAACTACATTGAAAGATTGTTCTAATCCCATTTAGCTGTTACTTTGCAAAATGTTAGTTTGTTTTAACAGGCAGCTAAAAATTTCTCCCAAGATAGTATTCTATAATTGATGTAGGTCTTTTCTGTATTAATACAGTGTTGTATAAATTTTATAAAAATTCTGTGATTGCAGAGCCTACCCGATGACTTGTATTAATGAATGCTTTTATCTATTAAGCTACAGGAAAATTAAAATATATTTTACAGTTATTGCCTGTACTGGTGTACTACAAAGAGAAAGCCATTCAGTGAGAGCTACACAATACCTCACTTCACCTATGAAGGAACAGCTGTGGTTGGCCATGGTGGAAAATACTTGTGGTGTGAATGGTGGATGAAGTATGGAACTGCATTCCAGTGTGAATGTATTGAACACTGGGGATAACTGTGCTGGAGGCATATTTGGGTACCGCAGTTGCATATACGCAGCATAGGCATTGCTTCTTAGGCATGATTATTCATCACATAATGACTGTGTTATAGCTGTTAGAAAATATTCTCCTCTTTTCATCACAGTGTAGGATAGACAACATCTGTTAAAGAGATCCTTAAATAAAGCTAGTGTGAGATGTAAAGAGCTTCTAAAAAAAGAAAACAGGAACAAGGAAACTACAATTTTTCAGACAATACAAGAATCATCATTTTCTGTACTGGTTAGCTAATGGTACCAATGGCTAGTGGTCCAATAAAAAAAAAAATAGCCAGCTCAAAACTTCGTTACTCACTGTTGCTGGCATGTAGCACAAAAAGTAGTAGGTAGGAGGGAACAATATTAAAAATAGGTCCCTCAAATTTTTGTTAAAAAACACCTGTTCAGCATCACATTTTTAAGTAACTCATTGAATTAGCTAAGCATATTATTTGCTGACATCTTAATTAGATAATTATATGTTAATTATTCATCATCCATAATGCACAGCTGCCTGTAGCTAAAACTCAGCAATTGTGGCTAATTGCGCATTCTGTAATGAATCTTGAGTGAGACTCAACAGCACTCTGCTTCAAATTGACCAGTGTAAGAGTAATTTGCAACATGACTAATATCTAGTACTCCTGATTCTAAAGATTCTTCAATATGCTTGTCATTTCTGAGAACATTGGGATGGACTTCTTAGATCTGTTTTACAGGTAGCCCTTCACTTAGATTATTCTGTATTTTTTTCTATATTTATGCAAATGGATGTACTTATATGTGAGAAATAATGCCAAAAAAAGGCAAAAATGAGAATTAAAATCGTCTGGAAATTTGAGAACAGTATTAGTAATACTGAAAACATGCTGTTTAGCATGAAACTGACATAGTTTATACTGACATTTTTGTCAATAATATTGCTCTTTTTACACCCCCTTTATGAATATTTATAATGATCATACTATAAATATAGTATACTAAAAAGAGTATACATAATACTTTGAGAATTCAAATGTAGTATTGGCTCTAGTTAACTTACTGTAGGCATAGCTGTTTATGTTCATTACCTGGTCATTTGTAAGCTACTTTCATCAATTTTCTGTTTCTGTGGCTTTTTTGAAACTCTTATTGTGTCACCAAGCTTCCTTTCACAATTTTGGCAGTCTAAACTCTGACCTACCTCCCTATGCCATCATCCTTGATGCATTAGTTATTGTACTGTAGCATGCAGGGTACCTAGCCTCACTTCACCAGAGCCAAACATACCATCACTTGGGTTTGTGTAACTGAAAGAGGAACCCCCCAGAGTGATTCTCAAACTGCCATGCAGCATTACACCCATACAACAGAGAGATGCTTAGAAACCTTGCTGTCATTTTCTAGCCTTGTTATTTGGTCTATCACTTGGAGAGGGGATTTGATGAGACATGCAGAGACAGTTGCAGGAAACCCAACCAGCCCACTGGGGAAGCACTTTGAGATGCTGATGCATTTCTGACACCTGCATCTGCTAATCGTCAGCGAAGGAACACTTCACTTGACTGGGCTCAGCCTGACCACATGTAACCAGAAGTCAGTGCAGCTTTCGGCTGCTGTCATTTGGAGCACCGCTTGTTAAGCTCTTATCAAAGGGCAGTGTTGAAAATAATAGAACTGTTGCTAGAGACATTGCATGTTCTATACAGAAAATTCATTTGACCAAGTTTGAAGTGAAAGCATTTTTAAATTATAATGTATATGACCTTTTAATAGTTTCTGTGCAACAACAATTACAACTGATCTATTGTGTTAAAGTAACTAACTGCACTTCTTTGTATCCTCTTACCAGTACTTGCTCTTCTTGTCAAGAGTGCAAAATGCAGTTCTCTTTTGGAAAAAATCCTAGCTACCTGTTTTGGATTATTTTAAGAGTCCTTCAGGTCTACAGATAGCCATCATGGCTCAGAGTGTAGTTTGATTTAGAGAGAGTAATGCCAAAAGCCTATAAATTTATAAATATACTTCACGTAAACTCTCTGATGTGAGAACTTCTCAGGTGACAGTGAAAAAAGTCCCCTTCAAATGGAAAATGTTGTTTGTTCTTTTTCAGGGCAGGTGATAGGGGATGCTCTTGAGGAGATAAAAATGGCTTTTATTTCCTTTCCCTATGCAGAAGATCAAAAGAAAAGTAGGTAACTACCAGCCTTAATGAGCCATGCTGAAGGGCTGCATCCTGACGGAATTAATGCATCATTTATAAAGTGCTTCGTAGGAAAATGATTTAGCGAATCACATATCACTTTGATGTCTTGTAACGCTCTGGCTTATTAATATTTATGCAATGATTTCAGCAGTTACAAATGACAAAATCATGTATGCCGATGGCTGAAAGAACACATTGTGGGATCACTGGTATGGCATGGTTACAAATAGAAGAGTTAGGAAGAATCAGTACACACCGCAGGTTTTGGGACCTGAGTACAAGGCCTTGACTTGGACCCAAATAAGTGTCACTCAGTGTGGCGGAGAGATAGAGATGGTCCCTGGCAGGCTGTACACTGCTTTTGAATGATACTGCTCTGCTCATTCCAGCTGGGGCTAAAAGGCTCTGAGCAGAGACCTATCAAGCCTGCTCTTGCCAGAAGCGCAGGGCCCTGCAATGCAAATCTGCCATAGAAGGAAACAAAGAACTAAATTATGTCTTTCCACTAGAACTCTGTAAAGTGGACGAGTACTCCCAAATCACCTGTGCAGATGTAGCTGCACAGGTCCTGTTTCCAAAGACAGTGTTGTCTTCGGTTCCTGTTTCTTGGGCCTCCTACTACATTGTAGAAAGATGGAAAATGGCTGAAACAGGATGTAGGATGAGGGAATAAACACAGCACTACAACACTTCCTTTCTTGTAATGGTCAGAGGAGGCTGATGTGCTGATTGTAAGTATTTCCTCAGCGAAGACAGAGAATACCTCTTTCTCTCAGTAAAAAAAGAAAGTGTGATAGCCTACCACCTTTTTTCAGTAGGGATGTCAGTCCTCTGTAAGTGTACCAAATTGCTTAGTGCAATATGCCAATCAAGGTGGGCTCGTTCTAGTGCAAGGTCTGTAGGGTACTAAACAGAGCAGTAGTTTTCAATCTTTTCCTTGAGACACAGGGCTCCAGAGTGCTCAGACCTGGGCCTCAGGTTTCTCAGGTCTTGCAGTGGCTCAGACATTTTTCTCTGATTTCCATCCAACTCTAGGAACTCTGGCCTCTGGCTTAACAACTTCAAGCATGATTTGGCAAACAAGCAATGAATATAACCTTAGCCAAATAATTTCTTAACTGTAGTCACTTTGCTCTTAAAAAGG
Organism: Haliaeetus leucocephalus; assembly: GCF_000737465.1. Classification (NCBI taxonomy): domain Eukaryota; kingdom Metazoa; phylum Chordata; class Aves; order Accipitriformes; family Accipitridae; genus Haliaeetus; species Haliaeetus leucocephalus. The sequence continues at coordinate 7,246,192 of NW_010972942.1, read as the reverse complement.
CACAGACGAGTCAGAGGGCTCTGAAAAAACATACAAGCCCTAAGGCAGAGCCTTGCTTGCCCCATTCTCCATCTTTTGGTAACTAGCATTTCAGGCTAGGCAAAGTTCCTCTTCCCTTGTCTCCCCTGGCAAATTCTTATTAAGCAATGGCATACTTAAAGTAGCACCTTCTAAATGTCATCTCACTCATCTGTCTCCTTTTTCCACATATCCAGACTGAGGACCTGTAGGTATACAAGTTAAACTCTTTGGTCCAGCAATTAAATGCAAATTCCCAATTCCTCTGTACAGCTTTGCCATTCACTGTAGCTCTAAAGCATTCTTCCTGGGCAGAGAAGCTGTCTGAAGTATTTCACAGGACTCTGCTTTGTCTTCAAATGGACAGGAGTCCAACACATAGCAGAAAGAAGTGGAATTCCTACTTGGAGCCAGAAATATCCTAGCCTATCACAGAGGAAACTGGGCATTCAGTTAGTCTGGATTCACAGTTCATCCCTGACGTTTGTTCTTGAATGCATGACTCTTCACCAATATACTCTGTTTTGTGTAAAATTTAGCTAGAACTGAATGTACCAACAATCCTGGTGTGACAAGTTCCCAAACTCAGTTTTGGTAGCACTGCATCGCATCAGGAATAGCTGAAGAGGAACTCTTCTCTCCTTGTTTTTGTACTTTGCCCGAGGACAGAAATGTATTACCTTTCTCCTCCTCCCTCAGTGAATATGGGGATTCACATCTTCCTTGGAAGCATCTAGTTGCTGTTGGAGACAGCTTAATAAACATTTTTTCATTTCCTGTGGTCTGCACTACATTCTCTAGGAAAAAGGGGAAAGAAAGCTCTCATACGAAAAACTCTAGGTTGTTTGGTACAAAAACACAGGGAGATGATTCTTTTGAACCCCTCTGGCAGCCTGCTATTTACTGATTCTGCCATTTTCTATACTTCTGAAAAACTTGTTGTTTCAACAAGTTAAAAGCTGACTTGGTTTGCCTGCACGCTCAAATGGAAAGATAAATATGCCTTCTCTTTTTCCTTAGTATGTAGCATGAAAATAGTCAAGATGATTGGGATTTATGTGGACAAATGTGGTGGGCTTCTAGTATTGGATTGTAAAATGCAATTTGGGATCACTAAGAACAAATATATATTTTAAAAATCTGATTAAGTACTTATTTCTGAAAGTCAAATACAAGAAGTGATTATTAAAACTTTTAAATGTTTTTTTACTTACAGTATTTGTCATTTCAGAGGGAGCAGTTACTGTGCAGATGTAAATTTGTCTCATCATGAAATTACATTACAAGAACAGGAAAATATTAAGATCAAAAAACTCTATGATCTGATAAATTTTCTTTTAAAAGACTTCTGTAGATTCTGAGGAACTAAGAGTATCTGCGCAGAACCCTACTGATTTGGGGTATAATATTAGACTTCCTCAAGTAAAGCAAGTCCAGGGAGAAAGCATTTAACTTAAGCATATCTTTTTTCTGTTTGGTATAACTAGAATTTCTGCTGAGTTTATTTGCTTTTGCACAGGCTTTTAGTGGCTTACATGGGACCTGAATTTCATGTAGAGCATAGAGGGGAAGAACGAGGCTCTGAAATGCCCCAACATGCAACCAAAATGTGCCTCTAAAGATCTAGAAATGTAGGAAATGATGTGGATTTCTGTCCTAGGGATCAAAACCACTCCAGACCTAAGAAAAAATGGGAAAGCTCCTCCAGCCATTCTTTACTGTTACATGGGATACTGCCTGGAAACTCTTTTCTCTATTTTCTATTTAGGAATTCAGTTCAGAAGTGATCAGTGCAGAGGCTTCAGCAGAGGTAAGTAAATAACGCTGAACGAGTAAAGCACTGCTTGGTAGACCTTTATTATACTCACGCAGACCCTCTGGATAACCCAGTTGGTACAAAATTAATGTATTTCAGTATTCTTGACAAGAGGAAACAAGGCATGGACTGCCATTACCTGAGTTTTATTACTGATGTTTTAGAGATACATTAGACACAACGTCCTCTACAGAGATTAATGATGAAATATTGTCGTAGTTTAAGGCCAGCTGGCAACAAAGCACCATGAGGCTGCTCACTCACTCCTCCCCTTGGTGAGATGGGGAGGAGAAAATATAATGAAAAGCTCATGGGTCGAGACAAGGACAGGGAGGGATCACTCACCAATTATGGTTACAGGCAAAAAGCAGACTCATCTTGGGAAAATCCAAAATCAATTCAATTTATTGTCAATCAAATCAAAACAGGATAATAAGAAGTAAAAGCAACCTTAGAACACCTTCCCCCCACCCCTCCCTTCTTCCCAGTTCAACCCCACTCCCAGTTCTCTCTCCTTCCTCCCCCCAGTGGTGCAGGGGGAAGGGGAATGGGGGTTGGGGTCAGCTCCCCACACCTTGTCTCTGCCGCTCCTTCCTCCTCAGGGGGAGGAGGACTCCTCACCCGTCCCCTGCTCCACCGTGGGGTCCCTCCCACGGGACACAGTCCTCCATGAACTTCTCCAATGTAAGTCCCTCCCACAGGCTGCAGTCCTTCACGAACTGCTCCGGCGTGGGTCCTTTCCGTGGGCTTCAGTCCTTCAGTCACACACTGCTCCAGCGTGGTCTTTCCCACAGAGTCACGGCCATCTTCGGGGGCATCCCCCTGCTCCAGCGTGGGCTCCTCCCCGCGCTGCAGGTGGGCATCTGCTCCCCTGCTCCCCTCCACGGGCTGGGGGGGACCAGCCTACTGTCTCACCACGGGCTGCCTCCCCTCCTTCACTGACCTCACTGTCTGCAGAGGGGTTCCTCTCACATCCCAATCCCCTCTCCCCTGCTGCAGGTTTCCCCTGCTTCAATCTGTTCTCCCAGAGATGCTACCACCGTCGCTGATGGGCTCAGTCTGGGCTAGCGGTGGGTCCATCTAGGAGCCGGCTGGCATTGGCTGTGTCGGACACAGGGGAAGCTTCTAGCAGCTTCTCACAGGAGCCACCCCTGTAACCCCCTCCACCGCTACCAAAACCCCACCACACAAACCCAACACAAATGTACAAAGGGCTCTTTTCCTCAGTGCACATGAATATGACTGGTGTGCCTGAATTAGGTCTGCTATTTAGATCTCAGTATCCCAGTTAAAGATTGTTTTTTTCAGGGAGTGTGACAAGAATACTGATCTAATATTCAGTGGACTATAGATATTTCTGGAGAGCAGAGAGACTGCTTTGACAGGTATAGCTGCAAATCTATGATCAATAATGGAAGATATATCTCAGTTTATGACAATCTCTTTTATTTCCCTGATATTCATCTTATTTCATCGCAGCCAGGGAAATAGCATTCAACTCTATTTTGGCAGATGGCAGGGCAGTAAAAGTATTTGTAGTGTGATAATTGATTGAGGAATACCATTATTTAATGGGTTTTAGAGAAAAATAACTATCTATTTAGATGTAGGCTTTTTTATAACTTAATTTCAGCAAAATCAGAATGAACATAGTTTATTCAGAATGTCTTCATCATGTAATATTTCCCAGAAGAATCAGTAAAGAAATAAATGTGTCTTACAAAGTAATACAACAGTTTAACCTGCTATGATATGACTAACTGTAGAAGGATTTTGAAAACTTAATTTCAAGCACTGGTTGTTTAACAGATTTATTAAAAACTCTTCACACTTCAGTAAACTTTACACATTGTAGCTTTCATTCATTTGCTCCTTGACAGGTCGAATGGGAATATGCAATGCAGTTATTGGATATTTACCTTTACTTTTTTTTTCTTTAAACAGAACAAGTATTATTGGCTTTTATTAAGACTTATACGGTAAAAAGAATCCAATAGTACAATTCAGGCAGCACAGAAGTATGACACATATCTCTGAATTCATTTGGAGATAAAGTACTTAAAACTGACAGCTGTTTAAAAATATGCATTATGTTAACAATCATATTTCCAGACCACAGTCATTTAATTATTATGTTCAGTGTGTTACCTCTAAGTAGTACAATTGTTCTTCATTCACAGAAATGAATGATGGCAAGACATTTCTCAAAACTAAATTGTTCTTTTGATAAAACTGTTGTGGCTAAAACCCAAAAGCTTTGTTAAAAAAATCTTTCAGTAGTACACAGGTTCACATTGGAAAAAAGGGGTAAGTAAAAAAAATACATAGCTGAGAAGCATGTAACTTTTGCATTCTAACTTTTGCATGAAACTAAATTATGTTTTTCCATTTCCCCATAATTGTATATTTGTTTTGTTCTCTGAGCAGAGTGAGTTTTTTCATATGAAAATTTTACTGATAATTTTTAAAGAGCTTGTTTCACTTTACTGAATAATGGTAGTAATTACAAATCTACTTAGTAAATAATGCATGCAATTGAATTCTGTGCTGGGTTGTTTAGAAGATCTCATGAATATACGAAATATTTCTGTGGGAAACACAGGATGTGAAATCTAGTTTGTGTAGCTTTCACCTAACAGAGATTGGGACACATCTATTTCTCTGTCACCTTTGCTGAGAAGTATGCAGAACAGACATGATGACATAAAGATGTACCCACCCATTCATGAAAAATAAGAAACTGAATCTCACTCACACCTTTTCCTCAGCTCCTGCTTCTCACATACTCTCCTGTATTGGTCAGCAGCAACAAGAAGCTGTTGTTTTGTAAGAAGTCAATGGGAGGCATCCAAAGTGACAATCTTAGAAGATTATCTATCTTCACAAGTTTATTTTGGATTTTAACTTTATTTTGTTATGGGCAAAGTGGAACTTTTCCAATATTTACTTAGGTTGTTTTATTTAATTATCCAAGCACGTTACCGTGTTACCTGACACCAAGAAATGGAGCTGTTCTTGTGGTAAATTGTTTCCCAGAATGGAGTAAATGCTGTGGGGATGAAGTGTAAAACAGGCATCACATCTGGGGCCAAATTCAGAGACAGTGTCAGCTGGTGTAAAACATACTTTGTTAAATTCACATACAGTGTCTTATATTGATGAAATCTTAAGGCCCAAAAGAAAGATTAAGAACATATGAGGAAGCATAAATTAAAGGGTGCAGGTCTCATTCTCACTTAGTCTTAAACCTTCTTAAATCACTCTGGCAAAAGAAAGAGACCTGAAGGCATGAGGAATTATACCCCCGCAATTTTCCATTATGCAGTGGGCTTTCTTATTCAGGGCAACTGCAAGAGGCTGCACCAGACCAGCACCCGACATGTGGCATAGCGGCAGAAAATGGGCAAAATTGGTATATGGCCAGACTGGCCTTTGCTTGTAAAGGACGCGCGAGGAACAGAGCATGAAGCTAAGCAGCTCTGAGGATATCATAGCTTCTACTAGGGGCAGGATAGCCCCAGAAGATAGATCAAACTGAGGCAGTTTTGACTTCTCTAACATGCCTTTACATCTAATCACATATGCATAATTTCCACTTTCCATCTCACAGGCTGGTTTACAGTCTCTTGGGATTCATCTCCCTTCATCTGAAGGTGCTTCAGTCCACCTTGTTTTCCTTCCTCTTGGCCAGGCCCTAAGGCCACACCAGCTCTAAGCTATGCTCTTGTTCCATGCTGGAGGCAAAGGAGGTTCCCTGAGCACATGACTAAACTTCAGCCATTTTATAGCTCCTGTCAGATTCCTTTGACCACTGAGAGACATGAAGAAATCTGAGCTTACAGCTTTTCCATTGTATTACAGTTGCTGGAAGGTACGGAAGTAAAAAGGTGGGAATGATGCATCTTTTTCTATCCAACCACCTTGTTTGCATTTTGGGCAAGACTGTCAGTCTCACTGCAGTGCACAGAACTATCACTCCAACCCATTTTATTGTAAAGAAAGAGGGAAGGACTTGACTTACAGTCCCCTTCCCAATGCCATTTCCAAGTAAAGTATCAAAACCTTTGCCTTTCAATCACCAGCTAAGGATATCTGTGACCATTTCTGCACCTTCGTGGCAGAGTGCGATTAAGTCTGTGCCTCTGCTGCTGATGCGCGATACTTATGATAGCTTCTGCAACAAGACCACATGAGCATATATCCTCTGAGGTTACTTTCTTGGCAGCTTTAAGGCCAATAGATGTTCACAATCACACAGGGCTGCCTTTTCAAGACAGCACTTGATTTTAAACTGGAATGCTTCGTATTTCTAGTCCTTAAAGTAGAGTAAACAACAAATCCAATGTGTGTGTTGCCACCTGACACTTGCTGTCCTCTGTTTTTTCACAAGGTAGTCATCCCACATCTTCCTTTTGGGAGGCTGGCTTAGTGCTTGTCTCAAAAAGCTCCTTGCTTTGCTCTGTTATCCTCAGTCCCACCTACTGCTGCATCAAGGTGTATTTGAAACTTTGTTCCTTGTTTTCACTTGCAGTCACATTAAATTAACATAAGCTGTTCCTTCTGATGTAGAAAGGAAAACAGTGTTGGTCCATCAACACTCAAAGCTATGAGGTTCCGTTGGTGGCTCTCTAGTTACACAGGGACAGCCATGAAAGTGACCTACCTGTGTGATTACTGCTCATTCTTTGTATTGCTTTATCCCTCTACTCTGACAAATAAAAAAGAATCCCTTTAATCCAGTTAGGTAACCATGTAGAAGTGAGTAGGGGAAAGTAGAGTACACCCTTTACATAAAGGTAATGCAAATAGTTGTAATATTCTTCATAGGCCTGTTTCAGTCATGCAAACTCCGTCCTTGCCATAGTATGTTCCCTGCATACTCTCATTGTTGTCTGGTTGAGGTTAGAATTAATTAGTATCTGACGTCTCCTCTATCACTTCTTGTGACAATCCTCTTGGGTTAGTTTTCAGTATAGATCTATCTACTGTTAATTCTAACTATGTCAGTACTAAATAGGTGTCATTTTGTGCTTCATAACAAGAGAGAAGCTCTCTTACACAAAGTGACAGCATTTCCAATGGACATATCATTCTAGTTGGAAGTTTAGTGATACAACATCTCTATTGGTTAAGTTACTAAAGAGGATCCTGAGGAGTTTTTTGCTTACTAGGCTTCCAAAACCATGGATCATTTGATTATAAGTGAAAGAGCAGAAAATGAAGAACAAAATTCATTCTTACTCTGGATTGAATTTTCCTCAGAGTATTTTTCACAGTCTGGGAGCTGGTCCTGACTATCCTGAACTTCCTGATCAGCTTAAACATAAATATTTGTGGACCTACATTGTGTTCTGTCATTCTAGATTTCACACTAATTATAATTAAGGTGCAGCATAAATAATGGACAAAGTCAACAAAAGCAAATAATTTATCCTAGAAATGAGAAATATCAAAGGCTAACAAAAATTCCACGTTACCAGTAAGCACACAATTCAGGCTTAAGTATGTATATGATTATGATATAAATAATCTGAGAAAAGCAACATATGCAAAATCTATACTGTTGATGGTTTTTAAGTGGTCGTATTTTAACCTAAGTAGCAGAAATATTTTATTCATTTGAGCCTGGGGTGCAATAATAACTTTAGACCTAAGAAGTATGAAGACAGCCACTACAAGGATAGTCCTATTAGACATATGTTGCAATCCTAAAGGAACAGTGTCTTCTACCCATCTCTCCCTTAGCTCCAATTTTATTCACTATCAGATTGTACACAGATATTTCCTGCACAAGCTGCTGAGTACAGTGTTTACATTAAGTAAATGTCTGTGCAGCTCATAGACTACTGACGATGTAAAAGGGTTTTGTTAGATTATGTTGCTGTAGAGTCCTTTAGGATTACAGTAGCACTAACTGAGGTAGCTGCATCCCTGCTGTTTGGGCAGGCAGCTGTGTACATGTGTTCCAGCCAGATGAAAGTTATTCTTCAAGTATTGTGTTCAATAAAAAAGGAATTGATTAACTTTATCTCATCAAGTTCTACACAACCCAGTTCTGAGTGTATTTTACCTTGGAAGACTTGTTTTATAATAAAATTGGAGACAATGAAGTCAACGATCAGCTAATTTTACCAAATTTTAACTCTTACACACTAGGCCAAAAAGAATAGATTTACGCAGTGTCACTTGGATACTCTAATTCAAATAAATCTAAAATACTGCAGTATTTTACTTACACAGAAATCCATAATCACTTTGGAAAGCTAAAATGAAGAATCACATATTTCAATTCCTAGAAATGAACTATTAAAGGCATGTACTACAGTTAAATAGTATATATATCATAGTATAACAGGAATTCCTAACTAGCCAATGTGTTGGCTTCTTCCTTGTCCTGAAATCCCAGCTGCAATGTAGCATGGCCTTGGCTTCACTTCCCAGCCTCTATCTTCTCTAGACAATTGAGTGTGAAGTCTTCCCACTCTTCAAATGGAGATCAGGTAACTTAGTTTAGTTGATGCTCTCTGGCAACAGGGAACAACACTGTTGATGTTTTTTGTTCTACACTGTGACCTGGTGCTATCTCTAAATCAAAATTCATTTACCTCTGAAATTGAAGAGTTTTCTTTTATTTTGTTTAGATGAATCTATTAATTTTCCTTCCTGACTTTTATATCACAAATGTATTGACAATCTGTCTATCCTTATGAAGGGTATGAAACACAGGACAGCTTTATTCTCTTTTTCCTAATACAGCAAACTTTCTAGATGGCAATTCTGCCCATTACCATAGCAGCATTTTTCATCCAAATGTCTAAACAGAGATAGTCACATGGATTTTGTTTTCATTTTGCCTACATTAGAATGAATCCTAACACTTGGAATATTATAATGCTACCAAACAGAACCTCTAAGGAGAACACCATGCTGTCTCTAGGGCCATCTTTCTTGGTGTATTACACCTCCTGATGATGTGAAAAGGGTACCCTTCCATCCCCATTGAGAACATATTCCTAGCAAAAGATAATTAAGAAAAGCAAACACTTTCTTTTTAAAATATCAGTCTTTTATAACTACATCAAAAGCTGAAAGACTTCCAAAACTGAAGAAAAAAAGATTTCTTAAAGCTGAAGTATTACCAATTCTTCTCAATAACTCAGATCTTCAGAAAAAAAAGTTCAGGGAACTTTAACAAGTACCAACTTTGTGAAACTTCAGCAAGTTATTTTAAACAGGTCTCTTAGTTTCCTCCACTTTGCTGAGTATTGGGATATTTGAATCATTTAGCTTCTTTAACTGAATTATTTTGCACACCACAATCCAGATTTTGCAGTACCAACAGTTCATCATGAAACAGAGCTAATGCAGCACCAGGAAATAGCTAAAGCAAGAGAAGAAACAGATTTGTTTAATTTTATACACATATTCCTTAGAAATCAGTGATGAGGGTAAAGAAAATCCAGAACACTTATAAAGCTTTCCTAAAAAATGTTTGGATAAAATGAATCTCATATTTGTGAAGTTTTCCACAGACTGTTGAAGGCTTAGTAGTAACTGTTGCCAAAACCTTAATTTCAGTTTTACTGCACTTGACCTATTCCTAAAAGTATTTTTCAAAGAGCAGATTTAGAAGATAGTCAAAAGTCAGGCTTTGAAAGCAGCAGGAATCATTAACAAATCAGGATCTTTTAACAGTGCTATCTGAGATGGTGTTTCCTTCTCTTTAGAAATACGGTTAACATCTGTGTTTAAACTTATTAATGATGAATACTGGGTGTACATGTATATGTCGTGTACATGTGTATATAAGTCTATATGAGCAAACAATTTTGCATGCAAAATGCCTTCTGCCATGCTTACAGGAACAAAATACAATCTAGACAGTCTTCACATTGCAAAGAATCTCACCATTTCATAACTCAATACAGTTGTACACTCCCAAGGGTAAGAAAAAAACACCACAAGAGACATGAAAAAGATAACATATATAACTTATATGTGAAACTCTTTTTTTAGCTGCCAGTACTGAGGATTGTAAAACTTAGAATATCTAATGGCTTAATCTGGAAAAAAGAAAAAAAGGTGATTTTACAGAAGATTTTGGATCATCAGACTCTTATCTTTCTGTTTGGAAAATCCAAAATGCACAATTTTCTCACAGCTAGAGGGTCCTTCTCACAGCTGTGGAATGGAAATGTCATCTTTGCACGATTTTTCTCAGCTTCTTGGAATTTATTTTATGTGTGTATATCACAAATGTAGTACCTGTCCCTTTTCTGTCCCTCAGCCTTCCCTAGAATATCTCATAGCTAGCACTAAATTAAAAGAAGCTTTCTTCAGTTTAAAGTGAAGTAAAACTGGAGAGATGTGCTCTGGAGTAATAAGGAAAACATGATGATTGAAAAGTATTTAACATTACTTACTGCCATGTTTGCAAATGTCAAAGACCACTCACAGATGAAGGTTTTCTTCTGTGTTTAAAGACTTTATTGTCCACGAGAAAGACATGAAATATTTCCATGAAGATGTCAAGGGATGGCAGGATGGTCATTAATACCAGTGTACTGAATGGGAAGGAAAAAAAGCAGAGTCAGGAATGCTTGTAATGCCACAATGCAAACATGACCTCAAGCGCAGAGCCCAACAGCAACAGGGAATACTGCAGAAACTGGGTGCACAAGTTAACTCCTTTTCTGTCATCTTGGTCTCTTCTGTTTTAAGTACCTTTTACCTCTCCCCAGCTGGGAGAAGCCAGAATGTCAACAGTGAACACACAGTCTCAGACATCACAACTGTAGGGAAAGAAACAAATGCTAAATGGCTGGCCTGCTAGCCAGCATGGGGAAGGTACACCTGCTCCCACCTCTTTTATAGCACTCTCCTAAATACCAAAGATTTTAAAGAAACAGGGAGATTTACCAACACTTTCTTACACAGTATCAAAGCACCAAAGGCAGGCGCAGCCAAGTAGAGTCTAGTTTTTACCATTAAACATTGGGAATGTTTCAGATACATGATCTCCAGGGAAGCTGTGCAGCCCAAGAACCAGCTCCAAGACATCTTCAAGGTGTTCTGGCCTGGCCAGCAGCTTCTGTATGGGAAACAGAAGTTCACAAAAACAGGTCTTTAGACCAAATAACAGCAGCTACTTCATCCAAGAGATCTGTTCAATAGATACACTAAAATACAGATTAGCCAAAGACTAACAATCTGGCCGTTCTATCAAAAAGGACAAGAAGGGGCAGGTGAGCAGGTTCTACTCACGTCATGTTTGTTTTCACCTCTCTTAAAGCCCAGAAAACAGTGAGACTTGGTCATTTCAAGCCCTAATGAGAAAACTCTGTTTTTAAGGCACTGGCAATCAGCCACTTTGGTGTCTAGTAGCTTTTATTATCAGATAGGTATTTCTCGTCTAGACCTTTGTATACAGGTTACAGTTGTGCTTTCATTAGCATGGTTTCTCAGTGCCTGCCAGTAATACTTCAGGAGATATGAGTGGCATCTGCCACATGCTTTTTTTTTTTCCTTCTTATCATGTCCCCAAAGCAGAAATTGTCTGTGAAGTGAAATTGTTTTGTCTGGTAGATTTTACTTTGTCATATGTACATGCTGCAATGTGCTTGTGTCAAATAGCGCAAAGTCAAAGAAATGGTGGCCCCTAGTTCCTGTGGGAGTTCATTTCACTGTCTGGCACCAAAGCTGAAAATCTCTTGTCTCCTGCAAAGACTCTTACCCTTGGGGTAAAAAGTTGTATCGCAATTGAGGGTCTGCCAGCAACTTAAATGGGAATATACCTGTTTAGTAAGACCCAGCAATTTTTAATTTACTGATTTAATTCATTCTTGTTCTTCAATTAATGATCAACCATTTCTTTCTTTTTTTCTTTTTTTTTAAACAGAATACATTCTATGAGGATTTCCTCCTTTTGATCAAAGCTTCTGAACGACTGGATACACAGTGATGTGGTGAGATTTTACAACTATTCAGGGCTGTCCTGCAGGGCTACTGGTCTGCCAGCTCACAATACTTTTTTGTTGTTTTACAACTTGACATTCATTTTAGTTTCCTCTCTACTCTTTTCCAGGAGAAAAATACACCTCCAAAACTGAAAAGTCTGAAAGGACTAGGGAAGGAAAAATTTTCAAGGTTCTAAAAAGATAAAGCTGAACATAGGAAGAAAAAGACAACTGAATAAATACAATCATATTGGTCCTGCTTTTTGCACCTCTTTTTATCCTGAGCATTAGCTTACTTCTACTGGTTTACTTACGATTCTGCGTGAATAAAGTAGAAGATTCACTTTCAGCATGAAGTATTTACTGCAATCAGTAAAGATGGATATCATATGCTGTTAAGACAATTGTATAGTTATGTTGAAGAATTAGTGAATCACTAAAATGCTGAGTGAAACAACAGAGCAGGTATTGTTAATTGGATCCAAAGTATTGCAGCTGTGGAGAAATATTGGGATAGAAAGATATTAGTCACCTTTCAGCTAATGAAAGCCGAGCAATTTCCTAACAGAAAAGGAAAGAAAGTGTTAATGAGAAAATGTAAGTTAATCTTATTATTGGTTCTCAGCAAAGCAGCAAAATATAAGCAGACAGAGGAAACCTAATTCTCTCCTCGTTTTTCTAAGTTTGCCAAAAATAAAGTTCCAGCCCTCTGAATGTAGGCAGCGTACTGGGCTAGGGAGCATTTAGCTAAATGAAGACACGCTCCTGTATCACCTCTGCTTCCTTCCCTACTTCTTATCTTGCAGTCAGGTTGAGGAAGAAGGCTAAACACCATGCCGTCTTCAGTGCAAGCCCTGTTTAGAAAGAACCTCCACAGTCAAAACACAGGTGGATCACATCTAATATACTACACACGTACCCCTCACTCTATACATGAAAAACAAGGCAGAGCATCAGATTTGCTTACAGTGGGCAGAGAACGCTGTGAGGCTGTGATATAACTTAATGTGCATGTCATACAGAATCACTCCAGCATCGTAACAGGTGTCTAATCAAAACTGGGAATCACTTAGATCCACTTTTTTCTCACTCAGAGAAGAGGCTCTTGCTTCTGTACTAAAGAAAGTAATTACACATTTCCTTTTTCTACATCTCTGAAAATATAATTTTGAACAGTGAAATAGAAATATATCACAGCCACATGTAAAATTGTTTAAAAAGTCTTCTTTTCTTCCAAATATTTCAGTGATTTATGGATTTATACTAATCACACCCTGTTTAGACTTTGGGATATGTAATTTTGGATATATACCAATATTTTACTACCACTGTCTGCTAACAGTTTTGATACAGGTCACTTTAATGTAAGATCTAGGGAAAATGAAGTAACAAAGGCTTCATTTTTCTAGGACATTAGACTAGAGACATGTTATTCATATATGCATATATAGAAGAGTAGTCATAGTATTGCTACAGTTGAAGTCAGACCAAGATCAGACAGCTACCCTCATGTCAGTTGCATGTAAGAAGTGATACTCCTGTCAAAATCTCAAGTCAGGTTATAGCCAAGAAATACAGGCATATTGTGAGTCTGCTAGGGAGTGAAAAGTAGTTGGGCAAAGGCCTTTTCTGGCTGATGTTCTAGGTATGTAAGAGAGGAGGAAGACAAGAATAAGAGACATGAAAGAAACAAGACAGAAAAAAAATCCCCAAACCACAGTATGTATTTTTACATTGTGTTTTGAGAGATGCCCAGATAGTGAACATGGAAACATGGCTCCAGGTGTTGCTTCCTTAACAAAATGAGACACCATCTCTTAAGCAGTTAGTGGTTCAGTATACTGTTGACATGTTATTAGCTCAGCATTAGGCAGTTTGGATGCTCTCAGGCACACCTGCATACCGTACCTGTAGGCCGCCTGCAAGCATTTCTGCAATCATTATACCTGCTGCCTAGGAGTTGTCTGTGTAAACTGGAGGCAAGCAGCGCTGGAAATATGCCATGCTTCTGGCTTCTTGGAGACTGGTAACATGATCCTGAAAAAAAACCCTCCAACCCCCTCTAGAGAAAGTATTTGTGCTGGGTGATGATTGCCAGAGATATGGTTTAAATGATAAGGGATTTTTAAATGTAAAAATAGATGGACAAAATAACCTGAAATGAAAGTAAATATTCTTTTAAGACAAATTTTAAGAAGGGGGGAGGGGGGGGAGGAAGTTGTGTAAATACCAATAAGAGCAGCAGATACTCTGAGATATAATAAACATTGCTTCCTGCCATCTCTCAAAAGCAATAAGCAGTAATAATGTGTAACTGTCATAAATAAATGCTATACTTGTCTTATAATATTCATATGGTGCAAATCTGTCCACAGCTGTGCAAGAAGAGAGAGCTACATCGTCAGCAGAGCTATGCAGCTTTAGAGCCGCACAGGGCCTAGAACCAGGCACGCAAGGGCTATCTTGCCTTTCTCCAGCTCTGCTCCTGCTTGTGCATTAAGAGAAAACGAAGGGATAGCGTTTTCTGTCTTGTGATTTTAAGGCATGTAATTAACCTGCTTCTATTTACTGGATACACAAGTGCTCCTGTGAGAATGAACTGTGCTCCTTTGCGGAGTGTAACAAATAAACAAAATGGACTGGCTATTTAATCAAGTAATTGCCCTAACGATGCCCTCCTAGGCACAAACATTGGTGGGTTTGAGAGAGAGCTTGAATGTTGTTGACTTTTGGTCATGTTACAAAGGCCATTTATTTGCTCAGATTTCTTCTCAGAGAAGAGCTGAACAGACAGAATTATTTCCTCTGTTCGTGACCATGGAGGAGAGTTTTTGACATTCTGGATAATTTGATTATATTTTACTACTCTGTATCTTTTCTTTTCTTAATTTATTTTAAAAAGTAGTATCTTTTAAGATGTATTCCAACTCCCTAATCAAATAAAATAATTTTAAGACAAGTGTCATTTTTTCTGGGTTTAAGGATTTAGTCTATAAGCAAAATTCCAAAGAAAAATTAAATATTAATTCAATGAGTTGCCTAATTTCAGATCAGTATGGTGTATGGAGAGCCATATTTGCAGGGCATTCACTGAGCCAACCCGGGGCCAATTGTATTCAAAAGGACAACTGAAATACTCCCAGGAGAAAAAAAAAAGGATTACTTGCTAAAAAAATACATATTTAATTATGAAATTATTATTATACCAAGCTTTGGTCATCCTTGACAATTTTTTAAACAGCTATAATCATGAAGTAAGCAGTCCTCAGCAATTACCCATCGATAACACTGCTCCAGTAGAAATGTAAATCCAGAGAAATTAATTTTTCACACTAGCAAAATAATGATATTATCCCCAAAGATGCTTCTCCTCAAACAGTCATTGTCATTTTCCTCTTATTTGGCTGCAGGATGTCGCATCTACTCTTCCTCTATCACACCTTAAAGCGGCTGATCTTAAAGGAACTCTTCACATGCTTAAAGTGGGCATCTGCTGAATATCTGGGTGAATTGGGCTCTATATTTCAGTAAGACCCGGACCTACAGCTCTATCAGCTCCTTGTCACACTTTAGTCATTTCATTTCTAAGTGCTGGAATGCAGTACCAAGCTGCCCGTATTACCCTGTCATCATTCTTACTCCATTAGGACTGGGTCCATGTTTGCTTTTAATCACCGCTCTAGTGTTTTCCAATATGTAGTTTATTGTCTCTCATCTAACAGACTATTGCTTATAATTTAGGGCTGCATGATAAACCTGTCTTCCTGGTAAATGGCTTAGCTAACGGTTCATCCAACCAGCTGAACACAGATGCAGCCAGCAGGACAGAGCCAGGAAAATGTGGTGGTTTTTTTTTTTTATAATGTGGTAATTTATTAATGGTCACTGCTCACATTCCGGACTTACATTAACTTATCATGGAATCCTAAAGTATTGTTCAAAAGTGCATATGAAGGGGCATATAAATATATATTGTCCTTAAATCCAGACTGAGCATAACTCACAGTAGAGTGTCCCAAAACTTGATCTCATCAACATTTTTGTCAGATAATGTGATACGAATAAAACAATGCAAACCAGCTGCTTGCCATTGTTTGCAGACAGTTTAAAACAAATTAAAAAATTGAATGAAAACTTCCTGTAGCTTTTCTAAGTGGAGATTTTTACTGTGCATACTCACACAGAGTATCAGTCTGTATTAGAGGGTCTCTCACCGGCATAAGGAGTGAAGTTATGGTCTCTTCTGCTTATCCTTGATGGCTGTCCAGCAGAGAAAAAGTTGGGAATTTGTACTGCACATTTTCTAAAAGATTATGGATGAAGTCCAGTGGCTCTCACAACATTCTCTCTTTTACTAAAACAAGTTGTAATGGCCAAGGTTATGCATAAGCTGTTAATGAGATCATATAATAGTTGCTCTGTTACTGTCAGATGTTACAGGAACCACAGCTCATTCTGTCCTTTTTGTAATGCATTTTGTGATAGTTTAACGGTGAAGACACTATGTCTGACCAAATTTCATGCAGGCATGGGAGAGTTATCTAAAACCATAAACATCATTTGCAGTAGAAAAACACAGTACACTGTCCTTTGTGCATAGTATCTGTTCCTTCTTTCAAGGTTACCTCATGTCTAAATTATATATATTTCATCATCCCTATTTTCCTTAATTTGTTTATAGTTATCTTTATTTTAGTACTTGCTGACTGTTCCATTCTAGCAGCAACTCTTAAATGAAAATATTGAATCTAAATATCATGTGAAAGTCTTCACATGAGATGACTCCTACTTTTGTATTGTTTGGAAATGTGCTAAAAGAAGTAGATGATTATTGTTGCTTATAATGGGCTCCACTCCAGAGGATCAGAGGAGGTAAAAGGGTTTGGGTTTTTTTGGTTTGGTTTGGTTTGGTTTTTTTTTCCAGAGGGGAGATTGGCAGCCACTTCAACAAACCTACTGCCTTGTTCAACAACTTGGCACAAACTTCAAGGTCTATTCCAGCTGCATCTGATTGATCCTTACCATGAAGAGTAGAGAGATGAAATAGACTTTCTGGGATTATGGGTGTCTGTCTTCTTTCATTCCTACTGGACTACACAAACTGCCCTTCACACTGGCTAGTTTTCAAGCTTGGAAAGACATGGTGTGAAATGCATTTTATTGGACCTAAGTGTTTTTGTTATATAAGCAGAACAAAAAGATCTAACAAGGAAAATAAGCAAATACTGTATTCTGTTAAATTATCTTGACATGAGAATTTAGTGTATCTAAGAGAAGCTTTGTTTACTTCCTGTTAAAAAACACTTTGAAGTCAGCAAAGCTGAAGGTAAGGTATTTGATTTGTGTCCGATATTCCCAGGATAATATGCCCAGTTGCCGCAATCTTTTTTACACAATTTCTTTTAAGACACGCTAATGAGTCACGTTCACTGCTCTCATTTATGTTTTATGATAACCTTTCAGAAGTCATGTCGTACAGAATTTTATACTTAGGCTCACGACTATGCAGAGGCAGTGCACATTGGTACCACCATTATGTTTGCATAGCATACATAAATTTATTTACAGTCAACAAAGCAATATAATGAGACGTGTCCACCCAGCTGGGTAGGATACTCAAAAAATACATTTACCTAATGAAAGGGAAACTGTGTCAGGCAGAAGTTAATTTGCATAGGAGATAAGGTTAAGAAATGTGGTATTGTCTTAATTAAATCCATTTGCAGGACTGGAGGCTCAGGATGTCCTGAAGGCAAATGCAGAAATTCAGCTTAATTCTGACAGCCTCCAGGGGCAACACTGAAGCCCAGATAAGGGAGAAGGGTGTCTGAAGGTGTCAGGATGTTTCAGACACTAGTCTTCTCCACTGTCGTTCGTTCAATAACTGCTCAGTTCCCTATGCCTCCCATATCGCCACCCTCTTCTCACCATATGGGCCCAGGTGTACTGCTTTCAATGTACTCTTGTCTTTCCTGCGTAAGATGCCCACTGAGTCTACCATGATCTACTAGACCCATATTTTGTGTCTCCTAAGATTAGTTTAATTATGTTGGCAGCATTATGAATGGTACAATGTCAAAATGTTCTTTTTTCCCATTGATTTCAATTACCTCAGACTCATAGCTTAACGAGCAGTGAGAAGAGATATGGGGATTTAATTTGCAATAAGGAGCATAGAGAAAAGAAGGCAAGCACTAGACAAGATTGAGATTTTGTTAGTACTGTTTATTACTAGATTTGAGGGTCCAACCTAAACCTAGCTTAAGAAAAAGGGAGTTCATTCATTAAGTTCACTGGCTTAGGATCAGACTCTAAAAACATAATCTTCTTATTTTTCAGCCTACTAGCGTATTGAATTGAAACAGTTCAAAAAACAAACCAACAGCGAGTGTAAATGAGGCATTGGTTCAGAGACACGTGAAACTAAAATCTAAGAAAGTCTAAACATTTTGTGTTAGCAAAAGTTTCATGTTTACCTTTAGAGCACAGCCAACATTCTTGAATGTTGTGATTTATGATATGACAAAGTGTTATGTGGGTCCAGTAACATTTGAAGTGCCACAGATATCAGTAAAAGATCTAACACGTTCTCTCTGCCAGCTTATTGCCATTTAAAACTACTGTAGACTACTTACAACAAAACCTGAAAGTACTGTTACTGTACTAGTACTATACTATTTACTGTAGAAGGGGAGATAACTAACTACAATTAGTTTGTTATATCTAAGGTTACTTCATGACAGCAAAATCCTACTACTAAAGACAGCACTAAAAATTTCCTTTTCATCAAATTCCGAAACAAATATGATTTATCCAATGGGCATGTTCCTGAATGCACTAATTTGTCTCAGATGTTTTCTCTGACTCTGGGGTAAGTACCAGTTTCCAGAGAGTGTCCTACATTCTTCAGAAAAACAGCGTGGACAATGAAGTTGTGTCTTAAGAGCTGCGAGACTGGCTTTGATATACTGCTAGTGTGAGGAAATCCCAGTGGTTACGGTCCAGTACCGAGAATTAGAAGTTTCTGAATCACTGAGTCATGGCTGCTCACATCAGAGTCACTGACAGTTGAAGGAAAAAATTACATCTGGCTTAACCGGAAAAGATGATCATTCTTCTTTTGATATTACTAGTTTTGGTTGTTGTTGTGTAGTTGCTATTTATTTCATGTAATTTTTGTGTTTCCATTTCGATTAAGCATACCTTCTCCCTGACAAAACTGGAATGTTTTGTTTCTGAGTCAAGTATTGAGATTAAAAATTGAAACTGAAGGAAAGTTCTAAAAGTGAATTTATACTTGAAAAACTGAAAAAAATAATTTAAGAAATGACAACAGAAACTAGTAAGATCAGACTCAGTGGTTAAACTGATTTTCTTCCACTGCAGAAAATCCAATATACTGGGACAATTTCACAAAACAATATAACTTTGACATAAATTTTGGCCCAGTTCTACCAGAAGTCTTCTTCTGAATTAGCACAAATTAAGTCCTCAAGACGAGAAACTCATTATCCCAAATGATCACAGTTTGAGGGAAAAAGTTAATCTTTGCAGCTGGGTCCTAGATAACTTAAACTTATAAGAAGACACTCCAGTTGTGCTTATTCATAAGCTGAAAGACCATATGGATCAGCTGATGCGAGATTTTTTTACTCTATTTTACTTAACAGCAGAAGGTAGGCAGATCTCAGAAAGGAACGTCACAGCTTGGTGTAAGATGCCAGAGTGCAATTTATGATAATAAGAAACATAACTTGAATGAAGGAAGACTGAATCCAAGGAGGCACCAACATTGTGAAGTTTCTTCGTAACTGCAAAAAAGTATCCTCGCCAAAGGACTGGGTATATAGCCCTTTGCCAAACTCCAAGAATGTCTCAATGTTTTTTAGGGCAAACTTGTTTAAAAGAGAGATGCTCAGTTCTAAACCACATACAGGCACTCTGGATTAACAACCTTTGGGTCAGATTTAAAACACATTGATGACGCCACGTGTGGAGTCTTGTACTGTACTGTCCCCATTCCTCGGATAATGCAAAATTTCAGTCTCCAAGTCTCCTAATTTGGCAATTTTCATGAGATGTATATTGACTTTCAAAAGAAAAAAGTAAAAGAAATAGAAACTTTTAGGCAATAAAAATAATTGCTGTTCAAGCAAGAATTTTAGAGTCAGTTATTCCTTGAAAACATGTCCCCGACCATTTAATTTTTGGCTTTAAACCATGTAGGTACTTTTCAAATTGTTAAGACTTTTTATGTACTGAGGCAATTTCAAATGAACCTATTTCCTCTGCTAAAACTAAAGAAAAATGTCTTGGCACAAAAATAAAAGTTGTTGACACTTGCAGAAAAAAAAAAAGTGAGTACTTATTTGAAGTAATGAGCAATTTCTTATATGTAAAAGGCTTAAGCTGCTGTTGCAATAATTTTCTGTGTTTTACTCTCCAATAGAGCCATTTATAATGGGGATGTTTCAGACATTCAGTGCAGATTGTATTACTATGTTCACCAGTTACTCTGAAGAAGTGAGCTCTTTGTGTCTTCTCCAAAGTCATCCATCACTAACCTTAAACACTTAGACATTTCCTAGAGAGCTTAGCATTATAACAGTTTTGGTGCCCCACTTAAAAAGACAGGAACATTTAGGATGTGATAAGCATAGGAGAAAAGCCGGAAGCATGAGTGATCTGAGATTTCCAGATGCTACTAGATTATAAATGACAAAAAGCACAATTTGGAGAAAACCACAGGTAGATTGTCTTTAACTGTCCCTTCTTTGTTGAAATCCATTACTTTCCTTCCTCCTAGTATTTCTCTTTTAGCAGTGTGCTTGACACTTATCATCTAAATTAAGTTCTTTGAGAACTGGCGTCTTCTATGCATTTACAAAGCAGCTGTTAAAAATTATTTTAATTCCTCATATTACTTTCACAAACCATCTCAAGTATGACTGATACTAAAGCGGCACGTTGTAATCAAATAGTCATTTTTATCATGTTGAAGTTATGTAGTGATACAAGCTAAAACCCCCATAAAACTCATTTCTACTTGCACTCCTGTAGCGTCAAATTCTAACACCCTCCGACCTGCCAAGGAAGCGCTCATCTGCAGCCTAAACCAGAGGCCTTC
>NW_010972942.1:7223416-7224660 GCF_000737465.1 Haliaeetus leucocephalus | reverse complement strand
TCCAGTAGACCTGGTTGTCCCTTTCCTCCACCTGGCTGGAGGCAGGGCCCCTCTAATCCTGGTTAGAGTATCCGTTACTCACTTTTTGCACACGTGAATCAGAAGTCCCTTCAAGAGGATCAGAAATGAGATCAGCCCTTCTACTGCGTCTGGGGGACTGCTCACGGGAAACTGGAGCAGCAGTTTTCCAAGAAGAATCCTCTTTTCTGATTGCTTTTTCTCGCAACTCCCATACCTGTGCATCCAGGACTGAGGTAGGTTCTCCATCCCACTTCCTCATGTCCTCTCCATGGTCACGCAGGTAAAACCACAGGTTAGCCCGTCGTGTGTACTTTCCTCTCTCTTGGGCAGAGGAACGCTTACTCCCAATAACTGCAATGCGGGCCTGTACAGGTGAGGAGGAGGACATATCCACTTTGAATTGCTGGAACTCTCGGGACAATTCCTCTACAGCTGAGACACAGGCCCGTAGGGAGGAAGAGAGACTTCCTTCGTATTGCCGGAGTTGGACAGCCAATTCGTCCACCGTTTGTCCATAGCCTTCTTTCCAGGACATTACTGCCAATGAGTTGGCATAGGTTGGTGGTGCACTTCATAGAAACTTCCGCCACATCGGTTGTGTGCATTGGACTTCATCTGGATCTGTGGGTGACTGCGCATTTTCTGGATCATTATAAATCACCTCCAGCACGGCTAATTCCCTCAGGTACTGGATACCTCTCTCCATGGTGGTCCACTTGCCTTGGTGACATGTAACTTCATCCTTGAAGGGGTATCTTTCCTTTACACCTAACAGAAGTCGCCTCCAGAGGCTGAGGACTTGTGTTTTTCTCCCAATCGCCTTGTCGATGCCCCCTTCCCTAGACAGAGATCCCAACTGCTTGGCTTCCTTACCCTCTAATTCCACACTACTGGCCCCATTATCCCAGCATCGGAGCAGCCAGGTAACAATGTGCTCACCTGGGTGGCGGCTAAAATCTTTTCGCATGTCACGCAACTCACTCAGGGATAGAGATCGGGTGATTATTTCAGGTTCTGCCTCTTCCTCCTGTTCTCGCGATGACCCTGGTTCATCTTCATCTCTCACTAAGCAAACTGATTTCTTTGTGTGTTTCTTTTTCTGTACAGGGGCGACTGATACTGGCACAGGTTGGTTCTCTGGTTTAGCTGCAGTATCTGTCACCGGGGTTGGGGTAGCCACACTGCCTGTTGCTGGGGTAGGGGTAGCCATGGTGCCTGTTGTC
>NW_010972942.1:7214558-7222987 GCF_000737465.1 Haliaeetus leucocephalus | reverse complement strand
CCTTCCCAGTCCTCTTTTTGTTTGTTTGTTTGTTTGTTTTTTATTTCATTGTATTTTGGTTAGCTAATGATATCTGGTTCTTCTTCAACCTTCACATCTTGCAGGAAACTTGGAGATAACAGCTAATTCCTAAAGGAATAAATGAGTCCTAGTAGTCTTTTGGTATTTTATATCTCAAAGAGGAGAGAGGTGAATCTGGTGTTACAACACTGCAGAACTCCCCCGTCAGGTGGCGGGGAATACCCAAATCCAATAGGCTATACAGTTCTGTTACTAACAGGATTGTTCTCCTTTCTGCTTCTCCAAGTCTTCTCCAAAACATATAGTGTATATTGTCCAAAATGACACTTGGATTTTGGTCCTTTAATTTACAAGAATCCTATCTTAAGTAATTTGTTTTTTTCTGGATACTTGGCCATTTTCATATTTTTCAATGTAGATATAAAGATATTTGGGAACGCTATCCTGCTAGATGTGAGTCACTTTCATGAATGTAAAACTGGTATTTTAAAAGTCTGGGTGATTTTTATGACTAACTTTTACTGGATACATTTTAGAAGTTTCTTTGGAGACATGTGTCTTGATAAACGCTCCTTTCTTTTTCTTGTGTGCTTTTCTTTCTGGGTGTTTTATTTTTTTTATTACTTTACAACACTTAACAACCTTTTGTGCTTTAACTTTGGATTTATACCTCCACATAATGTTTTAAATTTTCCTTTTCTTTCCAATCATAACTAATAGCTGAAGCCAGCAAAAAAAAAAAAAAAAAGGAAATGGTAATTCATTTCTATATAAACAGTAGATATGTTAATTAACATTTCCCCCTGAGGGAAAGACATGTTTTCACAACCATCCAAACATCGTTCTGCAGCCAGCTCACAATTCCAGAGTTCAGCAGATCCAGTTTTCATGCGATAATGCAGAAGGTATTTCGGAAAAGCTTAAATTGTGCTTTTATAAATCCTTTACTATTTATATTTTGCTGATTATGTATGTTTACTACCACATAGCATGAGCAGAAAAAGGAACAAATCTCTGTAAGAATAACTTATTCTCTGAATGGTAAATTGTTGAACTTTCTGTACTTTTTATAAGTCAATCAAAAAGTCTCTCTCTTGCAGAGGGTAGATTGCTCATACTCTTTTACTGCTGTCTCACTGATATCAAACAGAATGGAGCTATACAAAGTGATGTTATGCAGTGAGAGACAAGGATTTATTAAGTGACTATGTATGAGAAACAGGAAATTATATAGCTTTGTAAATATCTAGGATTTTGTTTCCTGACTGAAACACTTTCTGAACCTCACTTTCTTCGGTTCCACCCACTGTTGCACCTAGTGATCAGCTGAAAGAAACCTTGATAAATATTACTGCAAAACACTATTATCTGAATATTTTCTGTTCTGTTTGAAAATATTTTTTCATCTTTTATGCTCGAACTTTACAAAATATTTCTTAAGGTTCAGACACTAATTTTCAGACGATAAACATAATTCTTAGTGTTCATGAAGCTAAACAGAGGTCATCATTATTGTGCCATTAGACATAGAGTACAAATAATAAATAAGAATACAAACTCTGCATTTCATTTGAAGTTGTGAGCAGTTTCTTATGGGTAATTTTGGGGGTAATTTTATTTATCTGTGATTAGCTTGTGCTTGTGTGACTCTCTGCAGCTCATAGAGTTGTACACACACACACAAAACTCCACATATGTAATAGGGACCTGCTCTTTTTTATCTCCCTCCATCTGTTATTTCTCACCTGAAGAAGGAAGCTTAGGAATAGCACTTTCTTTTCATCCAGGTGGTTTGTAGATATCCCAAGATAGTTTTAATGTCTTCTTTGGACTTTAGCAAAAAACAATAGCTAAAAGCACCCCACCTCCCTAACTTATTAGTGAGACATTTAATTTGTTTTATTTGGCGACCAGTTGACATTCCCAGCTTGCACGAAAAGTTGCTCACTGCAGCTGAGTGGGTGAGAGAGTAAAAGAGCAGGAAACTTTTTGTTTTTCAAATATGGGATGAAATGCAGATCAAACAATGTTTAATACAATATTAATCCTTTAGACTGAGGCATGCCAGAAATGGTTCTTTTGAGCTGTGGTTAGGAATTCAGAAGCAGTCAGCTAGGAGCAAAGAAGTTACCTGTGAGCAATAGAAAGACTGTGAAGACAGGCACATTCAAAAGAGAACAGACTTACTGGGATGAAATAACTGGCCAGAACAGCCATCAGGAAAACTGTTCCCATATCACATAACTGTCCATCCCTTTCCCAGCACAGGGCAAAGATGGGATGACTAGTTTCCAGAAAAAAAGGAAAAAAAAAAAATTAGAAGTCTTTTGTGAATTACAAATCCTAATTCATCTTCCTGGGAGGTGCAACACAAACAAGGCTAGGCAGTGGTCAGTTGAGCAAGACCCTTGTTTCTAACTGTAGCTAGCGTCAAATGCTTTCTGTAACAAAGGACCTTGTGGTAGATAGAGAGCTACCAAATAACATAGCTTTAGGAAAAATTTCTTCCTGTAGACAGGATAAAGTTTAGTGTCTGTTTTCAAGCAGAAGTTTTATTTCCTAGTGGGTAGGCTTGTTTTTTCCCATTCTGTTGCATTTAGTCAGGAAGTCTTTCATCCATACTTCTCTTCTGAATTCTCCCAAGTTTTTTATCTTAATGGTACCTTGTAGTGACAAGCTCTAGTGGTTGACAATCTGACTTGTAGAAATGTAATTGGTTTTACTGGTTTTGAGTTTTCTTTTATTTGCTTTCAAAGGATGTCCTCTTTTTCCATGGAAATGGGAACTCTCTTGGCTTTATCTGCCTCCATTTAGCCATTCATTATTTTGAATCTCTCCAGCTGAGCCTCTCCTATTTCTCTCCTTTCTAAATAAAGAAGTCCCAGGCTGTTTCAATCACTTTTCATATGGAAGTTTTTCTGCACCTCTGATGTGTCTTATCAGGCACTTCTATTAATAGAGAATTAGGGAATTAGAAATTTAAACTAGGACTAAACTTTGTGCCTGGGTTCTTGCTTGTAATATGAGGCAAAGAGTCCGAACCTGCTCAAATATTTACTTACAAATCTGTGTGCAGATTTTGTTGTTTGCTCACGCTTTTATTTCCTATTTTTCCTTTTTTCTTCTGTATCTGACAACTTCGGCTGTCTCCATTCCCACACACAGTCCAACTCTGGGCAGAAGCTACCAGGATAAAACTAATCTCAAGGGATGAATTTTCTTTTCCCTTTTATATTTCATAACTGCCATAGCATCATCAGTGTTTGATAGGTGACACTGGAGTTTTGTTGCTTTCTGCCCTGAAGATTACCTGGGAGGTCTGTACAGTCATTGCTGCTTCTCCTCTCCTGCCCCTACCAGCTCTGTGCTCAGCAGGGGATGTAGTCAGTAGGTAACTAACTGCAGGAGTATGGCATTTCCAAATGGGAGGTGTAGGGTCTGCTATCCCTGTGAAGTTTCCGTATCCTATCCTATTTCAGTTTTCTTTCACCCTATTACTGGTATTAATGCTGCTCATGAACATGTTAAAAGAAATGCTGTTATGATCAGCCTTTGTTACGGCTTATTTTATCAAGATCATACAAGATCAACAGAAGAAATTCAGTCACAGAAGTTAGACATAATATCAGTATGCAATCCAAAATGGAAGTCCTAAGCCGCAGGGCAGTTTACAAGACAAGATGGAGGTTACAATTTAATACAGATATAATCCACACTGTTGCAACACGCAACGTACTTCCTCAGTTCCTTGAGGACTGAGTCTAAGCTTTTCTAAAATACTAAGCAGATTTTCCTTTGACCTGGTGCCTCATGGATCCAGTCAGCAATGCCAGCTGAATAACACCCAGAAAATCTCAGCACAGCAAGTTTATAAGAAGTACAGTGCTAGCAATTTTCTTCATCAACACAAGTGACGGGGACAGCATTCTTGCAGCAAAGAAGACATGGACATGTTTCACGGCATAGCCAAGATTTTATTTTTTCCCTAATGTCTGCCAAACTATTCAAAACAAAAGGAGGCAGCTGGCAAGACTTCAAAAAGAGTTTTGTGGATGAAGTAACTCAAGCTGCACTACTTTACCTGGCTAAGCTCTTGGAGACCAACAAAAATAAAACATATAGCTTGTGGGTCAGCCAGGAACCTCTTCACAAAATTACAGATGGAAAGTTGCCTGGTCATTGTAATGTAACAAGGTATTCAAAGATAATAAAACAGTATATTGTCCTTTAATTTTGGATGTGCATTTCTTTAAAGATAAATCAAAAGTGTGCTTTAGATACGAGAAGAAATATCTTAGGAAAAAGCAAAAGGATATTTCCTTGGTATAAGGGCTTGTTATCAATTTCTTGTGCATTTTATTCAGCTTACAGTTATTCTTAAGTATTGAAACTGCTAGCTTAAAAAAGCAAGTATCTACATAATCGAGAGCAGAACTAGCCAGTTTCTTTTTCTCAATGCAAAATGTTGACATTTGATTGTATTCTGAGTTGAACAAAGAAGGCATCTCTGACTGTTTTGAGGCAAAGCTTAAGTAGTCACTAATGGACTAAATATGCTCCCAGGGAGGTATGATGGTAAAATACCAATTGGATCTGGTGGCATTTAACCACATTCTATAGCCAGGAGAAAAATCATCAAGACTGAAAAAAAAAAAAAAAAAGAGTGAACTCTAAATGCTCATGGTAATTTGTCAACGTGGCCTGTTGTTTGTAGCAATGTCTCAGGACAAGAAGCGATTTAGAGGAAGGAGCCTAAAGGGAACAGTATTGCAACTTCAGCAGTGGCATAGAATAGGGCTTGGAATAGTTATTGACAGAAGGAACAGGTTCAGATACCAGAGCACAAAAATGTTAGGGCCCTCATAAGGGCCACATTAATAAGACTGCTAAATCAAGGAGAAACTTACATTTGATTGACAGGTAGAGAGAACTAATAGAAGAAATCAAAGCAAAATGTTTTGGAGCAGCAAGCAACATGCAAGTAATCATTACTGTTAACTTCTGGCTACCTGAAAACAGCTGAAGGAAAGCTCCAAGGCCAGAGAAGTTACAGTAGCAATGTACAGATGCCTATACATGCACACATGCATAATACAAGTATATATACACACATACATGCGTACACATGTTGCTTTTTTTCCTTACTGTCCCCTGTGGTCATTTTGATAACGTTGCAGGCCTAATAATGAAAGTCTGGAAACTCGGCCATCTGTAGTAGGTTTCTACTAGATGATATTCCTGTGCAAAAATGACAAGGTGAAGCTATAAAATCAGTTAATCTTATTTATAAATTCTGCTGTGTCATATCTGTAATCTGCAAAATTGACCCCGAAGAGCATTACAATGAAGTAACTGATCATTTTCCCATCATAAATTAGTGCAAACTCACCCAGCACCAAACATATTTCAAACTTTGTTTCATTCTTAGAAAGAATTTTGTCTTTCATTATGTTATGGCTACATACCCTAAGCCCACTTGGAACAAACAGATTCAGCATTTCCATCAGCTTTTTCCCTGTCAAATACTCCGTATTACAGCTAAAAGTTAGAAATAACTAAAACTCTTTTTAACCCCCTGAACCCATTTTATGGCAGGTAGGTAGGGAAAGCAAGTTGAAGAGCAGCCTCCTGACCAGCAGGCTGGAGAGGATTTCATGTATTTCCCAAGTCTCTTAGGACTGGAATAAGCAGGGATCGTAAAATGCTGTCTTAAACTTGTGTCCATACACAATGTGCTTTGTCATATTCAGCAGGCTGCCCACAGCGTATAAGTAAATTCTTTAGATTTATTACTAAATAGTTACAGTTTTGACCAGTTTCTCTGGAAAAAAAAAAAAAAAGAAAAAAAAGGCATGCTGAAAAATAACCGAGCAGCGCTTTTTATTTGATAACCTTGCTTATAGGCTGTTTTAGCACCACATAAATCCAGCAAATGCATAGGAATATTTGGCAGCATGAGTGTGAGAAGATGGCCAGGCTGGTACTGAAAAAGAAAGTCTTAAGAAAGGCTTTATAAGATTTATGGAAGGAAAGGCTGCCACCAGCAGAGAACTCTAAGTGTCCTTTGACTAGTAGGAGAGGACAAAGTGTGTCAAGATATTTCCCATCTTTCCCACCAGCCCTGGAAAAGGACTGGTGGGTCTGTTTCATTCAGTCATTCCTCAGCTCTTCCTTGTGCCCAGCCCTACAGTCTCCAATGACATAACTGAAATCCAAGAAGAGTCAACTGTCAAGGACATTGACTTGGGGGTATTTTACACTCCCTTAAATAGAGATTGAATGCATGGACTCAGAGTTGATTGAAATGAAAATGGAAAACTGCAGCTCTTAACATTTTTTTCAAGCACATTTTTTCCAAGGTTGGGAGAAGCGAGAGGGTTCTGAAAGCAACGTGGCCTTCTGCCAATGCCAGAGATGTGTTTCAGAGTCATGGGACGACCTGGTATGATGCTGGGAAGTATTTGCTGAAGCTCACAGGACTGTACTGCAGCAGGTGCTGTGGTGGGGAGGCAGCCGTGACAGACAAGAGGTTTTGCACATGTAAGCCAAATAGGAATTGGAGATTTACTGTTATTCATCAGCAGCCTGTCAATGTTAAGGTGGAAAAAAAAAAATTGTATGAGCTATTTTCACCCAACAGTGTGGGATGTCCTCTGGAGTGTTTTTGGAACAGGTCAAAATTCATATAAAACTGTCACAATTATCTGATTAACTTCTAGCCAAAAACTTCCACATAAAACATTAAAGATGAAAGTATATACATCTTCAGAAGGGAAGACTTTCACAGATCAAGGGCAGATGCTTTGCACACATGGATGTTACTTTATTATGCTTTAATCAGCATTATATTATGTTTATTGGAAAAATCACATAAATATGTCTGAAAGGCTTTCGAAAGATGTTTGTCCTTTAGCTTTAGAAAGTGAGGAAGGTTTAGGACTATTTTCATGTAGTAGGAAAGATTAGAAAGTCTACGGGTGGCTTAGATGCTTTCAAGCTGGTGCTTTTTTACCCATGCTGAACTTTTTACAAAGCATTGCTGTGACCATGCTTTGACAATGGGGATGATGGCTCATACTGGACATATTCTAAACATCTCTAGCCTTTTTCTGCATGCTCTCCCCAAAATTAAGGAGTCCACCGAAGAACAGGCGTATTAGACTGATGTAGGTAGAAAATCAAGCTCCTAGCCGTGTAAGGGCGACACTGATAGTCAAGGCAATGTCATGCATAAATATTGTGCTAATGACTATGTGTGAGTTGTATATGTGAATACGTGTTCTTCAGAAAGGTTTAGCCTACTGAGGGATGATGATCCCTCCACAGTCTTATATGTCAGGAAATAGCTGTAGCTCAGCCTCCCTCCCAAGGTATCAGAGGAAAACCATGTCTGTGGGAGCTGGGGAAAGAGAATATTTCTCTGTTTTACAACCAGTGTTTGCTGAAGTATATTGGTCCCCAGAACGGGGAAATTTTTATGTCTTATTTTTGGACAGCATTAATTTATTTTAGTGTTATGAAAGCCCAACGTTCGTGAAAAAGATATTGCTCAGTACTTATAGCAACAACTCTACCAATAAGCCTGATACAGGCAAAAGTTTTCAGTGAGAGAGTGACTATTGTAGCTTTGATCTCCACTGGAGACTCTAAAAACAAACTCTTCAGATTTCAAATTTACTGGCAGTCTGTCACATCGCTGCCATAAACACTAGGACAAAGAGAAAAGATTTTTTTATATGTCTGCATATAGAAGGGTATTAATTAGAAATAATGAGTTGAGACTGCCTGCAGAGCAGCTGTGGTTCTTTTAATGAACATTGTCTTCCAACGGCTGAAATAAAATGTCAAGACTGGTGGAGATTTGCAATTGGAAAAGCTATATAAGCTATTTATAAAAGGAAATCAACTGTAAAAACATTTGCTAAAAGTTTCTGGCTTCTACAGTGCAGCTGTACACCGAATTTCTTAGTAAAACATCTACCCTTGTCACTGGTATAACCTCCCAGAAGTAACGTACGTGCAGTTTACTTGGTGAAGATTAGAGTTCGCTCTTCTGAAGAATGTCTTTGTATTTTCTGTAAAGCTAAACCCAACGATATCAACCACGGCGATGTTTTTGAAGAGACGCATTAGGGGGTGGTAGGCCTTGCACCTTCCCACAGGTGATACGAAGGTGATCGGGACAAAACAGCCTTATAAAATAAACCTGCTTCAAGAATTCAAAATTTCGCTCACGCTAAACAAACTCATCTGAAACTACCTGATTTGAGGCCAGCTATCGCATTTCTGCAAGGTTTCAGCAAGACCCACCGTGGTGCCTCAGAAACAGCAGAGCCCGACCGCCCAGGCCCGGGGCGCGCAGGCGGCGGGCCGGACGCGGGCGGGGCAGGCCGCTTGGGGCAGGGCGG
>NW_010972942.1:7148516-7214039 GCF_000737465.1 Haliaeetus leucocephalus | reverse complement strand
CGGCCCGGCTCCGGTTCCCGCCGCCCCGCAGGCCCGCCGCCAGGTGAGTCCGCCTGCTCCTTCCTCAGCGTCCCCCGCAGTTTTGGGGGAAGCCTGCCAGAGGCGCCCCGCTGCCGCAGCAGCAGCCGTGGTCCCTCCTGGGGACGTCGGGCGTTTGTGAACCGAGCTGGGCCTGTTCCAGCCTGCAGTTGTTACGTCTTTCTTCAGGAAATTCCCAGGCAAACCCCATAAACAACAACAACAACAAAAAACCCCAGTGATGTTAGCTTGTCGTTATTAATTGACCAACTGAAAATGAGCTTGAAAGAGTGCTTGTTATGGGGCAAAGAGAGGGGATGGGAAGGAGAGGGAGTGCTGGGGGAGTTTTAAAGAATTGGAGGAATTCATCATCATTGTGGAGGAAATTAAATGTTTCTGCTTTTTTTTTTTTTTGGTTGGTTTGTTTGTTTATTTGTTCTTTTCCCTGTAAGCCACCAGCAGATATTTTATGAAGTTAGCCACAGCTCAACACTCTGTTTGTTGGAAAATATTTTTGTTTTGGAGCAGATAAAACATTAGGAGTGCAGTAAACATTTTAAACTTAGAACTGCAACAGATACCGTAAATCACATGTCATTTGCGTGTCGGAGCAGGAATCCCTGGAGCTGCACTCCCCACAGCAAGTTCACCTTGGGACATTTCCCCAGAGCATTGTCAGCTTTTGCAAGGTGCCTTTTATGGTTCCTTGCGTTTTCCCACTGACACATAGATTGCAGTACTGGCTGATAGGTAAAGCCAGCCAGATTTTAGGCACCTGACTTGTGTTAAATGCAGGAGGTGAGTAAAAGTGAGGTGCCTGGGTTTCTTGGTGGTCGATGGAAACAACAGGCAAATCCAAGTATGACGTTCCCTCAAGATCTAGTTCTGGAGGTGGCTCACTCTCTCTGATGGTTATACAGGGAACTTGCACCCTAAGACAGACACTGCAGTTTGATGTCCTCACTCAGGTGACATCTACCCCAGCTTTTGTGACTCAGTGTCCACTACGGACAGTGGTTATTGCTGATGCACTGAGTACCTCCCGGTCTGACAGCTGTCAGCCAGAGGACACCGGTCAGCCAGAGAGAGCCGTAGCTGACTCATTTCTAGATGGTAAATAGAATTAGAAGAAGTTGAAAACGCCCATTCCTGTCTGTTTATGGGTGGTTTTTTTGTTGTTACTTCTCAGCTGAGTTCATAAACTCAGTTACCCTAGCTATTACAGAAATATTCGCTAGTTACTGGTGGGATGGGAAGTGGCCTGCAGTCTGTATGGGAGGGATGTGGTCTCCTTTAAGATGTGGTTCACAAAATGGAAAAGTTTGTGTAAAGGGAGTTGTCTCTGTTCTGCTCTTTCTTGAACAGGTGCCCACATTACAAACACCACCACAATTGGCAGTATTAACAGAGAGGTTAACAAATTGGCTGATCCCAGCTATTCTTTCCAAATATCCTTGTACTCTGAAACGTAACAGTCCTGCTCAGTGAGAATAGGTCAGTAAGATGGTGGCCTGCCAGCACTGTCACCTCTTCTGTGGGTGAGTTTTAATATTTGCTTCATTTTCTGTATTAGAAGCCTTTATGTAGGTTAAAAGATTTCTTCTTCCTTAAACTCTTTTCATATCTGTTTGCATTTTGGCTCATAATAATTAAGACATGCTTATAGAGGGGCATCTCATCACTAAGGTTTAAATGACCTTTCCAAGTTTGCCCGTAAACTAAGATTGTGTCACACCGCAGGGACAGATGGAAGAGGGAACGGTTCTGTGACAAAGCCAATTTAATACAGCCGTATCTATGTAAAGCAGAGACTGGCAGGAGTAAGCGCCTCAGAGTCTAAGCTTGTTAATTAATTAAGTTATTAGCAAACTTTTTAGAGTAAGCTGGAAATGAAATTACTGTAAAAGAATAGCAGAAAAGTGGTCTTGTTTCTTTCCACAATTCAAAGAAATTACAGGCTCCTTTCACTGATGTTCACACACAGTGAAACTGGAAGTTTGATCCCAAGTTGCTCTCAGTGTGGAAGGCATTAATTCTAACCTAGAATTGCCATCTATTTAAATACATATAAACATACTGGTTTAAGGGTGCTATTCAGCAGATCCCTGAGTGGTTTACAGTCTGGAAAAAAAGTTCTATCTTACTTTTCCAGATAGCTGATCACACATATGATAGTATTTTCTGTTCATTCTGAGTGCATCCACTGCTAGTGGAACATCTTTATACATGCTAATAGCTAGTGCTAATGCCATATGTATCTAATATAGTATTGCTTTTCATGCATGCTTGCCAGAGACAGACATGTCAGACCTGTGAAGGCCATTTATCTTCACATTTTTCTTACTCCATCTAAATTCTGTGCCACTTGTTGTAATTCCACACCTGTTGGTACACATGTTGCTGAGACACATGGGATTCAGTCGTGCTTTGGGGTTGATGATGTCCTCCTCTATATTTTTTCAACAAACACAGCCAGTGGTGTCACACAGATGACACTGCAGCTAGAAAGAGATAAACATGGGGAATGGAAAAGTTGCTAGCTCAAAACCACTGGTATGTTATCTAAAGAGAAATGAACAGTCAGGAATTTGCCAGGTGCCTGTTCTAGCTCCCATTGTAGGTATCAGCTTTCCTGCTCTTAAGGTGGTATCCAGATTCATGTTGGACTTTCAGATTCAGTAATAATACTAACAATGGTAGATGTCTCTCCTGTTATCCTAAAGGCCAGGCACCACTGCCATTTTCTAGACGGAGATGTATTTCTCTTCAGGTTGAATTATTGCAACTCATTCTGTCACAGTTATGGAAGGTAGAGCCAAAATAATTCATTATTGAAGAGAGACCTAATACAAATGAGCTTAGGGTGAACACTCCCATGGCAGTACTTTGAAGGTTTTCCTTTCTGTTGCTTCCTTAAGCAATACTTCTATTGCTTGTATTGCACGAGGAATGTCTCACTGGTTTTACTGAATTTTAGTTCACACTTTTTAGGACAATTCAAATAAAATACATATCCACTCATTTAAAAAGAACAAACTAACCACATTTAAGGATTTTTTTTTTTTCGATTTTCTTAGTATAGAGCACAACATATGCATCTCATAAATGTTACCAAGTGTACATGATATTACAGCTCTGTGGTAAATGGAGACAGGATATTAGGCATAAAGACAGAGGTCACATAGCACCGGAAAGAACTGCCAGACATGGCTCTAGCCAGAGGAAGGAACCAGCTGATACTGGAAACGACTGCTGAAATCAGTATCTATCTATATACATTTCAGGCATGAGTAGCATTCAGAGTCATGTGAAAGCAGTTGATGTAATATTTTGGAGAAAAGGGCATCAAGGACAAATTAAGGACACTTCAGATAATTTACTAAAACAGGGTTTTTTTCTTTTTTTATAAAAAGATTTGTCAGTTAAACTTAGATCACAGTAAATCCAAAAATATCTTTGACGGAGTCAGAAGAGATTGGATGAGCTATACTTCCAAAATACAGATCTGGAGGCTAGTAGATGCCAAGCAGGGAAACAAGAAAACATAAAATTATATGACTGCAGCAAAGGTGCCAACACACCTAGGGAGGTCATAATTTAGCCGTCTGGTTTCCAAGAATACACATTTGAGTAGCACATGGTTTCTTGTTTCAAGACAGGCATCAAAGTAGCAGTTCTGATATATTAGCAGACATGCAGACTGAGGATGTCAATAAATGCAGCAGTCTTTCAGGAGATGCATTTCTCAAACGTGGCATGTTGATTAATATGCTAATTAAAAGTGAATGTACAAAGCAACAGCGATCGCAGTCTTGTCTACCCCACAGCTCCACCATCGCTGTAGCTGGCAGAGCACCCTGTGGTACATACTGTTTCAAACTGACAGAAGGAGTTTTTCTGGCATAGTTACACCACCTCCCTAAGTGATGTAAGCTGAGCCAATATAAGCTCTCCCCTTCTGGCAAAGCTGCGTCCGCACCAGGAGTTCTGCAAACATAGCAATATCTGCTGGGGACGTGAATTTTTCACACCAGGAACTGACATAGCTATGTTGGCAAAACATTATAATTTAGAACAGGCCTAGAAAAAACCACATTTATCACCCCATCTTCAGCCATTTGTAAAGCATTAGAGAGTCCTAAATCCTTAACTTTCTGATAATGGTTGTACTTTACAGACAGAAATTCTGATATCAGTGAGAGTGATAGTGTGTTACATTGGTTAAAAATGCACTGCTTTCTAATTCTTAGCCTTTTCTATCCCTAAGGTGTCTAGTGTCTTTGCTAGTAAATACAATTTTAACTGCTCTACAGAAGCACAATGTTTGAAGTGACTGACTGCATCTTCTCTTGGGCTGGAATCCGACTCTCTCATCTTCAGTCGGGCTAGGCTGGAAGGACAGTGTGTACAACCATGGCTCCTGGGACCACACAACCTAACTGTGTGCAAGTCCTCCTTTTCACAGTTACGGTCAGCACCTGTAGTGAACCAAAAATGGGATTTTTTTCAAAAGAAAATATTTTTACTTTAAGTAGTCTTATCAAAGTAAGCGAAGTAGCAAATTGCTTTTGCAGTGCAGCCATGGTGACATTTGTGCAAAGCTCAGGTAGGCCTGGTTTAATCAGGCACCTTCAGTCTGGAAAAAGTTCGGCCCGTCTCCTTGCAGTCTGTAGGTGTCTCTTATCACCAGTCGTTCCCAGTTTCCACAGAACATCAGGAGCAGGCAGGCAAATGTGAATGTTTGCATTCGCATTTCCCCTTCTGCTGCATCAAAGGTTACCACCAACTTGCTGGGGGTTACCCTCTCTCCCGCCAGCTAGATGAGATGTGGCTGGAAGGGTTGTCTAGGCCATGTCAGCCAGAAAGAGATGGGTAAGCAATAATTCACTGTTTAAACAAGCTTTAACTAAGCTGGCTCATTTTAAGCAGCAATTCTAGCAATAGCTCAGCCAGAAAATCAGGAGTGGGAGGGTGTGCATAACCTCTAGGAAGAGGGTGGTGACAAGTAGCTGGCTGAGGGCTGCATGTGGAAACCACTTCTAGTGGCACAGCAGCAGCCAGAGAAGAAAGTATGACTATACTCACGGTTAATACTGCTGGCAGCTTGCTACTGGCTTTATCTGGATGGAAATCCTCTAGATCCCTCACTTGAAAACTGCCTACAAGTGTAACAGCGGAGCAGGGGGTGGAATTTCTAATATTCATGGGGTATCTTATATCTTTCACATGAAAATGAGAAGGCAAGAAACCTGCTTAATCAAAAGGAATAAAGTAAGGGCAAATGTAGGCAGGATATCAAAAAGTCTCTCTGCAAGTGAAATCCATTAGCCTTGAAGTAATCTCTTAAGGGAACTGAAGACATTCCCATCGCTTGGGATATTTAAAACTGGGTTAGACAAAACACTAGGAAGTGTACAATGGGGGACAATCCAGAATCAGCAGGGAGTGGGATTAAATAGTCTTAATAAGCCTTTAACATAGATTCTGTGATTTCAGTGCCAAGAATTCACATGTCCCCCTGCTCTCTCTCCTCGCTGCAGCTGCCATAATGGGAGATTATGAAATCACTGTAAATGTGGGCAATTAACTATTCTAATAGAATTTGATAATGTAATGGTGGTACATTATTCTTCCTCTTAGTCTCAACTAAGACTCCTCTACAGTGGATTTAAGTTGACTTTTAGTAGAACTATCACAGTCTTGTGGTACAGGGACTTAGTAAGATTACTTTGTGTTTCTAATAATTGGCTTGGTTTTCAGACAGTGATTTTGGTTTTAGCTTAACCTATCTTTTTTTTGCCCCCTAAATTTCAAAATTCTTAAGTTGTTTATCTAAAACTTCCAGCTTTTACTTCTGTGTTTAATCACTCATTATTATTATCCCATATCCTTCTAAATCTGTAGTCTTTTGAGAGCATAGAAGAGCCAAGGGGTTCACTTCAGTAAGATCAATAGGTAAAAGATGTACTTTGTGGCATAGAGACAAGTTAGTATTTATAACTCTGTTCTGTAAATGTTAGGTCACTGCTGAAGTATTCAGATCAACAATGTGTTGTTTATAAACATTGTCTAGGAAGAATTTATTGTTTCACAAATACCACTATTTGCTGTATCTGATAATTTTTCACATTTTCCTGGTGTGTTGATTTGATAGTGTGTCCTTAAGTCCAAACGACTGCTTGAATCATGGTCACACTGGAACAGAGGGTACTTTGTTTAGTTTCATTGGGGAAAAAGCCAGTACACTGTGGCTTAGATGTCCTACCAGTGGAGATAGGTCAGTGAAACCGTGCTTCATGGTGTAAGTAAAAATAACTTACAATGACTTGCAATTGGCACCACCTTGAAATCATTTCAGTTTATGCCCTGATGGAATTCCTATGAAGAATTGCTTTCTATGTGCACCTCCAAAAAGCCAAAGACACATTGCAAAAGAATGAGGTTTCAATAACATGTTTCATTCTGTGGTTTCTTTGTGTAATTTTGCGTGATAAATATTGTGCCTGTAAATCACTGCTAGTCAGTTTTGGTCTTTTGAATATTTAACAAATTCTTTAAGTAACACATGACATTCAACTTGGGTGTAAAACTATCTTCAGATAGCTGGGAATTCATAGCTAGAATAAGAATCTAATACAGAAAAATGTCGTTAAAGTCAGAAAAATGACGATTTATAAATGGCTTTCTAACAGAGAGATTTTTACAGTTCTGTGGAGTTACAGCTGCTAACATGAATGATAGATGTACCAGTGGGGAAGGAATATAATGATGGAGAAGTGAAGTGGGCTCCATTTTCCTTTTCACACCCAAGTGATGCTTACAGAGACAGATTCTGTTCTGTACATTGTTTTCAGTGGGACTGAGCAGATTGTTACCTGCAAAACCTTTAAATGGTACATACACACATAAATCTAGAAGAAGCTTTCACCATAATTCCATGATGCAGATTGAATTTTCAGCATGTAACATCATTAGAAAGAAAGCTCTGTGCTTGGTAATTGATTTTTTTAATGTCTTGAGAATTAATTTTCACCAGGAAAGTTTATGGTAGCATTTTTACAAATGAAGTAAACAGTTATATTATACTGTGGGAGCTGGATCCTGACATACCTATCTATCTTAAGTGGTTTCATTCTTCTCAAAGCACTTCTGATTTTAACCTAACTTTTTGGATGACAAAGCATTGCTCAAAGGTTGTGAGAAACTTATTTTATATTACTTGCCAATATTTTGTTATTATTGATCTGACATACAAATAAAGGTCAGTGAATTTAGAACAAGGATGAATTTAGCCTTTAAACTGCATCTATAACAATATGATTACCAGCCTATTTTTCCCTTGCACCTTAAAACTCAGTGTAAGTTGATATATTGGCATGTACAGCTGTTTTTAACTTTCTGCATCCTATTTTCTTGACAAAGAGAAAAGAGAACGCATGGCTTATAGTTATGCTAGTAAATATAAAAGTGCCAGCGAATGCTCTCTGGCGTTGAAGAGGCTGGCATGGAGCATGCCATATCTACCCGATTACATTTTTTTCTGAGCAGTGACCACCTGCAAACTGCCTGTCTCTGCACTGTGCCAGTTCTCAGACTCTGCCCAATAACTGCCAGGAGAATTCAAGCTGGCCCAGGCTGAAAGCACCGCAGGGACTGTTTTTACAGTTTAACGGTATACATTTATATGTATCACTCTGCCATTGTTTCCGTGTTCAAAATTAGTTCTGAGCTACCACCTTGTCTTTAGGATTTGCTTTGACACATTGCATAGGAGATCACAGATACATTTAAAGCTCTTTTTTTTGTTCTCTTGGTATTTGAAAAAACTCCTAAAGATAAAAAATTAAGCCAAAACACACAGGTGTTCCTTGGCAACACGCTTGGTGTATAAAAACAATTACAAAGAGGCCCACAGTCATAACCTCTGCCCTATTCCTGTTCAGGTAAGTAACAGCACTGCAAATGAGTTGATAGATAGTAATTTTTTTATGTAAATAGGCTGTTCTGTTTCTGTTTAGGTTCTGCTTCTCCTCCGCTTGTTTACAGGCATGGAGGCAGAGGATTTTCTACTTGTCTTAGTAAAATGGAAGCTGTCTTTACCCAGATAAATTTATTGCTAGAGAATATACATCAATGCTCAACATCAGTTTGAGTTATCCGCATTCTCTCCTCTGAATTCAGTGAATTTAATAAATATTGACACTTGAGAAAATATTTATGTCTCAGTGGTATTTGTTTGCCCTAAGACCCACTGTCACCCTTGGCACCATTGTAGCAATTAGTGATTCAAGGACTACATGAAGATTTTGCGCTATCTAGGAATCCCTCCTCACTAGGAGAGATGCTCCTGCCCATAGCCCTTTCCCGCACCTACAGCACATAGCTCTGGAAACAGCCCTTACTAATATTACTGTTGTGCCCTTGCACTGGTGTAGTAATTTACTTAGAAGACAGATGCTTTTGTGGTGCAAGTCAGGATGAAGCCTTTAGAGAAGATCTCTTCGTATTTAAAAAATGTAGTGATGTGAACTTTGATGGGTTTCCAGATAGCTTGTTGATTCTTATTTTAAATGAAATGTAGTTTAACATGTAACTATTTGATGCTGTTGTTGTAGATGTGATAATACAGTATTTCTATCTTAAAATTGTGCTCTCTAGGCTAGAATTTTCCCTGAATTTTAATATAAAAAATAAGACAAGAGCAGACACAGCTTGTGTGTCTTCTGGAGGAGAGCCCTAGCGTTGGCATAGCTGTATGAATCCTTGGGAATTGCCATAAGTTCAGGTGGCTCCAGGGTACGATGGAGAACCTGTCCAGGCACACATTTATTTCAGTTGAGTGGTTTTGCTTACAAAGCTGGGATCCCAAAACATCCATCTGGAAAGCATACTGAAAGCTTAAGGAAGCATAAACAGTGTTCCTGATGATTCTGGGAGAAACTGTCTAAGGAAATTGGGTAAGACTCCAACTCATGTTTGTATTTCTTTAACCCCTTTTGTTTAAAATGCTGGCTGGTTGACTAAGCCAGCAAAAAATCAGCTGGGGTGTCCTAAGAAATTTCCTAGATATTTAATCTGGGTCACTCAATCCCATAGCAAGCCAATGAACTTAGTCAAGGAAATAAGATAGTAATAAAAGTGGGTTAAATAACAAAATGAAGAAATTGGATTTTAGTCATTAAAAGTTCACTGTAAACTCATGAAGCATGTGGAGAGTAACTGGATGGATCATCGCTGTATTTGTACATGAGAGATCTTCTAACTGTCTGTGCAGTTAGAAGTGAGGTGATATGACAACAAGGTGATCAGAAATGACCCTCCACTGCAGGGAATCTTCATCTTGAAGAAGTCACCTGCAGTACCCAAGTGAGTAAGGCTGCTTTGGGCATCATGTCTTTCCTGTTAATATTGCATAACCCCCTGCTCGTGTATGAGGATTTTAGTATGATGGGACAGATTAGGTCTGCCTTGACGGAGCTATGCAAAGAACAGACCCAATCTGAGGGACTGGAAGGGTGCGCTGTGCTTCTCCTATGCTTGTGTCCCTGACTGACCTCTGGTCCATGGCTGTTCCATTTAAACAGAAAGGCTATTTTGTCCTGGCAGCCCTGCAAGCCTTGTCTGGGAGCTAAGAATCAACCCACTACGTCTCGTGCTCTGTATTCTTATGAGTGATCATTCTGCAGCCCACACTATAATCATACTTTATTTTCAGATCGTTATGCTTTGCCACACTTGCACAACACAGTTATCCTCAATAGGATTTATATAGATGTCTCTTTTAAAAATGTGGCCTTCAGGTAGAGTCTTCTTCCAGTGTCAGAGATGTGAGAAGATGCTAAACCTATGGTTTTATTTTAGCTGTGCTGACTGTAGAACATGTGATTGAAGTACTAAAAATGTTTTTCCCTCCTACCAAAATATACAAATCTGAATACCTTAAGAACAGAATGATAATGGAAAAGGTGTCATTTTCATATAATCCATTCTTGGAATAAGAGTCCTCTTCAAGCAAGCTGTTTATCAGTTTTATTTTATTTTTGGTAAAAATTCTATGCATACAAGATAATTGAAGATGTAATGTTAGGCTTTTTATAGCTTTAACACAATAAAATACGACAAATAGTCTGATTATGTCGCCCATTTACTGAAGTAATACTACTTTCAACACAGGTAATGAAAATCTTTGTTTCACTGAAATCAGTCGAAAATTTCTCTGACTTTTAAACTGAGCTGTGGCTTAGATCCTTTTTCTGCTTTGAATGTTTTTCATACTGCATTACTAGGATTTACATTTAAGAAGGTTCCTAATGTTTTCCAGTTGAGCATATATATATTTATACACATGTGTGTGTGCCTGTGCAGAAACAGGCTTGAAGAGAGTTATCTGTTTGCTTTTTCAGAAAGCGCCATTAAAATGTCAGTGTTTGTTGGTGTGTGCCGCGGATTTCAGTGGCTGGAGACAGCTGTAGCATTGTAATACCACTACCTGAGTAACTCCTGGTAAAAAAATGCTGGGTTGACAAGGAATGCTCCCAGCTTAGGTACCATGCTATATTGCTAACTCATCTAACAATTCATTTGTGCCACTCGAGGAAAAGGCTTCAGATGCAAGGGCGAGGTTTTTGATAGCATCACACCGGTTTGCCTCCACTCTCAACTGAAGCTGATGGGAGCACTGCCCGTAGCTTCAGAAGAGCAGGGCTCAGCAGTGCTGCTCGCAGAAGTCACATCCCACGATTCGCTCCTTCTGCTTATTCCAAAAGGAAGAAATGCCTTGACCTATGCATAACTTTCCTGTGCTTAATTTGCCAGCTGGTGAGTGTCACATGTTTAATTCAGGCAATGTAAATAACAATCTCTTTAACAGTTAACGTTTTTACCAACAACACAGTTGCTGAGCTTAGACAGCTGATCGCTGCTGCTGTAAAGCTAAGTCCTTAAATATTATCAAACTAATACCCTTGTATGGTCACACTGGATACAGATTAGTGAAAGCCATAATCCTATTTAATTTAACACAGTCCTAGGGATTTTCCTCTACAAAGAATTTGGTCACATGCATACTGCATAATATTTTGCATAGTTCTCAAATATATGGCCCCTCTGTAGGAGCAGGGCTGTCTGCCAGTTTTAATGGCACTTATTAAATCCCATTGTACTCCGCACCACAGTCCAGATGCAGGTATCTGCTAGAAAAAGCTCCATGGTTAGTAAGAATGTGTTGCGGCTCCGAGCTATGCCACAGCTCATTCTCTCAAGTTGGCTGTTTCGCCCTCTGAGGAGAGGTTATCCCTCAGCAAAGTTAAGATGACAAGGGACTACAATTAATTTTACCCACAGTGCAGCCTAGCCAAGTCCCTGTCGTCTAAGAACTCAGATGTATAAAAACTGACTGTGCTTAAACTGTCACGGATTCTGGGGTCTGTGGTTAAGCAACTCACTTCTGAGTCATAGGAAAGGCCTGATTTTTATGTGCTGAGCACAGTTAAGCCCATTTGCCTTCAACACTCTGTGGTATCTTGGACACAGCAGCAGATTAGACTTGTAGAGTTAGGGCTAGCCCATGTACAATTTTTTTTTTTTTTTTTTTTTTTTTTTTCCCCTTGTAGAAATATTACCTGAATGGAAAAAGGAGACTTTGGCCCTCTGTCAGGGTCTCTTAGCTAACACCATTGCTTATCACGGACCAGCTGTAGATTGCAAGGACCACATGCCTGGCATGTCACAGGTACATTGCAGACCTTGCAGGGCACGTGGGTACAGCTCTCTTGGGTGACCCTGGGCAGAGGTATGGGAGTCTAGAGGAAAGGAGGCATGCCAAAAGCAGTAAGCTATTTGTTCAGCTGTGTGTTCAGACAACAAATACCAAATCCCAACAGGCTGAAACCACAGGATGCTCTGTCACCTAGTCAGAAGCTTGATTTCCAAGCACAGCGTCAGTTCAGCTAATCTTGCAGGGCTCTCAGTTCAAGTTTATTCCTGTTACACAATGTTTGGAGCATTTTATAGGCTTTCAGTATTTATTGCAGAGAAATGATGGTGAAATTTTGATCAACAGGCTGCTGGGTAGTGAAGCAGGTCCAGCCAGGGAGCAATCTTCTACCTTTATTTTCCTGACAATTTCCAGGCATGTTGGGACAAATATGTGGCCTGGGTGATTTCCATGTGAGAGTGGCCCTGCTTTCCTCAAGAGTGCTTGGTAGATAAAAGCAGCTCAGGCACTGAGACTTCTCCACCTTCTCTAGTGCCATGCTGGAGGTAGAAGCCTTCCCTTCCAGGAAGTGGAGAGAGTGATTAGAGTTGATCCAGGTTATTTTCAATAACTTAGGCACCACCTGAATGGCTGTTGGCTTAATGCAGAGAGTAATTATTGGTATTATTACTACTATTACTAT
The DNA here is from genome assembly GCF_000737465.1 of Haliaeetus leucocephalus. Lineage (NCBI taxonomy): Eukaryota > Metazoa > Chordata > Aves > Accipitriformes > Accipitridae > Haliaeetus > Haliaeetus leucocephalus. Next base: position 7,201,623 of record NW_010972942.1, on the reverse strand, counting down.
TAATAATAAAATAGTGCTTCTTCCAAAAGTGCCTAAGGAGCAAGCTAAGGTAAGCTTCATCTTGCTAGGTGCTCTGCAACTTCGGGCTCTCAGTCAAGAACACAGTAAATCCTGCTTCAGGGCTCCCGCTGCTGGATCAAAAGCACCAAAGCCTCATGAGCCAAAATGCTGATGCTGTATGAAATAATTCTGCAAATTCAACTGTATTTTTAAATGTTGGTAATTTAGCTTTATATTGGTTGGCTTTGTGCCAGCTTCAGTATCATCTTCCCCCCAGCCATCCAGTGCTGTACCAAACCAACTGCAGCATGTTTTCTCAGCACTGGCACAGTGTCAGCATAAGAGAACACGTGCTCCCGAAGCGCAGTTGTGTGACCTCTTCTGGGTCAAATCTTTACTGCTCACAGATGTGGTGTTAGTTTTCACAGCAACATGGTCTCAGAAGATCCAGTGGTTTTCTCCTGAAGAGCTTGCTAACTACACAGGCAAGAGAGCTGTCAGAGGAAAGGCTGAATGGAAAAATGAAGGGGACAGAAAGATAACAGCAGAACTCATTGGTCATTTTTGGAGCGGCAGTGAAGAAGGAATGAAAGATTGTAAGGAGACTCATAGAATCATAGAATGGTTTGGATTGGAAGGGACCTTAAAGATCATCTAGTTCCAAGCCCCCGGCCATGGGCAGGGACACCTTCCACTAGACCAGGTGGCTCAAAGCCCCATCCAAACTGGCCTAGAACACTTCCAGGGATGGGGCATCCACAACCTCTCTGGGAAACCTGTTCCCGTGCCTCACCACCCTCACAGAGAAGAACTTCTTCCTTAACTCTATTCTAAATCTAGCCTCTTTCAGTTTAAAGCCATTACCCCTTGTCCTATCACTACATGCCCTTGTAAAAAGTCCCTCTCCGGCTTTCTTGTAGGCCACCTTTAGGTACTGGGAGGCTGCTATAAGGTCTCCCTGGAGCCTTCTTTTCTCCAGGCTGGACATCCTCAACTCTCTCAGCCTGTCTTCATAGGAGAGGTTCTCCAGCCCTCCGATCATCTTCGTGGCCCACCTCTGGACTTGCTCAAATAGGTCCACGTCCTTCTTCTGTTGGGGGCCCCAGAGCTGAACGCAGTACGCCGGATGGGTCCTCACCAGAGCAGAGTAGAGGGGGAGAATCACCTCCCTTGACCTGCTGGTCATGCTTCTTTTGATGTACCCCAGGGTATGGTTGGCTTTCTGGGTTGCAAGCACACATTGCCGGGTCATGTCGAGCTTCTTGTCAACCAAGACCCACAAGTCCTTCTCCTCAGGGCTGCTCTCAATCCACTCATTGCCACACTTGGAAAGGTGAGTGAGCGTGAGGCCGCAGAAAACCAAGGAGAAATAAGAAAAGGGAGGTGGATGGGGAAGCTGTTAAAAGATCTGGCTGAAAAGGAAAGGGAAGAAAGACAATTGGGAGGGAACTGGAAAGCCTGGGCATAACTATGGAAAGTCACTGTACAGTGCATATCCCCTGCTTGGGCTGCTTTTGCTCTTCTCTGCAATTGGCTGCAGCTTTTTGGCTTCTCTCTGAGTTTCCTCTGATACCTTCCTGGAAGAGGACCCAGAAGGCATTGCTCTTGCTTGTGGGTAGCAGAAGTACTTCGCTGAGCCTTCAGAACCAGCCTCTGCTACATCCAGAGCTGTAGTCCCTCCTTTGATCTACTTTTCTTGCTGGTTCTTACAAACCCTCCTCTAGTCTGGTGGAGATGAGGAAGGCGTAAAGGATAGCGGCTGCCTGAAGAGTTTGTTCATCACAAAAGGATGAGTTACTCTGTCTTCTAAAACTGACGCCTTAGCAGAAACGCAGAACTTGATGACATTTAGCTCTTGTTACAAATATTTACATGTACAGTTAAGATGTGTCAAATTACTGCACTCAGTCATGCATAGCAGAGTTTGGCTTATTTACAGTATGTTTTCACATGTCATACATCTTTAATCAGACTGGAGTATGGACTGGTTTAATTTTTTTTCCATTGATGGTTCCTGCATGTAGATTAGAAGAATTGTTATTGCTTTGGCTTATCTAGTGTCACACCATGAAGAAATTATTGGCAGTAATAATTATTATTACACCCTCCAGCTCCTTCAGTCTGATTATAAAAGTTTGGATTAGTGACATGTGTTTTGGATGCTCTGTGAAGATCCAGAATTGGTCTTTTTTTCAGTATTTAATGTGAAAACTAGAAGGCAGCAATCTGTATGCATCTGTGTACTGAATCCTATGACAATAAGTAAGGTGATTGTAAATGGGTGTGGTATCATCTGATACCAAGATTACTAGGGACCATCATACAGCTCTGTCATCTGCAATGTCATCTCCTGCCCTGTTCTGGGCTTCTCTTCCCTTACCTTCTACCACTTTCTGCCCCCGATGGGGGGTCGTGCTGTCCCACAGCTGCAGCTCTCCAGAAGGACTGGGGAGCAGGTCTGGAAATGGACCATGCTCTTCCCTCAGCCTTCTCGCCGGCGCATTGTCGCAAACTAGAGCTGCCACAGATGTGAGGCATGTGGGTTGCAAAAGCAGCATTTGAAGACCACAGTGACACCTTGTTTTCTTTAAAGGAAACTTGTGCTGTTCCTTAACGGTGTTGTGATATTACTGCAAATGTCTGTGTTGGAAAAGATTAAAATGCTGCAGTCTATATCTACTAGAGGGCACATTTTCCTGCGTACTTTTTTTCCTCCTGCTGACCTGCTGATTTTTTTATAACTTTTAATGAGTTTAGGCCCGCTGTCCCTGTTTCACAAAAAAACCCCCACAACTTTTAGTGGTGGTTCAGTATTTTCACTTGGCATCTTTTAGTTTGTAAAATGTGTATAACTACAAAATGCTGAGGTGAATCACATCACACAAGGAGAATGTGGCTCCTGAATTGTCCTGGCAAGCAAACTGAGGAACTGGCTTGTGAGGAGAGGGGAAGAAGGCAGAACGGATCTGGCAAATATATCCCTGTATGTCTAAAAATAAGAGAAAGGTAGCAATTTAATTTAGAAAAGCTTCAAAATCTTTTTGAGTATATTCTAAAAATCCAAGGTAAGTAGATCCAAAAAGAAAAATCTTTTACTGAGTAAATAATACATTATTTATTATGTATGTTACAAAACACACAGAATATTACACTGCAAATATCTTCTGAACCTGTGAAGTAGTAGAAAGATCACTAGTCATAGTCTTTGTTCCTTTTCTGCTTTTGAAAATGCCTCAGTACATAAATGTTTCTCTACATTAACAAAAGGATCTGTTTTACTGAAAATATGAATGAAGTATTAGTTGCTGCTGGTGTGAGCTGAATGCTCCATAATTTAATTTTTTCTGTACACTGAAGTAAATTATGAAATTATATTCCTTGAAATACATATAGATTATTTTGCATTATCTAAAAACTGATTTTACAACCCTGCTTCTATCAGAAATGAAACAAAACTGCAGAAGATTAAAACCAAAGGGGATCTGCGAGTTAAGAATAAGCTCAGAAGAAACTACTGTGATCACGTTATCTGTCATTGTGAGATATGTGTATATATATATATATATACGCATATGTATTTCTGTCCTCAAGATTTACATGGCTGTAGGGAAATTCCTACCCCTCGCTCCCTCTGGTTTTCAAGGAGCTCGTTTTATGTGATGGCCCTTTACCTTCCCTGAGCTCCTGTGAGAGTTTTCAGAGCGGTGGACCAGAATTTGCAGTTCTGTGGGCTTCCTCCCCTCTCCTCCCTCCTTCCCCCCCGGGACTTTCACATTTTCTTCTAGAAAGCCTCTTTTATTAAATAAATCAAGCTTAGATTCAAATGAGTATCAAAACGTGCTCACAAAGCTGGGAGTGCTAATAAAGGAGCCTGCGGGTGTGTGGGGCAGCGATGGTACTCCCCGGGGCGAGGACAGGTAACTGGTCAACCTCACGTACCGCTGTGCTGCACCGCCGCCGCCGAGGGAGAGCGTGGGGGGAGGAAGGCAAAGGCCTCCCCTCAACCTCTTCAGCTTGTGCTCCAAAGCCTCTGAAAACATCTGGTCTTTACAAATTTGCAAGGAAACCTTTTCTTTTACATAAGAATACAAATTGGGAAACATATTTCTTTACAAGCCCTTGAAAATGAGTGTCACCCAGCACATACATTATGTCCCTGAACTGAGCTAAATTGAAGCCAGACATATATTTCTCTTTGATGACTCCATCAAGGTATGTTTTAACCTCTTTAGCCTCCCAAAAGATACATGTGTAGATAAGGGAGCAGCCTCAAACTCATGCAGAGTAACAGCAGACAAACAAGTGGCTTTAGAAAGAAAAAATCCAGCTTTGTAGCTCTCCCTGCAAACAATTTCCTTTTCCAGTTATAAATTATGCCTCCTAAAAAAAAGCTCCCTGGAAGAGGCAGGGGAGACAAACAGAGATAAACAGAGTTTGAGTAACCCCATGTATTCTGAAAGTGGAGAAATCTAACTCAAATTTTCCAGGCATCTCTCAGGTGTACAGATGATCAAGTAAAGCACCTCTAGTTTGCCTGCTTGCAAGTCCTAGTTAGTAACTCAGACAGTTTTGGCATCTACACATGCTTGTCCAAGATCCAGTGGTGTTCAACAGGCGTGCTCTGCAAAGAGTTTGAGAAGTGTACAATTGTTTGATAGCATGGTTAGTGTTAATGAGATTACCGTTACTTGAGAAATGCTTCTTACTCTCTATTACCTCTTACTGAGTGTGAAAACCAGCCTACTAGCTTATCCATATTTGGCATATACTCTCAGATCTAAGAACCAAAGACTGTTGTGAATTATACTTTGAAATGCTGGACCTGGTGAAAATATACCCGATACCTTCATCTGAGGCCAAACTTAAACCTTGCTTTTGCAATTGCTCCCAAAGACATCATCATTTCTTCAGAGAGAGATAAATGGCTATAATGGCCCCTTATAAGATCAGGAAGACTGGGTGAATCGGGGAAAATGCACTTCCTCACCAATTCCCATCTCCATAGAAACTCCGTGACTCTGCCCTGTCTTCTGCCTATACAGATTAGGCAGCCTGGTTTTCCAATAACAGACAGTGAAGTCTGACGCCTGCATTGTCTCACAGAGGGATATCTAGAAGAGCAGAGTTTAGGTATAAAAAGAGAACTTTGCCAAGTGCTTAGCGTTGCCTCCCCCAACTTTCAAATTCTTCCTGTTGCTTTTCAGGTTCCTAAGAAAACTTCTCATGAGAATCATCTGTATTTGCTGCCAGGGTACCCACAACTCTGATGATGCTTTTGTTAACTATTTTTGCTTCAAAGGACACAGTGTCGTTGAACGACTAGTGCACACTACCCGGTATCACAATTCATGTCAGTTATGGGGAAGACAAGGAATCATCAGGAGCAGACTGTGGGGTGCTAATTTAAACATAAAGCTTTATTTTCAAATTCATTAAATAGTTTATGCATGAATGGATGTGCTTTTTCAGCAGTTCAGATAAGCAGATAAAGGCAGGCTTTTTTTTTAATGAAGTGAAATATATGAGAGAACATATTCATTGATTATTGTTAGAAAAAGAAGAAGTTCTTAAACTGCAGTAGATAAACATCAGCATGCAAAGTTCTTTTGTTAATAAGAATAAATTGATAGATTTATAGACTTTAAATTCTGGCAAGATCATTTGATTGTCTCCTTAGACCTATAAATCAAAGCCATTAAATTTCACAGTATTACCTCTGAGCTGAATAGAGCTAGACAAAACATGTTGGTAAAGCAGTACATGAAACAAAAGATGCAATTCAGCTTGACAGAAGCTTTATAGCTTTGGGTCAAATCTACCTTCCTTTAGTTTTAAAAATAGAGAGAACAACTAAAATTGAAGTGCTGTTTTCCCCAGTTTTTCAGCTTTGGCTAAGTGTACTGTGTTTTGGTTTATCTGTGAAAATGGCATGTCTGTTTTCTTTGTTCTAGATTTAGTCCATAACACACACACAGCAAAATCATACCCCTCAGAAGAACATCCAGTTTTGACATGAGGCTTTCAAACAACAAAAGTACACCTTCTCTTGTTTCAGAGGTTGATCATCCATTCTGTATGAAAACCCAAAGTGCATAATTTCTTATATAAATATGTCCAGCTTCAGCATTCAACCTTTATCATACCTTCTTGACTGTTAAAGGGCCCTCTATTTTCTTCTTATAAATGTACTTATGCACTGTAGTCAAGTGACTCTCAATTTTCTTTTTAATGGACTAAATCTTTTGAAGTATTTAAGTCTCTCCTAGTAGGGTATTTTCTATGGCTCTTGAAAAATCCATGACTCTGCTTTTGAGAGCTCCAATTTTTCCAATATACCTGCCTTTCTAATGAATTAATCTTTGCTACAGAGAAAAATAAAGCCATCACCCATTTTTCCTACATTTATACATCCATGAATTATATTAGCCCTTTGGCCACATCTTCGTAGTGGAAGCTTATGTTCTATTGCTTGCCTGCTTTGACCCTAAATCATTTCAGAAAGGTTGCTTTTCAAGATACTGTTCTGAATAAATTTCAGAAAGCCATTCTGACATATGCCCTAGGTTTATAAGTCTGCAATAGCCAAAACTCATAGCAATTTTGTCTTTTGAAAAGATTGTCTTATCCAGCAGTTGAGATCATTTTGTACACATGCTCTGTCTTCATTAATATATGCTAACATTGGTGTTATGTGCAAATTTTATCTGCAATACTTTGTAGTTGTAAATTATTAATTGAAACAGTAATTGGATTTAGGCTTCATGCTAACGTGACCAGAAACATGCCCATTCAGTGAAGATTTTTTATCAATAAGTGTTTGAGATTTCCACTTCAGGAACAGGAAAGTTACATACTTTGATTTCTTTACACATGTCTATTTAATCCCAACACAACTGCTGTTGCTTCTGCACCCTTTTCCCCAACCCTCCTTGTCCCTCCATGAGATGTGTTCCCTATCCTATGCTATCTGATTCATTGCTCATGTTGTCCTCAGGTTCTTGTCTCCTCCACAAACTCTTCATCTCAGCTCCATTTTCAACACAAATTCTCTTACTTTTTTCTCTTGGTTTTTGAGATACCTTCCCTGACCTATAGTTGAAAACACAATATAGAAATAGTATTGCTAGGATGAAAGATGAAAAGTTGTGCACTGATCTCACGCTTCACCTGTAAAGAATTTCCCCTCAGCCCGGAGCACCAGTGTTGGGCAATTTATGCTGTATTGATTCCAAGGAGGAAGAATTACTGTCTGACAGCTATACCACGTCCTTTATTAGCATCCAAAGTAGGGTTGGGATTTAGCTAATGAGGCTTAACTATCTCCTCTTGCAGCTGTTGGAAGAAGTAGTCACTTTGGAGGTGCAATTAATATCAGGGCTATGTCCTCTTGTCACACTTAAACACCTGAAGCACATTGTCCTTGGAGAATCTGGGCCCTTGCCTGAATGCCACGTGGGCAGAGTTGTAATGATTTCTCTGTCTCTGCTCTGTCATTATTTCAGCATAATAAAAATATGGAGAGAGACAGGATTTTTACAGTTTAGAAGAAATTAATTGTTCTTTTTGTATTTGCATACAGGATTTTTTTCCCTACACTTTCTGTAATACTGAAATAACTAGGTAGCTATGCAGTGTTACATGTATTAGGCACAAAATAAAGATTCCTGAGGCATCCTGGCCCTGACTCTTGATATGTCCAGTATACCCAAACCAGAAGGTGTATGTAGTTGTTTCCTGCAGCAGCCATTGGGCTGTCCTCTGTGCTTACCCATCTGATAACAGTTTCACTCTGAGTGATCATATAACATAGGACAATGTGACAAACTTTCTTCCTTTGTGATTTCTGAATAGCACATGATAGAAAGTATTACAAGGATAATATGAATTATATAATAGTCTGCTTGGCTCCCTTCTCCCTGCTCTTGACTACTTAGCCTTTCAAGATTACAAAATGGCTCTGGCATGAGCTGTCAGAAAGCAGTGCACCAAAGTCACTACTGCACGTGAGGCTGTCTGCACACATTAATAAGGAATTTGCCACTACTGTTAGAAGTCCTTGTTCTCATTCTTTTTTTTTTTTCTGTGTAGGGAGCTCTGGGGTCACTAGATGTTATCATTTAAACCCACTCATTCTTTGCACCATCCTTCTGCATGCCCAGGGAATTCATGTGAACACTAGCTTTGTTAGTTCTCTTGCACAGCCATCGGTCAGCTGTGGCAGGAAAAACCATGGGATGCATCAGTTCTATATAAAAATACTGAGCTAAATATGTAATTGTGAGCCTGCATTAGAAAGTAGTATTTTTCTGAATCAGTCTCATCATAAATCGCAGCTTGGTGTTTGCTTTTCTGTTCCACTTTTTCTCTTCATTCCCTGTTTTGCTCCATCAAGGAATATTGAGTTTTATTTTTTTAAGTACTCACAGTGATCAGGGTTCCTTTATTCCTATCATGCCCCTACAGAGATATCATATCAGATGATCCCTTAAATCACTGTTTTTTAAACAGCAGGGGTCAAAACGAAGTGCAAAAGGGAGTTGGAAGGAGCCATCCTCTTCACAGAGGTGGAACGCATCCTTCCAGAGGAGTTTTGGGGAGGATCCCTGAGGATTTGGGAGGAGAATATGGGAGTGAGGGGGAACCCTTCTGACTTAGAGTGGTTGGGCAAAATGGACATGTAGCCTGAAGTAGCTATTCAAGTGTTAGTTTTACAGGTGATTTTTTTTTCCAGTCTATTTTTCTCCCATTACCTAACAGCAAATAAACACTAATCTTTCTTTCCTAGGACCACTTTCCCTTTACAAAAAGGGTAAGCCATGGAGGTGACATCACTGCTTGATTTTTCAATAAATACAGCCAGGTTTTCATTGGAAAGTTTTGAACCGCTGAGCCCAGACTTCTGCGGGAGTGTATGTAATCGTTGCCACAGGGATGGGCTAGGACCAAGGGAAGAGCTGCTGATATTCTTATCCAGGTCAGAGCACATCCAAGTGTCTGGTATGATTCCAAGCTAGATTTAGGGAAGGTATTGGGAGCTTTCACTGGTGATCAGAAGTGATAGGTTACATCATTTCCACCCAAAATATCCTGATTTTAAAGGATTTTATCGTGAACTGCAGCACAGCTCTATAAAAATGCACTCTTCTGTCTTTTTTTTCAGCAGCTTGATCTTTTTCTCCACGTCACTAGTGAAAATTCAGACTGTCTTGCTTTCCAATTTAAGATGTCTTCAAATGGTTTTTAGCCTCTAGAGAAAGCTCAAACAGCAACTGTATATTGGTCTTTCCTCAGCTGATGCCTATCACTGCCTTTTCCTCATACTGCTACTCCTGTGCTCTCCAGGCCACCTTTTTAATTTGTACCTAGGGCAGGGAGTTAGCAGAAGAGTTTCTCTAGGGAAACCTCATCTATAGTAGTTCAGCTGCTTTGTTAAGACAGCTTTTCTCAGGTACCCTTTCAAGATACTTAGAAAGAAGAAAGATTTATTTTAAAATTACATTTTCCGTAATTTTTTCAGCTTCTTTCAATTCCTGCTTTGGAGAAAATAGACATTAAGAGCTCATAGATACATATATGATTATTATTTTTCCCAGAAAACATTTAGCACTGAGTCAGTTTTGTCTTTTGAAATATTTATCTTGAAAATAGTTGCAATGCACAACCAGAACTTGCTCTGAATACGTTACAAAAAGAGTTTCTTTTCTCTCCATGGACAATTGAAATGGAAATCCTTCTGTTGACTGGTCAGGCATTTATACAATTTGTTAATGATTTTCTTAAGGGACACATTGGTGGTACTGATTTACAGCTGCGGAGAGGAAAAGGTTCATTACTCTGTTTAAACGTGAGTGCCAAAAAGATGACTGTTAAAGGTACCAGAGGTTGGCTAAACACAGCCCCTTCATGACAGAGTTTCTTGTATGTTACTTCTCTCAGAAAGCCAAACTAAATGCTATATGCCTGATTTCCCATGTGTTTTCATTCACCATGACAACTAGCTAAATGTGACCTTGACTTGTAAAATCATGTGTTGCCATCTGTAGTAAAAGAGAGCTAAAGATGAAAAACTCCTTAGCATTTTTTCCCCCAAAGGAAAGGTAGGGGTATTATGTGATTTCCTCTACCTTTGGACAATGTGGTAGGAAAATTCTATTTAATTAAAAAGAAGACAGAAAGAAAAGAGGTGCATTTGTGTTTAAGGCTTGAAAAGTCAAAGTCAATGTTAAGGCATATTTTACTAGGGTAGTTAGTAAGATTGTTCGAACACTTTCCATTGATACTGTTTTTCAATGGAAAGTAGGTTTTTAACAAATTTTTTGTGCCTGAAGTATTTGCTTTTTATAAAATTGTCTCCACCTCTCTTTTTTTAAGGTTCTCAAGTATTGAGTTAGAATCCATTTTCCAAATCAGGTTCACTGGAACTGCTGTTCAAGTCTCTTGTGTCCCATATGAACCAGGTTTGCAGCCAGATGTCACCTCCTGTGAGCAATCATAGGGACACCCAAGATTCAAATTTCCTGGGAAGAGGGGAAAAACCTTTGGGATTTGGACTAAAGGTAACCCAAAAATGCCTTTTTTTTTTTCTGTTCCCCCCCCCCCTTTTTTTTTCCCTTAGCATTTAGTTGGGGAAAGCTTTCAAGAAAATGAAAGTCAATGAAGGGGAATTTTAAGAAAGGTAAAGGTTGGTAACTTCCCATTTTTTTCCAGAGAGCCTACCATTTATGTCTTTCTTCCAGAACTGGAAAGCTGGAATAAATTTTCTGATCCTCCAGAGGATTTTAACATTTATGTCCCATTTTCTAAAGCAATGTCCCATCCATCAAACACTCGAGATGGATGTTCTTCAGCTAAAAGTTTTCTACCTCGCTAAAACAATTACACTTCTCATATAGGGTATTCTGAGGTAAACACCCTTTAGTTGTCCATATGAAATGATCCCATCCTGTATAATACAAAAGAATGTGCATTTCTGACACAAGGTGGGAGGGACTCAGGCTAGCCTTGTGTCAGAACAGGGCTCTGCTATTCCGTTACCCACATCTGGCCAATTTTTAAGCCTTTTTAAATTGTAGTTTGAACGCTCTCAGTTGAAACTTTGTAAGCTTTTGGCAACTCTGTTTCCAAAGAACATTTTTACATTTGAGTTGGATGTGTAATTGAAATAGACTGTTTTGGGCTGTTCAGGCTATCAAATCTGTTTAACCACGTCCTTAAGGATTTCCTGCCAGGAAAGGATTTCCAGGTCCCAGCAACATGGAAAAAGAAGGTGTTTTATTTGAATGAAAAAGAAACAAGGCTTGTACAGCTGAGCAGCAATGGGAAAACTAGAAAGAGATGGCAATAGGAATTAAAGAGGGCAAGAGATTGGTTGGAAAATAATACTGCAAGAGGAATTGGGGTGGAAAGGGGATTTGGACCTAAGATAACTGGGCTTGACTGGGATGCACGGTAGACAAGATGGCAGGGAATAGACAGAGGTCTGTGCATGCCCCAGCACACCTTTCTCTAGAGGATAAGAAAAGATCGCAGTGCTTCTGAGTCTCACTTGCCTGCAGCCAGGACACAGCTCTTACACCCCACAGCACAGCTACCCATGCTGGATATCCTCCAGCTTGTGCAGATCCCATAGCAGCTGGCAGTTTTCCATACCCACAAGTATCAGAAGTTATTGCGATGGCACTAAGCCTTCCAGCTCTGGGGATGTCCAGCACAGGTTTTGATATGAGAACAGAAGGGAAGATTTTTATTTTCAATAAAAGTTTTGTGAGTAAATTCCCAAGGTATTTTCTTTTTTAAATACCAGCTTAGAAGAATATAACATTCTGAAGCTAAGCAAAGAAAGATGAAAAATGCCAGAAAGTAGTTTGCCTGCAAAACTTTTCTCTCGTGCACCATACACTAGCACCTTGCCTATACAATCCCATCCTCCTCTGATTCAATGGGCTCATAGGGGCATCCAGGGGAAGTCACACTATCTGACACTAGCCATCCACCCCTCTGAGGTATTCACAGTTGCTCTTTGGAAGCACTTACCTCTCTTCCTTGAATATGCAGGAGTTTGGTTCCCAACTGTAAGGTAGATCCTTAAGTGTGAAGGCATCCAGATGATCCTGACTCTGCTGTTATCCCACAGGACATCATTTTCTAGCAAAGCTAGACCTTTTCTGAGAAATAATCGAAGCTTTTCAACACAGACACTGCTGTTTGTGGGACTTCTCTGTTTGCTCAGGGCGAATAGGGTAGGAATGGCAAGAAGGGGAAAATGAACCTTGTCGTTAAATTTTAGGTTGGTCTGTGATTTGTGGCCATTCAATGAAGCCAAAATTTTTCAGATGGTCACTTATTTTTGGCATGCCTTTCTGGAGGCATGTGGGCAGATTTGTAGAGGAAAAAAATACTCATTCTTGGAGCTGACGTAAAGAAAGTTATTCATGCTTCAAATACATGAAGCTCTTCTTAATGTGAAATACTATCAAAAATATCAGGTCCTGGTTCTTGAAATTACATGCCAAAAATACTTTTGGCCTTTTGGCCTTAAGTTCCACCTCTATGAAATGATGATAACACTTGCCTCTTGCAATGTGTCCCTGTCCTCAGAAACATGCTGTAAAAATAAATTCATTTTGTTCACAAAGCCCTTAGACCCAGTGTTGTGAGTAGAGCCATGAAAAAGTTCATGGGGAATTTAATAACTCTGTCTTCAGAGCAGGATATGAATTGTGTATAGTAAATAAGGCCTGCAGGCACAAATATTGCATAGCTGCTCATTATTTGAACTCTGCCCATCCTGTGCATTGAACAAGAAGAGAGGAATGGAGAAAAAAAGTTGATTCTACTTTTTATATTTGCTTTTACTTAGACAATTTTACTTTTGATACCTCTCAGCTTCTGAAAGCTTGCCTTGCCAGCTCTCATGGACTTTTAAGATATATTTAACATGCAATTAAAAGAGCATTCTTCAAATCAGCGGGAGGTTTGCTTTGCATGTATCTCCCAAATTGCTCCTGGCTACATCCATATTTTGATTCAGATTAGATTCTAGGCAGCTGAAAAGGGTCCATAAATATATCTGTTCCTCAGAGCGGGCCTTTTCACTGCTCCCCCATCTTGATGTCAGGGAATCTCAGCTGCCATCAGTAAGAAAACCTGTGCTGATAAGAAAACTTTATTGTATTTTTTGGCACTGAAAGCAGATACAATTCCTCATAAAACTGACTGCATAAATTAACATAAAATAGATTTTTGAAGAACACTTTTTTATTCCCCCAATTTTTTTATTTTAGTATTTTAAATTATTTTATTCACTCCAAAGTTTAACTTAAAGGTTTTTGCTTGGAATGCCTTCTTGCCTCTGAGTTATAGTGACCATTGTCCTGAAAACAGCACTGTTCATGGTGAATCATCTCATATGAAATAGAGGACCTGTTGTTCCTAAAAACATAGCAGAGAAATAAAACAAATATGCTGAATGAATCTTTCAAAAACATAACTGTAACAAGGTGAGAAGTTATTTCATGTCATTCTTTTCTATGTTCTGTTTAGATAGAAATCTTTCCATTCTCCTTATAGCTATTAAATAGATGGTACTGATAAATGAGCTTGAGTATAGTTTGCTTTCACTGGTCTTGCTTATTTTCAATCTTTTCTTAAATAAGAGTCAAAGGTATACTTCTTTTTGGTCCCTTTTTGGTCTCCCTGGGGAGAAGCCTTCTGCAGAAATAACTAGCTGATACAATGAGGTGAATTGCCTGCCTGGCACAAGGGTAGCCAGAATGACAGGGGGAGAGCCGTGCCTGGGCTGGTGCAGAACCACAAAAAAGTCAGTCAGGTTTTCCCTGTTCAAATCTGAAAAGATAGCCTCCAGTACAGGTTCTTATCTAGGGTATTCAAGTCAACGATTGCGGCCTGGTTATCTTGAAACAGCTGCATCATGTCATGCATCATCACCCATGCACCTCTCTACTGAACGCGGAGGAATTTCTGTTAAACCTAAAGCCCTGCTTATTATACACCAAGCCTACTAAAGCCAAAGAATATCTTCCTCCTGAAATCCCTTTTTCCCAGTTAGCTGTTTCAGACATCTTCAGAAATAACCATCTGTAGTACAGATGCTACAAGTTAAAGACCAAGTGGTAGACTTAATGCTGAATTTCACTTTTATGTTTAGACTTGTATGACCAGGTCTCATTCTCTAGTGGATTTATATGATTCTATTTTCCTCTTAAAAATATACAAGAGAAATGCTCACAGACCCTTAAATGTAGCAGTATGAGTACACCACTATAATTAATGCCCTGGTCTACTCCCTCTTTTTTTATTTTCAGTGTACAAGTCCTGTGGAGTTTGCAGATTGATTCAATTGCAAAGTTAGATTCCCACTGTGATGGCAGTTTTCAAACCACTGGGCCTTTCTGCCTGTCCTGCCAGCCAAGGAACAATGGGTGCTAATTAAAACCCTGCTTAAAAGGTTCCCCTTTACTTCAGCATTTGAGGCTTTCAGGGGGCAGACAGGGGAAGGATGCCTTGTTCTGTTTATGCATATGCAAGCACTTAGTGAGCTGGGTGGCTGACTGTGGGTCGAGAAAACACTACAAAAGCCTGGTGCTTATAGGAGAGGGCTGGATTTCAACCTGATGAGGTTAGTTAACAGACTAGACTGAAGAGGGTCCAGCTGTATTTTCTTTCCAAAATTTGAGGCACATTTCAAAATAGGGCTTGCTTTTTTATCATTTGCTTCTACTGAAATGTTCATGTCTCTGTCTTCTTGTATTAAAGTAAGCAGTTTTCTAAAAGTGCAAGGATAAGAAGTAGTAGAGTTTCCTTTATTTTTACTAATAAGATTAACATTTTAAACTACTCGTTTTGCTAATCAACTGGGCTGCCTGTGCCAAAATGTATACATGGAATAAAATTACTTTTCTACGTCAAGGGTTTGTTTCTTGAGCCACTATTTTTTTTTTAAATGGAAAAGGTCCCATCAGACATTTCTGTTGCTCAGTGGTATAACTGAATTCTAAGAAGTATGCAGACTTTTGCCATTTTCAAGGAGGAGAAATGAGAAATGAACTATACCTTAGAGCTTTATTTGTAAATGTATATAAAATTGCTCAGTATCAGCATATGGCAGATAAAGAATCAGCTTCATTATGTCGAGCAAATTCAATATGCTTTGGTTTTCATCAAGAGCAAAGGACAGAAAACACAGCATTGCAAATAAACTCATCAATAAGCCACACAGGTTTTTGTTTGATGTCATTTGTAACTGACAACTTGATCAATCCTACATTGAATAGTCCCTTAGAAATACGAGAGTAATAGGAGCAGAATCTGTCTCATGTCTTTTGTTGAATTGCAGTTCACTTGGTGGCATTCACAAACCTGTCCTAGCCTTCTTCAGCTGTTTTTCTTGTATAAAACTATCTCACCCATTGAGATAGCAGAAAATATTTCATGGGACAAATTGCATGTCATTGATAGTGAATAGTCAAAATGAGCAATTCACAGATAACCTCATAGTTTGACAGGTATTATTCTAAACTTTTTTTTTTCAATCTCTGTGAAGAATGAGTGCTTGTGCAGAAATCAGGAGTGCCTTGCAAATAACTCACCCACCAAAAAAGACTATTAATTTGTCTTTTCTTCCTGTCTACAAACATTGTCGAAGAGGTTAGCTGTATAGCTATTTTAATTAAAGGACCGATAAGATATTTCTCATTTTTATCTTTACAGCCATATGCTGTAATAATTAATACTGCTTAATAGAGCTACTTGCATGCTGAAGACTGCTTAAAAGACTAAAGATGTCTGCGATCAGGGCATATGGCCTTTGTTGTGAGCCACATGCACTGAGGAATAAAGGCAGCGAAGCCCAACCTCCTACTCTTACTCTGTCACTCAGTGGCTGTTCACACCGTGACTCCTGCTGCGGGGAGAAGACAACTGCTTTTTTTCTTCTTCTTTTTTTTTTTTCCTCTCTTTTTAAAATTGTTTTAGTTCTCCATAGAAGTGGGGAAAGGAGTGAGACGGTTTGGGAGAAACCTGCCTCTGCCCCTGCATTTTCCTTCCCCATTTACGCAGCTGGGCAGGCAGAAAGGGAAAGTTCCTACAGCAAAGGGGACAGGTCCTGATCCAACATGCCCCTCCAGCCACCCTTCTTGTGGGCACGGCTAAATCCATATGAATGCAAAAGCAAGGTACTTCTGACAAAACACCAGTCCCAAGCCCAGACGCACATGTCGGTTCAGGGACTGGCAGGAGCTTTGCTGGTGCAATGCTCTACACTGCTATTTAGCTGTGAAGGAGGACGGCTGTTGTGCAGCCTCCAAGGTCTGATCCTGTACTAGCACGTACCACTCTGCCTCGCCAGGACGAAGAGAGACAGGAATGACCTGAGAAGCCCCTCTGTATAACAAACACCTACAGCAGGTGCTAAGGACCAGTTCTGCGGAGGTCTTTGCAGACCTCTTGAACAGGCGCTTCAGAGGGTGAAGGTGATTTTGGGAATGCCTCAACCAGGCTGTTAGTTCCTTATTCACTGGAGCTTTTTCAGGGAGGCTGGATTGCTCAACAGTAGGAACTGAAATAATCAAATCTGTTGCCAGACGTCTATTAACAAAGAGTGAACAGCATTTTGCCTGGTCACAGGAGAAAGCAGTGATTTCTCAGTTGCTGTGGCTACAGGCAAGAATCCAAAAAAAGATTAACAAAACCCTGTTAGTGGATAATCCCTGCAAAGGTACTCTAACAGAAGACTTCTCCCTCTTCTGTCAGCATCACCCGGTCTCACCTAGCTTCTGGCTTTGATAGCTAAACCTTGAGAAGGTGCTAATTTCAGCTAGACAGCTGGCCAGCGTCATACAAGCTTGCTGTAAAGGAGATGTACATCTCAGCACCAGGTGCCTTCTGATCTCGTTGTCTCACCTGGTCATCTTCACACCTGCTGCTGCCCCTGCCACCTCAGGAAAAGGCGATGCCAGCTCAGGGCTTCATTTCTCATCAGATAAATAGATCCGAATGGTCTAATTCGCTTCAGCCCATCTATCTCCATTTTCCTAAAGGATCAGACCATCTGTTCCTCAGCTTGATGCTGGCTAGCCAGGAGCAGATAAGAAGATTTTCTCTGCAACATGCTACCGATTGCTCCTGGGAAACTAAGTCAGGGATTCCTGGGAGACTTCGACAAACTATGCCCCACTGCGGTAATGTAAAACTGGATACTGCATCTCATCTGTGATCTTCACAAGGATACTGTGTGAGATGGTAGCGAGAAAAGGATTTTCACCATTTTGACAGCTATTTCACGCACAACAGTTGGGCTGTCTTATCTGGTGGGTCCCAGTCACCAGCAGCATAACTTTATGTGCTCTAAAGCCAAACTAGCTCAGTTATGTATACTCCTTCACTGCTCTCTGCCAAGTATGGATGGCATAAACCTGAGCAGTCAGCTTCTGGAACAAACTTTCAGTCAGAGTAAGGTGGGGAGGGAGGGGCGGAGGGGAAGAATATTTCTGATTTCAGGGAAAGTGTGTACATGAAGGAATTTCATGATCTGGGAGCAGTTGACAAAGCTGGTGACCCAGGAAGTTGCTTCCAGACAGCTGTAGTGCATAAATTTGTTTGGTGAAGGAAAATGAACAACTGTTAGCCTTGGGTAAATCCAGTCTGATCTAAAGAGGATGCTTGAACTTTGCTGCATGATTGGCAGAATATTTTATTAAGATGCTGCACATGGGCTTTAAAATATTGAATTCTCACCTTTTAATGACATTCTCCAACAAATGATAGTGTGTCTCTGATAAGTAAATCTCTGTTTGCTTAAGGACAGTAGATTCAAGGTTAGACACAAAATTCTTTTCAAACACCTAATTTATACACCTGCTGAGCTTCAATCTTGAATGAAGTGCAAAGGTGCCATGATTAACATAACTATATGCCAATCAATTTCTTCTTATCCACCATTCTGTCCGTTATGACTGAACTTTAATACCACCTGTGAGACTGGCAAGGGGGTCATGTCTGCTCTTGTACAGGAGAACTTGTGCTGTGCAGAACTGAGCCAGTCAGGGATCCTGTGGGATCATTCTCTCATCCCAATTACCTCTGGCTCTCTGAATGTCTGTCACTGGCTCTCCAGTGACGAGTGGCGTTCCTCAGGGGTCAGTATTGGGACAGGCGCTGTTTAACGTCTTTGTCGGCAATATGGACAATGGCATTGAGTGCACCCTCAGCAAGTTTGCAGATGACACCAAGCTGTGTGGTGCAGTCGACACACTGGAGGGAAGGGATGCCATCCAGAGGGACCTTGACAGGCTTGAGAGGTGGGCCTGTGTGAACCTCATGAAGATCAACAAGGCTAAGTGGAAGGTCCTGCACATGGGTCAGGACAATCCCAAGCACAAACACAAGCTGGCTGGAGAATGGATTGAGAGCAGCCCTGAGGAGAAGGACTTGTGGGTCTTGGTTGACAAGAAGCTCGACATGACCCGGCAATGTGTGCTTGCAACCCAGAAAGCCAACCATACCCTGGGGTACATCAAAAGAAGCATGACCAGCAGGTCAAGGGAGGTGATTCTCCCCCTCTACTCTGCTCTGGTGAGGACCCATCCGGCGTACTGCGTTCAGCTCTGGGGCCCCCAACAGAAGAAGGACGTGGACCTATTTGAGCAAGTCCAGAGGTGGGCCACGAAGATGATCGGAGGGCTGGAGAACCTCTCCTATGAAGACAGGCTGAGAGAGTTGAGGATGTCCAGCCTGGAGAAAAGAAGGCTCCAGGGAGACCTTATAGCAGCCTCCCAGTACCTAAAGGTGGCCTACAAGAAAGCCGGAGAGGGACTTTTTACAAGGGCATGTAGTGATAGGACAAGGGGTAATGGCTTTAAACTGAAAGAGGCTAGATTTAGAATAGAGTTAAGGAAGAAGTTCTTCTCTGTGAGGGTGGTGAGGCACGGGAACAGGTTTCCCAGAGAGGTTGTGGATGCCCCATCCCTGGAAGTGTTCTAGGCCAGTTTGGATGGGGCTTTGAGCCACCTGGTCTAGTGGAAGGTGTCCCTGCCCATGGCCGGGGGCTTGGAACTAGATGATCTTTAAGGTCCCTTCCAATCCAAACCATTCTATGTTTCTGTGAATTGGCGTGTCTGCTTAGATTGCTTGATGGCAGAAAGGTCAAGAATGTATGGAGCCTTCTGGGAGTCAAGGCAGACCTGCAATGTTTCCTAGCCTGGCTCTGACAATGCATGCACTTTACTGTGTGCGCATGTATAAGCGTTGCCCTAGACTCTAATGAACTAAAAGCTTGTGATTACTGTACTGCATGTTTTAACCTAGATCTGTCCAAGTCAAGCAGGTGGCTAGATAACCTACCATTTAACCCAGCCTTTGTCCTCTGACGGAGTCTAGCCAGGAGCTAGATACACTGGATGTTATTTGAGGCTGGCTTGGAAATGTCCTGAGTTTAATCAAAGGCAACCTCATCAACCATATTCTGGTAAGTGTAGACCACAAGAGAGATGAGCTTCCCCTGTTCTCAGGGAAGGATCTGAAAAAAATTCTTAAGGGTCTATAAACCAATGAGAAAGTATTTATCATCATTTCACTCTCTGTTATTAATTTTTATCCATTGCCATGGAAGTATTCATAATTCTCAGCAACCAGTGTTTTGGTGGGTGATGGTGATGTGCTGTGATGTGTGTTTGTTTATGTTTCTGATAGCCTTTGGAAGCCTATGCCTGAGCATTTTTAAGAACCCAAGAGCAGTTTTTATTTATTCTACAATTTGGTACTGTAGTGCGGAAGAAAAGAGCTTTTGCACTGGGGCAAAACATGACACCATTATGTAGTTTTAAATGTGTTTCTCAAAGTATACGTGGATGAAACTTCCAGCAAGGAGTGACAGTACGTGGGTGGATGTTGATCAAATAGGTGAATAATTGTAATAAATCTACACTTACCACATCAATTATAAGCATCCTTTCAGTATGTTATGAAGAAACATTTTCAGAATCTGTGCCACTTAATTTGAATGTGATTTGAATACAGTTAAGTAGATTCTACTGGGTTTGGTAACAAAATGCAGGTGATATGCACAAAAAAGATGTAGTGAAATCGTACAGCTTGCTGACAGTGGAGATTTCACATACCCATACCTTATCCTGTATTTTATTGTTTCCTGCTCTGGAAAGCCTCAGAAAATGTATCAGAGAGAATTTTGATAATCCAAGTGCATTTATACATAATGACGAGACAAATGCCCATGCCTGTAATGTCTGTAGAGCTTTGTATAGTGGAAGCTTGTTCAAAACTGACATCAGTATAAGTTTTTACTGAAATATCAAAACCTGCTGTCTAAAACTGGTAGCAAGTGCTCAGTCTGAAAAAAATCTACCCTGAAAATAACAAAAAGCTGCTTTCTGTTCCCTGTTAGTGCTAAGGACCTTAGCACTGCGCACATAGTATATAAATAAACCACTGTGATCAACACCTGAGAGCTTATAAATGTCTGAAATGTATGGTGACAATTTGCAGAACTTCTGCATTGCTCCCTCATGCCCACTTACAAACTATTTGGATAATCTGGAACCTGTTAGGCAATACCGTATACCATTGTTTGCTGGTCTCCTCTAGGCTTGCACAGAACAATAATAAACACTGCAAAGAATGCTTCAGTTTGTACAGGGGAGCAGCAGAGACATGCAGCTCTCCTTCGCTTTTTGTGATGCAAGTGTGCCTGATAAAATGGCAATTGAACTGCCTTAGCCACCTGGTAAAACCATGCCTGCTTTCAGCTACCCGTCTTACATCTTAGTAGTTCACTGTTTTCACCCAGATTTGCAGTATCCTTCATTCCATGTGTCTGGGTGTTTGTATTACTGTAGTTTTATCATTCGGCGTCTGTTTGCTGCGGGAAACTAGGTCTAGAAAACTGTATACGTTGGGCTCACTTCACCTCAACTGTAACACTATGGATTCAAGCATATTTGGCGGCCAAATTCCCCTGAAGCTGTTTGTGGTGAGCAGATGGAAATTCCGCAGAGGTCTCTGGACCTCGTTCAGAACTGACCTGAATGATTGTTACTCATCAGGTGTAACTGATCATTAAAAGACTTTTAAGTGTTTCCAAGCTGTTCCCCAATTTATCGCACAGTTTGGATGCAGGGGAAAAATAAAAATCAAGTTCAAACTGAAGAAAAGGAACAGTAAAAAGAACAGAGAAGGTCCTGTTCACCTTCTGCCCTCCTCTCTCCTTGCTTCTTTCCCGCTCTTTTCCCCTTCTGTGCTGTTCCCCATCCATACACCCTTCACATATCCCTCCCATCACTAATTCCTACACCGTCTAAAATGCTTTCGAGTCCTATTTCAGTTCTGGTGTTCAATAGATGTGAGTCCCATTGATTTATGCCAGGGCTGAATTTTGTCCCCATAGCATACCAAATTGCTTCTGCACACACATGGAATGCCAAATCAGAGTACAGGCATACTACTTTGTAACTACTTTATTACCCATTTACACTTGGCATGAAATTTATACCCTTATTTATGTCACTGCTGAGTCTGGACTGTTATATAAATTTGATCCTGTACGAAGCTGGCTGGTTCAGAGGACTGGCAGTGGATACACCTATCCCTTGTAAATTATCAGCTCAATTTCTAATCAAGTCATTAAATCAAACCAACCAAAACTTCTTTCTGTGCGATGCTGTTGTAAAAAATGAGGCTGGTCTCCTCCTGGTTCCCAGTACACATGTGTCAACACCACAGTTGACTCTAATTAGCACCCTTGCTGGCTACGAAAGCTCCTGAGCCAAGGATTTAAGCAGGCAGGGAAACTGAACTCTTTGTCCTGGCCTCAGGTCATGGCAGGTTGATGAACAAGCAAGTCCTACTTCTGCCTCAGCTATGGCTGCCTTCTATTTTCTGGGACTAGCAGCCTGGCATCTTCCAGACGCATGTTGTTTTCATAAAAAACTTTTAACTCTAGTCTTATTGTATAATATAGGTATTTTCTCTCATTTTTAGGGAAGTTTTAGAGTTAATAAGACTTTGGTCTGTGTGGGGATTAAAGGATTTTGACCCCTCTGGGATCTTTGTCCTAGATTTCAGCCTTGGCAGGTGGAGCACTCTGTAACCAGTTGACATTTTAGTGGCTAGTTTGTGAGTCAAATATTTTGGTTTATGTTTTCCTTTTTGGTTTGGATGAGTTTATACGGGTTTCTGAAGTATTTGGGAAAGTTGCATGAGCTTCGTGGTGCCACTGTACCTTCCTTGAGCCAAAGAAGTTGCTTTCCTCATTGAGAAATCTCACTTCAAAAGAAGTTGTGATGTTTTTTAAATTACCGTTTCAGATGGCTTTTATTTCCAAATGTCTGCATCACTCAGAAAATCTGAGTTTATCCTGGTTTGTGGTATTTCTGATTTATTTTTCCTATTTAGAGGGCTCTTTTTTTCCTATGTGTGTCCACTTGCTTCACACACAGACACACACACACACAAAAATTTGGAGTGACCTCTGGTTTTATTTTAGTTTGAGGAAAGAAAATAAGAATGTAAAAAGATTCTGGATCTCAGCCATTACAATGAAAAACATCTGTTGAAGCCTTTGCAAGCATAAATTTATCTTACCATGGGCATGTTTATTAATTAAAATTCAGATTCTTTTTTCTAATAAGTTACTTCAGCTTCATAATCTGAAAAAGGACAGGTAGAAACCTGTTGCACTTTGGTGCTGCTGTAAAGCAGAGTTGACCGAATTTTATTCCATGCACTACCCGGTGGTGGTCCAGAGAGCTGGATGATCACACAATGCTGGCTCCTTCGCTGTCTTTCTCACTGCTGAATTACATAAAATAGTTTCCTACTGTTGTGTTTCCATGTAAGCAACCAAACAAAGTACTACGGAGGTGTGGTGGAGTCCCAGATCAGAGGAGAGGCTTCTATGACTCTGAATGTGAAAGGCGGTTTGAGGCAAATCTGTAAAACTACTATTCATATTTCAACAAAGCTATCATATCTGAGGAATGCAATGTCTCCAGAGTTGCAAGGACACCAAATTCCTATGGCCAAGGTTAGTTTTGGCAGTCTGGCTATGAATGTGTATTACACAGTCTCGCTGGGATACCGATCTGTTTTGGGATCTGTGTCGGAGTCGGGACTTGCCCCTGCCTGAGTCATAACAGCAGATCTGAAGAGTCAGCAGCGGCCAGACCTGGAAGGGTGTCAGCCCCCCTCCTGGGCTGGGCAGGGAGCCCTCTGGAGGGGCTTGCTGCAGAGGTCCCCGAGCTCTCTCCCCCCAAAGAAATGTTGGTGAAGAAACAGGAAAACTCTTTCTCACAACAGATCCCACCACACAGCTTTCTTCAACGTGGAATTTTTATGTAATTGTACTGATGAAACTCCTCCCTGGGATTTATTTTCCGGGACTTCTGCAGGTTTAACAAGGAAAGTGAACTGTGATGAATTAGTCCTCTGTACAGTTCTGTTCAAACTAAAAATGTATCTTCTGCAGAAAATCCCCTCCTCGTGCCCCTGTGTTGTTTTTTTTAATCCTCCAAACCCATACCTAATCTGAAGGCATAAATCACTTTCCAAGATACGGTAAATTCAACGGGTGTGTTATGCTGCCTCAAACAGTTAGCTAATGAATCTGGTCATGGACTTACTTAGCAATGTTTGATAGAAATTGTAAATGAAGCCTGTTTTTATTGGAGTGAAATAACATTTAAGCATAGGTAATACAGATGATAAACTTGCAACACTAGCAAACTGAAAAACACATGGGACCCGTATGTGTGCCAATTCAAATACAGCTTTATTAAACGCACCTGATTTTAAGCTACCTTTTAGTATTCCATTTAGTAGTTTAATGAGAACCAGTTATAACATAGTTGGGGTTTTTTTTCTGTGTTCAGAATTCAGCAAGCTACCCAGCTGACATGCATATCAATTTAGGCAGACGGCATCAGAAAAATCCGATGAAGGCCTTTACTGTAAGTAAACATAGGACATCTATGTGACCTTCTAAACCAACACATCATTTACACAGTCTGCTGAGAACATCTGAAGCAGAAGCTATCAGTGTTTCCTTGAGACTTCTTAGCATAAAGACCGTATCATGAATTAAAGACCTCAAACTGTTGACTACAAGGACTCTGGCATTACTAGAGAATGGTACCTAGCAGTGTCCATTCTTACATTAACATCTGCAGCCATTGAAATGGCCACTTGCTCCTGAAGGCAGGGGAGCAGTCTATTATGGACATGTTACAGAGTCCTCTTTCAGCTGCTGTTTCACTGAAGTGCCAGGTGCAAAAGATGTGCTCAAAAAGAGACTATAGAAGAGGGTAATGGTCACATCGATTACAAACTGATAATTGCTCACTCGCTATTTCCTCAGTATTCAGCCGACTAGCTGTTTCAGCAATTATTTTCCTGTTCTTTATTTCTGTTAATGGTGTGCCCAATATTGGGGACTGTTTACCTCTTTCATAGCTCCAACCCGCTATTGAAATCCTGGAAGTGTAATGTAGAGCATTAGCTCTAGTGTGTATGATTAATGTAATCACAAGCTGAGCTCTGGAAGGAATCCACCCTGTAGTTTACATTAGCTGTTAGATGACCTAAAATTCTCCCCTCTCCCCCATCCCTGTGCAAAGAACTGGTTACATGTTTTTACTTTTCATTTATTCTTATGATTTTGCGAAGTCTGGTGAAAGAGCTGACTGCCTGCCATTTTCCACATTCGCAGTAACCTTATAGTTCTGAGTTCTGTTTTCAGATGCACAGGGATGATGAGGGTCACAGAGCACCATACGTCTTTGTTAGCTTAGCTACTGCATCTGTGGCTGCTGATTTATATAGGTTAGAATACAACCGTTCAGAAAGATATTCACAAAAGCCTGCAGGCATCTCTTTTTCCCTTTTTTTTTTTTTTTTTTTTTTTGAAAATTTTTCATTTTTTTTTTCCGGCTGACATATTATGAGAAGTGACACCCTTTGTGTGAAGTAATCAAATCACTGCTTTTTAAAGATAGGCAAATTACAACCAATTTCTTTAGTTATCATTTCTTTTCTCAAGGAAGAAATCTTGACTTACATAAGGATTTCAAGATCAAATGCAAGTTGACTATATTTTATTTAGGCTCCAGAAATTTAGATTCTGCTTTAAAAAAAAAAAAAAAAGTTAGAGAGAATTAAATTCCATGGCAGAATATACCAGTTAGTAAAAGAGGCTAAAAGAAACAAAACCTGCAATTTCCCTTTCTCTAAGAGGAAAGTGAACTATTTGAAGAGGCCAATTATGGAAGCTGAGATCAATATAGCATTAAAAATCAGTTAGGATGAAATGCCAGACAATGACAGATTATCATATGAATTAGATCTTTGCTAGAAGGAACAATTATCACAGCACCTGTTAGAAGCTTTCCGTTGTTATTTCAGTACAGCAAATCTCCTCTTATCAATGAACAAAACCCTCAATAATATTGATTAAAAAAAAAATGCTGGCAGATTCCCTACTGTGGTAAAGAAGTCGGGGAGCAGTATAACAGATAAAGTGCCTGCTAAAATGTGGCAGGTTACAGGTGGGGAGCTGGAGATGAAAGTGATCAAATTATGTTGAACAGATTTCTCCAGAATATGAGGCTCCTCACAGTTATCCACAAAGCTGGCAAAATTCATGAGCCCAGAGCAGTTTTCCTGATAGCTGCGAGAAGGCTTTGAGTGGCAGTAGCTACATACTACTGTGCAAAGTTTTGAGATAAGGATTAGATTCAGCCAATTAAGATACTATACAAATCCCCAACAGCAACTGGAATCAAAAATTATTCCCTCCCATACAGATTAAGCAGAAACAAAAGGTGGAGGTCTCTGGGATTACTGTTTGTGCTGTTGGAAGTGGGAATGTTGAAACTCAGGAACACACAGAGTCTATGCTCTGTCCTCCCTCGCTGCCAGTGTATGCTAATTGTTTTATTTCTAACCTCAGAAACTCAAGGCTAGCAAATCTGGGGCAAGCTAATTGTCTAATCCTGTGTTTAAATGTCATTCAGCCACAAACAAAATTTGCTACATGAATCATTTGTCATTTTTGCTGAGCGCTATTAAATCTGCTCTGGCCGTATCAGAATAAAGGGTGAGTCTACCCCAAACAAAGTAACAGCCGATCCCTTTTCCACTACGAGCAGTCTCAAATACCTGCTGGCTCTGCAGGCAGGCATCTCCCTGCCTCCCCGGGACGGTCTGCTTGCCGTTGGCTGATGGGGTGTTACTTGCCCCTTCCATTTTGAAGCGCTACTTTCTGACGGCAGCTTACAAGCCTGGGAGAAACCAGCAGTCCTTCCTCATCCTTTCAGTACGGTGCCGTGCCGAAACCCCAGCCTGCACCTCCCTGCGAGGAGGAGAGCGTGTACAGAAAACAAGCGTAAACTTTCTCGTGGTTGTCACACCCAAATACAGGGCAGGGAGCACAACCCTTACCTTGGAGCTGCTGTGCCGGCGGAGGGGGGCTGCAGGCGGGAGCCTGCGCCGAGGAGCTGGGCTGCATGGCAATGCCACGGCCTGGCCGCTGCATTGTGTGAGTGCCCTAATTGGGAATGCCAGGTCTCATCCATCCAGCAAAGCGTGCTGAAAGCACAGTCGCCTGCCCGGGCTCGGGACTGTCCTACCCCGCTCCTGGCTGAGAAATGCACTGTAATCGTCACAGCCAGACAGTATAGGGGACTACTTGCGGTGAGTACTGTATATGGCGATACGCGGGAAGGGTTTTAAGCCCCTTGTCGCAGTTACAGCAAGTGCATAGGATGTTGTTCTGTGTTCTTTCTCTTTCCTGAACTTTTAACCTCATCCTACCTCTAGCCATGCTCAAAATGACAGCCACCGAAAAGGGGGGGCGGGGGAATGCTTTCCATTCCTTTCTCTGTCTAAATATGCAAATATACAAATATGCTTAAGCTGGCCGTAGGCTTTGGTACTGCTTTCCCTCCCTCTGAGTGACTCCATCCTCCGAGCCAATGTGGTGGTCCCCATGAGTAAAGGGGAGATTATTTTGAGGTAAGGTACTTTACTGTAGGACAGATGCCAAAAGAAAGCAAGAAAGCACTTAGACAGTTTTAATGGACAGCGGTTTTACCGATGCTCTCAACTTTGAGCTAACGTATGGGGCATTACGAGCTAAGTCATCCAATTGTATGTACACACATTTCCAAAAAAGAAAACATTTTAAGGAGTACAACCGTAATGTTATTAATGTAATAATGTTACTGGAGAAGGCTATTCACTTTCCAGTTCACTTCTTGCTGATTTGTGGATATTAAAAATGAAAAACCAAAAACAGTTCTTAAGTTTGCCAGCGAGATCCACATCAATGCATATCTGTCAGTGCTACCCACTTAGCCTGTGGTTCCTCTGCATAACTCAACAGAGGGTCAGAGCCATTCTGACAGCTCCACAATGGGAGTAAGATGTGGTGACAGGCAGTGCTGAAGAACTGGAGATGTCAACAGGATCTCCAAATGTCCAATGGCCTTGAAAACCAGAACTCTGAGCTGCGGAAAGACAGTAAGTTTGTCTAGTGATAGAAAGGCAATCTTGCATGAAATGGGTCCTTTAGACAGAATCAGAGGATATCTGGAGATACTGGGGTGCCTAAGCATTTGTGCATCCTATTTATGGACTGCTGCGCTACCCAGAAAGCACTGATGTCACTTTGCAGCTGACTATCAAACTTTAACCCATCATATTTTTACAAATAAGAGTTGTTAAGAGGCAATCTTTTTACACTCCTCTAACAAATCCCATTAGAAAAGATTACTAAATTGATTTTTCTCCATTTGGGATTTTCTCCTAGTAAGTATCTATGGCACTCTACGGTGCATTTTAAGTGGAATAAAATTATTTCATTTAGTTTACTACTTTTTTTCCAAAGTACCTCATAGCTTGCAAGGAAGATAAGAAAAAGGATAATCATCCTTGGTTTATATTTTGCAAGAGTGGGGGTAACGATGGCTTAGGGTTAGGTTTGGAATTTATGAATATATGCCTTGTAATCTGGTATCTACACTTTTGCTGTCTGCACTTGTGCAGTTAAATACAGAATTAGGATTTTAGATGACACAGGCTTAGATTTCCTGCTTTACCACAGACTTGGTTAATCACTTAAGGTAGCTGTGCACTGCCTTCCCAAATGATGTTCCACAATAGTGGGGGTAATTTTGAGTTTCCAGAGTTAAAAATGGGACATAGTGGTAAATTCATCACATGCCGTGTGATGCCTGTGATTCTGTTAGCTGCCTGTGACACTGGCAGCTAACAGAAAAGCAGCTAGAAAAGTTTGGCATGTTGAGGAAACTTAGAAGGGAAGGCTGACATTTGTTTTCAGGTGTGCACTTAAAAATCTATGATGTTTTGTCTAGATACTATTATTACTCCATGGCACCACTGCGAAATATCTAATAACTCTGAGCAAACACTGGAAAAAAGAAATTTTATTGATTCCTGGGCACTCGGACGGTAGCTTTAGTTAGCAGCTCCTTGTTGAAACCAAGATCTTGTCTTGGTTAACAAACTGGAGCATAAGGTATGTTAAATCCAGCAGGGACATGATTCCACTGTGGTTGCTGGATCTGATGGAGTCAGACCTGAAGGCATGGAGTTAGGTGCAAAATTTCTCAGCGCTACCAAGGGGGAAGGTCCTGCTCCCCCTTCACAAATCTCCCTCCTTGCCCGCTCTCCGCCATGTTCTCCCACCACTTCATTTTGGCACCACCCTCCATGAACCAGCTCAACATCCTGAGCTGACAGGAAAGGCAGCAAAAGCATGGGTGATTCTCTTCTGGCTTTGGTGAGTTAAATCTCTCAGCTAACAGACTCTGCCACAGGGCAAGTGTGGGAGGAAGGCGAGACATGAAGAAGGAAAGAGGCAGAGGGCCAGACAGTGGAAGGAGCAGGGCAAAGGAGAACAACCAGGAGGTGATGCCCAGCTTAGCACATGAAACCACAGCGGGAATGTGTGCTGGGGGCAGAGAAGTACCACCACGCAACGCTCTGCCCAACTTCACTGACTTGAAAAAAGAGCCTCTTAGAAAGTCTGCCACTGTGTTGGGAACGCTTACACTTTAATAATAACGTCTCTTTTTTTCCAAAAAAATTGGTAATTTGGATCTGGGATGAAGTAGAAGGAAATTTTGGTTCATCCTGTAGACAGGATGTGGGTGTTTATTTGAGTGAAGGATACTTCTGTTTTTAAAGAATTGTATGATATGCTGCTGCTTGTTATGCTATGGACTAAGGCAGTGTCGTGGTTTAACCCCAGCCAGCAACTAAGCACCACGCAGCCGCTCACTCACTCCCCCCCCATCCAGTGGGATGGGGGAGAAAATCAGGAAAAGAAGTAAAACTCCTGGGTTGAGATAAGAACGATTTAATAGAACAGAAAAGAAGAGACTAATAATGATAATGATAACACTAATAAAATTACAACAGTAGTAATAAACGGATTGAAATGTACAAATGATGCACAGGGCAATTGCTCACCACCCGCCAACCGACACCCAGCCAGTCCCCAAGCGGCGAATCCCTACCCCCCCCACTTCCCAGTTCCTAAACTAGATGGGACGTCACATGGTATGGAATACACTGTTGGCCAGTTTGGGTCAGGTGCCCTGGCTGGGCATGAGAAGCTGAAAAATCCTTGACTGTAGTCTAAACACTACTGAGCAACAACTGAAAACATCAGTGTTATCAACATTCTTCACATACTGAACTCAAAACATAGCACTGTACCAGCTACTAGGAAGACAGCTAACTACATCCCAGATGAAACCAGGACAGGCAGCCATTCCTAACTCTTTCTGAAGCTACCATATTCTCCTTTTCACCTTCTGACTTTAAAGATGGTCCGTGGAAGAAGCTGTGGGGGAAAACTTACGAACTGCATACAGAAAAGTGTGTGTCCAGCTGACACTCCACAAGTGTGATGCAGATGTTTCAAATCATATTTACGTTCCACAAATATGTGTTGGATAAGCAGCAACTGAAGTGCAAAGTCCCACCCAGAGGGATTATATTGACACCCTTATGGCCTAGTCATCAAATCTTAAAAATACATATCAGTATTTCAGTCACTATTAAAAATGTTATTATGTTCTTATACCATCAGTTATGCACAAAGTAATTGTGTGGTGGCTCTTGGCAGGCCCTGATTTTTAGCTATTAGCAAGACTTACATGCAGAGGTGAAATACTGTGAGATCTTAAGGGTTAAATTTTACAGTTTCAGGTAAAGAAAGGCTAAAGATCCTTCATAGATCTAGCGGGTGGAAAATCTGACCAGCTGCCACCATAATCTCCACAGAAAACTTGCTGGTTCACTTTTCCTACAGAGATATTCAGAGAACAGTAGACTAGTGCTAAACTGCTCTCAGGTTCTGCCATTTACTTACTGTCCATGTTGCAGTCAAAGGTACGTAAGTATATTAGAGCTAGAGTTAATCTCGGGTCCTGATAAGAGTGGAGTACTGCTGGCAGCAACCAAATAGGCAAAGTCCTGGTGTCTCATTGCTGTGGTAAGTACCATCCCACTTGCACCAGCGACTTTAAACTTACTTGGTATTCTGCAGTCGAAGCCCTAGCTGTAGTGCAGACGTAGCCTGCGATGGGCCTGTCTAAAGTCCTGCTCCCACTGTCCTGGTACCTCTTCCTTGGGTAGTTTGCACTGCAGTGGCATCCTAAGGAAGAAAATGTGAGCATTTGCCTGGATGCCTTTCGGATGGCACACTGTTGGGAAACCTGGGTGATGCTTCAGAATCTCTGTAACATCTTAGCCCTAAAAATGGGTGAGGAGCAGATGCAGAGGCAGCCATGAGAAGTCACCTGCCAATCTCTGCAGAGGAAAGTAGAAAGGGTACCCTGCATCTTCTCCCATTCCCCTGAATTTGCCTATCTGGTTTAGCCAAAGAAAATTACCTAGAGGCAGAAGGAAAGAGGAAATAGAGTAGCTGTTACTGGGACCGTGGTAGCTAGCTGATTTAGTGAAGAAAAGAACAAGATACATTTGTTTAAATGCATAGTGGTGAAACACCATCATGAGACTGTAAAGTAAGTTGTGTCATCAATACATGAAAAAACCCCACAGTTGAGACACGGTAGGGTGTTGCAGTGGGAGGTGGTCCTACCTACACTTTCCCCATTATTCAAGAGCCTCACCCCAGTCAGCTGCCCCCCCTCAGCTGTTTGCCCTCTCCTCACTCCACCCAGGGACCTGTAGAGCAGAAGCTGTTTTATGGAGGTCTCCGGGGTTGTAAATTTTGTGTGTTAGGGTAAGCACACCTAAGTCCCTGTGTATTGGTTTTATGTGGCAAGGTTTTGGTAGCGGGGGGGGGGTGTTACAGGGGTGG
The DNA here is from genome assembly GCF_000737465.1 of Haliaeetus leucocephalus. Classification (NCBI taxonomy): domain Eukaryota; kingdom Metazoa; phylum Chordata; class Aves; order Accipitriformes; family Accipitridae; genus Haliaeetus; species Haliaeetus leucocephalus. The sequence continues at coordinate 7,170,242 of NW_010972942.1, read as the reverse complement.
CTCCTGTAAGAAGCTGCTGGAAGCTTCCCCTGTGTTCGAGAGAGAGCGAGCCCATACCAGCCGGCTCTAAGACGGACCCGCCGCCGGCCAAGGCCAAGCCAATCAGTGATAGTGGTAACACCTCTGTGATAACATTTTTAAGAAGGAAAAAAAAGTTGGGACAGGGAGAAAACAGCCCCAGAGAGAGGAGTGAGAACATGTAAGAGAAACAAGCCTGCGGACACCAAGGTCAGTGCAGAAGGAGGGGGAGGAGATGCTCCAGGCGCCAGAGCGAAGATTCCCCTGCAGCCTGTGGGGAAGACCCTGGTGAGGCAGGCTGTCCCCCTGCAGCCCAGGGCGGTCCACGGTGGGGCAGATATCCACCTGCAGCCCGTGGAGGACCCCACGCCGGAGCAGGTGGGTTCCCGAAGGAGGCTGTGACCCCATGGGAACCCCGCGCTGGAGCAGGCTCCTGGCAGGACCTGCGGATCTGTGGAGAGAGGAGCCCACGGAGCAGGTTTTCTGGCAGGACTTGTGACCCCATGGGGGACCCACGCTGGAGCAGTGTGCTCCTGAAGGACTGCACACTGTGGAAAGGACCCATGCTGGAGCAGTTCGTGAAGAACTGCAGCCCATGGGAATGGCCCACGTTGGAGAAAGTTCATGGAGGACTGTCTCCCGTGGGTGGGACCCCACGTTGGAGCAGGGGAAGAGGGGGATGAGCCCTCGCCCTGAGGAGGTGAAGCGGCAGAAAATAACGTGTGATGACTGTAAACCCCATCCCTGTCCCCCTTGTGCCGCTGGGGGGGCTTGGTGGAGAAATCCGGGAGTGAAGTTGTGCCCGGGAAGAATGGAGGGGTGGTGGGAAGGTGTTCTGAGATTTCGTTTTATTTCTCATTTACCTTACTCTGGCTGATTTGTAATAAATTGAGCTAATTTTCCCTAAGCTGAGTCTGTTTTGCCCGTGACGGTAATTAGTGAATGATCTCTCCTGTCCTTATCTCGACCCACAAGCTTTTTGTTATATTTTTCTCTCCCCTGTCCAGCTGAGGATGGGGGAGTGATAGAACGGCTTTGGTGGGTACCTGGCATCCAGCCAGGGTCAACCCATCACACCCTGGTACAACCTAAGAAATTTGTGCATTGCAAGTTGGGTACTTGCCAAGGCAGAAAAGTTCAGCTGCAAGAAAGAGTTAAACTGCAGATCACCACAGACAGCTATGGCTCCAGGCCTCATTTGCAAGTGTGCAGGGCTCCAGTGCTCTGTTCAAGCACATGTCCATCAGACAAACTACCAGAGGAGGGGAAGCCAGCATTTGCAAAAAATATGACTGCCTGATTTTTCTGGGACACAGGATTCATATGCTCCTCTGTGAGTTTTAAATTAGTTGGAATGTCCAACTGCTTCCTTTCGTGAGAAATGTTTTCTGACAAGAGCATTGCTGACCCATCCGTCTGCAGCTAGGAATGCTTTGACTGGATACTGTTATGATGTATAGAATAGCTAATGACTCTTCTGTGTGAAGTGATCTTTTAATGAGCAGCAAGATCCTGGGAATACAATAATTCCTCCAAACCAAGAACTTAACTCACTTTGAAATTCAATCAGAAACCCCAAATGAATGTACTGACTAATCTGTACAAAAGTTCTGCCTGGGATGGATGACCAGTTGGTCTAAGCATACTTCATTAACTGCATGACAGCTAAACCTACTATAGCTGGAGTACTTAAAATTTAAAGGGTCCAATATTTCCCAGACATTTTATTTTTTTTTCCCTGAGCCTAGGTCCTTACTAATTAAGGAAGTCCAGCTTTATAGGTGGAGCAATACCAAAAAAGTACCAATAAAATTTTTAAAGCTCTCTAAAACATTTTAATACCTTATTTCATGTGGCATATACAGAGTTATGATGGTTTGTAAGGTATAAAGTTTTTTATTAGCGCTCCATTGGGAAGACGGCATAACTCAATCATTGCTTTGCAACTCATTTAATGCACATCACCACAGCATTTGACTAGCATACTTATCACAAATTGAAGTCAGTAAAATATTTGACTCAGCAGCCCATTACACACTTACACAAAGAGAGAGTTAACTACAAACTAATTTAGGGAATTAGTGGTCAGTTACAAAACACAGCATAAACACACCAACTTTTCTCCAGATTATGCTATATTATTCCCACAAGCTTCTAGGTCTCACAGTGTTTTCCCTAAAGAATGTGTGGTACAAAACCTGTAAAATCAAGTGACTTATGTTTTAATATCTTTTTATGAAACAAATGGTAAAACTGATATGGGAGGCATAACATTCATTTTCTGCCTGTCCCTTCATCTCCTTCCTCCCTTCCCAACATTTAGAGAGTTTCACTTCAAATAAGTTAAGCGGGACTAGAAGGTTCCCCTTGCAAATGCCTGCTTCTTTCCATGCCACATGTCATCTGACAAACCCAGAGGTTGTAAGAGCTCAGTTGGCCTGTCCCCAAAGTGCATAGTGATGGTGTCACCACGCATAGTGTAGTCATTTCTCAGGTGATCATTGCTCTTGATTTCCATCTTACAGTGGAGGCTAAAATGCAGAGGAAAAATGGGGCGACTAGAAGAGAGGCTGGTCATCCTCTGTTGTTCTATATGTCATCAGCAGAGCATTGGGTGATTAATCATGTTTTCAGCTGAGAATTTCCTTTGAATTACAAAAGTCTTGGTTAAAACCTCCTCCTGTGTATCACAGAACAAACACAGATGGATGTAGTATAGTGTTTTGTTGTCTTATGATATAGCATACTGATATTCTATAATGAACTTGAAGCTAGATGCATGCAGCAGTGGAAAAAAAGAAGAAAAAAAAAAAGACAGGCTTAACAGGAGCAGATTATAGCCCCAGATATACAAGTGTTTGTGAAACAAGGATTTAAATTTAGATCTTCAGACATTTAAAGAGTAAGGACTGTTTGTTTCTTCTAGTAAGGTGATAAGAATTATTTCAAACTATTCTCGCTAATATTAGTCTGTACCAGTTGTATTTATAGAAGGCACACTTTTCGAGGATACATGTGGCCAAGAAATGAAAATTTGCTTGGTTGACATTAGAACAAACAAATGATCTCCTGGAATTGTTTTCATGGAAATGTGAGAAAAGTCTGCTGGTTACATCATTTACCTGAAACCCAGAACACAAGATTAAAAATTGCTGTGCTGTCCAATTTGGAACAGGGATATGAACAACAGACCAGAGAAATGCGATAACCATTGGGACTATAAAACCAGTCTTGCTTTGGCTTGGATGTTTAATTATTTATACAAAAGAGAATATTCCCAATAAGAGACTAAAAACCTGGCAACAGAGAATAAAGATGTATTATTTCTTGACATCCTTTTGAAAAATCTATCTACAACTGGCTGAAGTACATATATTTGAAAATTGCAGAGTTGCAAAAAATTCCAGTGCACTGAACATGCTCCATCCTCATGCAGCTCTGATATGTCAGCTGGGGCGATCGTGTACCTTCCCAGAGCTGCAAGAGAGGTACAGGTCTCCCCTGCCATTACTTGATATTTACTAGACTGGAAAAAATATTGTGTATGAATTTAACATATTGTTTGCCATAAAACAAGAGAAGGAGGAAGAAACAACCTAACTGATATAGAAAGCTGTAGATTTTGAAAGAGGCAGGAATAAACATGCAAAACAGGTGTGTAGATGAATGAGATAGGAGTCAAAGGACACTGGGATAGCTTAGAAATAGGAGAATGATTTTAAAAATGGCATAGCTATGAACATTCCACCCCTGACTAGGAAATAAGTAACCATCAAAGTATATTTCTGTTCTCCATCCCTTAGTAGCTGGTCTACAAAGGGCTTGATATCCTACTTCATTTTATTCAAGAAACTGGGAACCCAAATCTGCTATAGACTTCTGCTGGGTGACATCAAGTTGTAGTCAGTTTTTCAATTTTCCTTTTTTCAAAAAATGGGCAAAAACCAAGGTAGATGTTACCAAAACAGTTGAAACCACATAAAATCTCAGGCCAATGGCTTCAGCCAGAATGATGATAATCTAAGAAACTTCAGGATTGTCTTGTATATCCCCAACTAGAGTCTTAAACTTGTGTGTGACCCATGCCTTATTAAATGACACCTTAATTTGAGAACTTCTAAGTGCTTTGAATACTTGATCATTGAATCTAAATGTTCTTTTAACTTCTTTTAACTTCCTTCTTAAAAAAACATCAAAGTACAAAACATATTTCAAAGAGTCAGTCCTTTATCAGCAGTTAATAGCTCAGTTCTGCTGTGCATACGCAGGCAAAATCCTCATTGAAGTCAGTGTCTAAGTTCAGAGAGTTCCTTTTCACTGGATTGCTTTAAAGAAGTATGGAATTGCTGTCCCAGAAAGTATATGGCTCAAATTAAATTGCTACAGCAGTTAGGTTCAGGGGCTACAGCCCGGGGACTGGTGGGATTTATGACTGGGTAGGTCCATCAAAGCCATATGGTCTGCGAAGCTTAAGAAAGCCAGGGTAGATGTGGAAGAAAACTGGTGGCAAGGAAGGAACCTTGGGTGCCATTGTGGTGATTTAGAAGCAATGCAAAGGTGGCCCTGGACTTAGACTTCCAGAAAACTTCACATTGTGCAGAAGCAACTATACATAGTGTATACTCTGTGTTGGGCTGAAGCTGTATGGAAATGCTCACTGAAAGGTGACTACAACTTCAGCAAGGCAAGTGTTTCCATTTGCTTAGCAAAGAACAGTAAGGGACCTCATCCTTCAGCCAGCTTTTTGCCCTGAAGACTGAGAGGTTGTCATCCCTCTAACTAAGGGTACCAAGAGGTGCCTGGAAAGGGGAGATGTGCATCATGTCCTCCCCAGCTGCGCTCTGCCACCGTGAATGTCTTGCAGCTAGAATTCGTAATGCCTTCAGCAGGGAGGATTTAGCTACAGCCTGCTAAGATGCTACCCTATGACTGCCTGTAGCTACCTGCTCTCCATGTCTGCTGGAAATAGCCTCTTCCCACATTTCCTATTTGGATCTAAGGTTGTTGCAATAATGAATGGGGAATTAGTCCTAACCCAGCATATTATGCCAAGCACATTGTCAAACTGATTCAACATATTAGCCAAAGACCATGATGAAAGTGATCTTTCCCTCCTACATGGGACTGTGAGCTGGGCAAACGAAGCATGGGTCCACTGTAGTTTCTCCCTGCAGGCTGCTGCCCAAGGCAGCTGCCTGTGCTGCCAGTTCTCTGCCTTCGCCCTGGAAATTCCTGGGTGGAGGAGGCAGTTTCATCTCCCCTTCAGAGCAGTAACTCCTAGGTAGATTCCCCTGCAGATCTTTGCTTAGACGGTAACTCTGGGTTTCAAGTGTGTTTCACTCAGAAAATTATATTTAACACCATAATATGAAAGCTGTGCTTACAATATGAGGACAGATTTTCACCTTCATGGTAAGCAATGTCTCTTTGCCATTTTACACCATGGAGAGCAACCTATAAAGACAATCCATTCAATTAACAGATAAATAAAACTGGTGATATATATAATCATCTAAACATTATAATTGTTATTGACCTCATCTTCCTTCTGTAAATTATGAAATTTTTCTAAAAATAAATTTGCATGCAATCTTTTATATTTACTAGAATGTGAGACTAATGCAAATATCCATGTTATTTTTCATGTATCATGTAAAATACATGTCTTTATTTTCGAAAACTTGTGCTTATTGTATAACTCTTCCCAAATGAGTCCATTTGGAAGCACTGCTTTCATAAAGACCACATCTCAGTTTAGGTTCTTCTTTAACGCTCAGGTTAAAGGACTACTTGGGGAAAACAGTAAACACTTGCAGTCAGATGGATTAACCAGGATCTTAACTGTAAATCAGCTTTGGAGTTGGCAACATCTTGTGCTCTATAGCAGAAGACTCCGAGGAAGCTTTTCCACAGTAACAACAATATCAGCTGTGAATTAGTACAACAGGTACTTCCAGAGTCATATAACTATTTTGTGATATGTTTGTCTTTTTGGCTAATGGTTTGGGGTTTTTTGTTTGCTTGAACTGATCATGGCAATGCTTTTGTTAAAGTTAACTGTGGACTGAAGCTTGTGCTGCACGAGAAAACTACTCCACTTTCCCTCTGAGAAAACGTACAACTCCTATCCCACTTCATGCACGGTTTCCTGAGTTTGAGCACATGTTTTCAGGCATGGAAATGGCTGTCCTTGCCTTATTAAAACATTGACATGAATATCCCTGGAGGAGCAAGGAAAAGCTTAAACATTGAAATGAGGCTTGGGGCTGAAAGTTCTTATCTCATTCATTTATTTGCTGGTGTTGTGCGTGTGTGTGTGGTACAAGGGAGATTTAATGAATATTGCAAGTCAGACGCTATATATGAATCTAGTTATTCACATACACTGAAATATTTATATACTTTTAGTATGAGCTTACTGTTGAATCAGAGATTAGAGACAAACATTATCCATTGGTGGCAAAAGATACCTGCCTCTAAGAAAACATATGTATCTATTATCTTGCTTGAAAGCTCAAAGGATTGAATTCTCTGTGTAGATCCCAAGTCACTTTTGTGCCTGCTGTAATGCTTCTGGATGTCCTCTCATACCCTATCACAGGCCCTGTTCTCTCCTCAACCCTCACTGCTCACATTGTCATAAAACTGTTACAGGAAAACTCTTCTTCGCATTCCAATGACCTCCATTAAAAAAAAAAAAAAAAAAATCCCAAGGCCTTTCTAGATTTATACAATTCAAAGTGAACTAACAGTCCTGTGTATCACATTCTTCCCAGCTTCATCTGATCTGAATGCAGTAAAAAGCACAGAATAAAGCAGAATCCGAGACTGGCTAAAGCAAGTCTCCTAAAAGTGGCCACTCGTGTTCTTCGTGACATGAGGAGATGGTATTTCCTTGGTAGTGAGTTCCAGTGGAGCATTACTTCAGCTCAGACAACACGTATGTAGCACCTTGCCATTTCGCCTCTAGCATCAGCCTCCAGCACTCCTCCCGATTCTGCTAGGGAACGGAGGAGCTTTCTTCCTGGTGGATTCCTGATGCAAAATTGGTCAGTCACCTCTTAGTCTTCTGTTGTCATGAACTAAGCAGATAGAGTTCCTTAAGTTTCTCCCTGCAAGCTGTTTTCTCTGACCCTTTATTTACTTGTTCAACTTTTTCTATATGTAAATATCCTTTCTAAAAAGGTCACCTTCCAGACACTTACCTGAATTTTACTATAATTAGTAATAATCATGGGTGAGTGTTTTAAACTCAGTGGTTTTGAGTGTTTCATGCTCTGGGTGCTCAACTTGAAAGGCCAGAAGGGGCCTGGAGCTTACGGAAACACATGCTTCTCCTCTTGAAAGGTCTAAAACTTATTTACATACAGCATCACCGAAACACAGTTACCTCTGGTACTAAAACCATCAGTCAAAAAGTCACATAAACAATGAAAGACTGGGGAAGAAGCCAAAGTTTTGGCTATATATATATATGAGGGCAAGTAATAGTTCCTATTAAAAGATCCCACGGTACTTTTCATATTCACTGAGACAAGACCTTATTTTTTTAAACCTGCATCTGAATGACCCAAACACAGTAATCATGGATGCGTGTAATTTTTTTCCCCTCCTCCTGCTTGATCCCAAATTTAAATCATAATGCTGAACTCGTGACGTCACTCTCAATCATTTCCACATGGCTTCACTTGTAGGATCAAAAAGAAGGTGAAGCTCTCTTGTGTCAGCAGAAAACTGATTTGGGGGATGGCGAGATAATTCAATGAAATTTCTAGTAATGACAGGAAGACTTCAAAGAAGCCTGCAGGTAAAGTACTATTCTTTTTCAGTAAATATTTGTTCTGCCTCAAATTTACCATATTTGTAAAAGTTCAGTTTTAAAGGGGGCTGTGCTGGTAAGGAGTTCCCGAGTCTTCAGATGCCTGGTTCCTTTAGAAAACCTTTCCTGAATTTAAAATCCACAGGTGAATTCCAGAAAATAAACCTCAGTGACAAACAGGGTAAGATAACAGCACATTGGGTTGCCCAGCTTCATATTTCCATTTTCTCTGGTACGTTAGTTTTCTAAAGGTGGCATTTTGGCTCTGATCGAATGAAAGGGCAAAGGTTACCAAATGTGAGGCTGTGGCTGCTGGAAAAGAGAACAACCGCTACAATGGTGGGGAAAGGCAGGCCACCAGCGCTAAGCATAGAGAGATGTGGGAAACTGGCAAGTAGGAAGAGGATGTCATTTTCTGAGAAACCAGGAAATGAGCTCTGCGTTCAAGCATTTCTATTTATGGTATGAGAATTGCAAATATCGCAGGAGATATTTGATACTGAGATGAGGAAATATGTGTCAGGCCTTTTAGTTTTAAGCCTTTGTCTTTGCATGGGCTTCTTTTGTTCAAGGAAGCAACAATGGAAAAGAAGGGATTTCAAAAAAAAAAAAAAAAAGGCTTCTGCTGCCGCATTTCCCAAACTATTTTTCCCGTCCCTTCTCCCAAGTGAACTCTACTGTTCATGAGCCTTCTCTCCCTTTTTCCTCCTCAACTCATCCAGCATCCAGCATTCAGGATTACAGCCGCTCATCTCAGCTTGCAGCCCTGCCAGTATCACTCGTACCCCCCCCTTCTTTCCCAGAGGGTGAGTCCTAGTTTGGGAACTGCTGTTTCCACTGGGTTGCAGTTCCTGGCAACCTATCTGTAAAATACTTTGACCAAAAGGGAGCTGTTCCCCAGAGACTGCGATGCTAATTCTGCTGTGTAGCGCTGGTACGAATTCTGAGTAAATCTCCTGGCCGCACACCAGCGTTGTCCTGCTGGGCTTGTCCCTAAATGTGTAAAATGAGAACCTCTACAACACATTTTTTAAGTGTAGCACCTCACTCTTCTGCCCCTGAAGTTAGCTGCACTGTTTGGTTAGCAAAATGTCTCTGTGCCCGTTTCTATTCTGCTGCAACCCCAAACCATTCTCCCTCTTCTGCCAATAGCCTTTATTAATGCCGATACTTTTCCTTCCAGTTTCATTAGTTCCATGTTTTAAAGAAGAAATCAAGCATTACTTGGGGTGGAGGAGGGTGGGAAAAACAGTTTTCACTGCTCTTTCTGGAAATGTGCAGGCATAAACTGTGTAACTCTTCTCTGCCAGGCTCTTTCCCAGACCTAGTTCTCATCCCTGTTTTTCATTTACACTGGTGGCTCACCAGAGCCACTGACTCGCTTGCCTGAGTGGCTGCACATGTCCTGGAAGCCATTTGCCCATCCCTTACAAGGTCTGATTATCTATCCAAATATAGATTTTAAAGGATCATTATAGTCATTTGACTTTGAAACATCTTGGCCCCAGAATACCAGGTAATTAAAACAAATAGACGATTTAATGGAATTTCTGCTCTTTTGTTCAAAGGTTTCCAAGTTACTCAATCATCTCCTCTCTAAGCCAGTGTATCCTTCTCCTGGTGTCTGTTTATTATTTCAAGGCTAAAGCATATGCATCTAAACCAAGGAAAACAATAGTGAGATGCTTTGGGGAGAGTATGAAGTGAAGGGAAATGATTAGAAGTTGTGATCTTGGTGGTAACGCTAGACATAAGGCCCTTGCCCGGCCCACGCTCATTGACCTTGCCTCAGTGGGGGCCACCAGCGTGACAGGCACCCCATTCCCCACACCACCCTACGTCTGAGACCCATTTAGCTTCCGTGTCACGCACCGAAGTTAGAAATTGCTGGGTGTCATCGTGGCCCTTGTCATCTAGGGCACTTCACGTGCTTCCCCTTTGTGACAGTAGGTGAATCAGGATTATATGGGGAGTTGTTTTTTTTGCCTGAAACCTAACAGCTGCTGCTAGTCGCTGGGGATAAGTCTATCATGAACAAAACATGTCGCGGTTCCAACCTTATGCACACGAGAGGTTTTTCTGCCTACCTCTCCCGCGGTCACGTTTGCTGTGAGAGGCGGCTGATCTCCCCGCGCCCCGGCTGCGTGCAGGCTGCCGCCGTGTGCCGGAGCCGCCGGCCCTGCTCGGCAGAGGATGCGAAGCAGCTCCGCAGGGACCACGGAGAGGATGTCCATCACAGCTCCTGTCAGGCCAGCACTTGAACTTGCGTGAGAAGTAGGTGATTGCTAAATTTGTTTCCGAGACTGCTTGCAATATAAAAAAAGACAGGGACAGAACTGCACGGAAATACAATCTGATGTAAAACCACAGCGGTTTTCAACTTTTTAGAAGGGTTTTGTAATGCGTTTGAATCAGCCACCTGGCTATCTTTGGCTTCAATTGCTAATCCTTCAATGTCCCTAACTGGTGTCCTTGGTACTCTATGTTAGCTAATATTTCTAGAAGATTTTAATTTTTATTTTCGATTATGCAGTGGATGTATCACCAGATACTTTGCGTGTCAGTATGATTAAAATGCTTAATCCCCTCAGAGAAATTTGCAATGATTTAAACCACTGTTAGAATTCAGCTTTCAGATTTAGGAGAGTAAAAAGCCAAGTAAATTTAGGAGGCAGCAGTTTTTCAAAAAGGTTTTTTCACTCTCCTAAAACACTGGGACAGATTCTTTGCAGAGGCAAACTCAATGCAAGTGCTATACAGATACGGGGGGATGTCTTCTGTGTTCATGAAACTGGGGTGTCCCAGGAGTGGGGTCCCAAGCCAGCAGAGAGTTTCTAAGCAGCTGAAGGGACTATGACAGCAAAGCAGTGGTGTGCCCTGACCCGGAGCTGGGACAATTGAGAGACTGCATGCATGTGTTTAGGAAGAGTCAAAGTGGTCCAGATCTCACCCTGTGGGCAAGACCTGAGGCTTAATTCAGGATGGAAAGCACTCTTTTCAGTGACTGCTGCTTTGGCAAAATTATCAGAATTAAACTCCAATGAAACAGTCTTCAGAAAACCCGGTATATGAAGGGCCTTGCCTGGGAGGTCTGTAATGTCATTCTGCTTGTGGATATAAAGAACTTCAGAAAATACAATCTTTGTGTAAAAAAAGATGAAATGACCTAACCAATACATTATGTCCATAAAGGACTTCTTTGTCTCAATCATTATATCAACTTTCTCCAGATTTTTCTATATATTCCTGACTTTCCACCTATCAATATATAGTGGAACTTATATATGTTCATATCTTGATCTAATAACTATTGAGCTGTAGTAATTAAATATTTTTAATTTGCCTAGGTGAGGTTCAAATTTAGGCCTATGTTTCTCAAAAGTACTATTGATATCACTTCTTTTTAATATGTACTGTATTGTACAATCTGTATCAGAACACTACCAAGTGAATTTCTATCGTCTAAACAAAGGTCTTTGTGGTTATTAATATTCAAAACTTAAAAAGATGTTCTGGGGTTTTTGCATATTTTTTTTTATTCTCTTGAGAGAGACATTGAAATTTCAGAGTCACAAAGGGCTTTCAAGTATATGGGAGTCAGATTTCTCCTTGGAAATGTACAGGTAGTTATTTTCAAATCTGAGGGGCCTGTGACGAGTGTCTGGGTTGTTAGAATGAATTGCTAAGTTATACGTACAGGTGCTAAGTGTTATTACGTCAAAGCCTAAGTGCAGGAAATGAGATCACCCACAGGTACCACAGGCACTGCAATATTAAAAACTGGGTACTGCAACCTTATTTATCTCCTGGTTTCAAATGTCCCCCTGTTAAAACCACTCATTAACTATTCTGTTGAATGCTGTGAAGGAGACCAGGCTGGGGTGGAAGGATGCAATGAATTTGGACTGAGTTTTCAATTACAAACCACAGTCTGTTCTGTTTCTGATAATCTCTAAATTCTTTTGAAGAAATGATCATTATAACTGTGTTTAATCTGTTTTCAAAACAGACTGTGAAATAGCCATTGTGTATGCACCTTCTGTTTTTATAACTTCTGCGCTTTGATATTGTAATTGATGCAAGTGGGTGCAATTAAATCTTTATTTGGAAACTTGCACCAAAGCAAGTCATTGAGAAAAAAGCCACCAATGTGCTTTGACTCTAGATTCTCACACGTATTTGCACTTACAATCAAAGCTTTTGTTCTGTTAAACTAACAAGGGCTGTTTAGCATAAGAAAGAGTTAACACAAGCTGCCTTAGGTTGTGCTAATTTCAGGAATAACACTGGAATGGGAAAAAATCTGCAGGAACCTATGCTGTCCTAATAAAAATGACCAATTTTTATTTTAATAAGTAACTCACCACAAGTGGAGAGGTTTATTGTATTTTAATAAGTAACTCACCACAAGTGGAAAGGTTTATTGTTAAAAATGACTGATGGTATGCCAACGATTACCGTCATTCAGTGATCAAATACCTCTCTCCTGATTTTCTGAAGTGAAAGAAAGATCACAAGGGAGCAGATCAAATCTTTAGCTGAAACTACTTTTAAAATAGTCAACAAACTCCACTACTTTCACTTCTTGGGCTTTTATATCAGTGCATGAGGCAGGCAAGGATCAAGATCTGCAATTAGCTCTACTGCATGGTTTGTTAGCAAGTCTTTATTAGTGCTGACACAGCTATTGATCAGCTATCACATTACTACGGATGATTCAGGTACTGCTGTCTTAAAACTGAGCTGTGGATTCATTTGCGTGAAAGGATATTTTTGTAGAAGGGTAAGTGTGATTCATTTCAGCGAAATGATCTGTCTGCTTGGTCCCACTGCAGGGCCAGGCTGTAAAAGCACGAAGCTTAGTTCAGGCTGTCAGCTGCTTCTGGAAAGACTACAGGTCAAAAGCTTTTTTCTTTTGCTCAGACACTCTCAGTTAAAAGGGAAAATCTTAAATGCAATAAAAGATGGTGTGTATATGTATATATATATATATTTACATATATATAAAATATATTTTCTTTTTCTTCTCAGAAAGTTCAGGTAGACTGTTTTACCACTTATAAAGCAAAGTCATGATAGGACATAGTGGACGTAGTCAGGTTTAAGAACCCTTACAGCAGGTTTAAAAACCGCTATATTCCCTTATCTGGAAAATACCATCTTGGCCTTCTTGAGACCCAAAGAAGACAACTTCAAAAGGGCACTCTTTGGCAGAATACATCTCCAGCACAAGCCAAGGCTATTTATGGAGTTCCCATGTCAAGGTATCTTCATGACAGGAAAGGTCAGCCTCCTCATGTCTCTCAAACAAGTATTACAGAGACACTAACCTCAGTCTTAAGTCTACCACTATGAGGAAATCAAACTCAGCTCTACTGAAAACCTCTTTATTGTTGATGAGACTGGTTTAAATAGCACCTGGGCTAGTGCCTAAAAAAAGTTCTTTTTTTTCTGATGATTGCCTCTTGAGGTAATTCAGCATCTCAGGGAGAGGTCTCATCTCCTGTAGTAGGACAATTGCCCACTAGTAGAGCAAATTCTGTCCCTAGTGCCATCCTTCAGTAGATGATGGTTGAAAAGCTTCTCCAGTCTGACTTGCCTAGAGTTTGTGTGAGTTCCAAAATTTGATTTTAAGATCAGCTTCAGCCCATTTAAGATGAGACTGTCTCTGAAAGGAAACGTATTTTCTTCCATCTCTCTCCTGGCTGTACTTTTCTGTGCCTTTTCTTGTGTCAGCACTAGCATTTTCATAGCTTTATGGTCTGATTAAACCTGACTGAAATTTAGCCATTTAAAAAAAAAAAAAGTGGTCAGCTAATGTTTACATAAAGGAGTCAGCAGGGACAAGAACCAGGAGGAGCAGAGCAAGGGAAAAGGATGGATTGTCGCTTCCAGTGTTTTTTTCTGGATGTGAACCTGCCCTCTGAAGCTGCATCATCTGCAGTTGGAGTGCAGCTCCTAGCTGCCTCTATGGAGCTGGGTGTTGGACTGCATGTCAGACCACAGCCCTTACTACAATTCTTTTGCAAATTCTGATTTTTCAGTGTAAAAGTGACTCTCTGATAGTATTCAGTTTGAAGAAAATGTTAGAAAGGCCTTGGATTTATTAAAATGTGGAATGAAAACAAATTTCGAAACTAGTTGCAAAATGGCATTTCTGTCCTTTTTTTAGAACCATGTGTACAGCCTTGGGAGGAGAATGAGCCAACTATAAAAAATATTCCGAATTCCCTAGAACTGTACAGAAGTAAAAATGGCTTTGCCTTTTATACTAGTCTAACTAACTAGGTTCCACCTTCCCACTGATCGATACCAGAATGAAGGAAGAGGAAAAATATTTTTCCTTCCCTTCAACCAAATGTGGAATTCAAATAAAAACAAAATAAACCAGCCAGGCAAATATTACAACTTCCTGCTCCAGTCCTTTTAAAATTCAACTTCACTGACACAAGCTTGGAAAAGATTCAGTGCCCTAAATTACCACTGAGAGTAAATAATAATTATATTTGCCATAAGAGAAGGGTTTGGGTAAGTGTCAGCCTAAGGACAGCAGATGGGACTATCTGTTGGGAGTTTCCCTTTGCTGCTGTAGTAGGTTTTGCTTGGACAGAGAGGAGAAGTGAGAAGAGAGGAGAGAAGAAAAGGCCTGAAGGACGGCTCAGTCCCACAGTGGCATCAGGAGCAGCAAACGTTTTTCCAGCCAGACTTCCATTTTGTCCCTTTCAGTCCTGCCCCTTTCCTCTCTCCTGTGTCCCTTCCCCTTTAGTGGTCACAGTCTAGGAAGTGCCAAGGGACTGCCCAAGTAGAGACAGGGAGCGTGACTGCTGTGTTAAAAGGCAGTGGGGGAGAGCTGTAGTTACCAAGAGAGAAAGGGGGAAGCCGTGAGGATGCGGAACAAGATCCTCCTGTGCCACAATTGTTGAAGAGAAAGTGGAGAGAGAGGCAGACTGTCAGAAGGGTCAGGAATCTCTTTTCTCACCCGCAGCCTTTCAGAAATGACACAGACAACGGCCTCTGCAGCCCAATGTCTTTTTTCAGACTCTGCCTTTTGTGAAAACCTCGCTGAAATACATCAAACCCTGTTAGCACCCCTTTCCTGCAACTATTCCCCTAAAACCTTTCATTAACCCCTCCAAAACCTTTCCCCTTCTTTGAAGACCCTCCAGCTCCTTGCTGCCCAGCTTGAATGCCCTCAACCTCTTTTGCTTTTCTGAAGTTCAACTAATACCTTCGTGTTCTCCGACGTACCATGACTTTTTCCATCCTTTCTCCCCGAGATCTTTCTGCCGCTACTACAACACTGAATTTTGCCTATCCTTTCTTCATCATTGGGCCAACACAATTACACCTAGTCAATACAGCTGAACAATCTGCTGCTCAGTAGGCACCTCAGATGGCATCACTCACGCCTGCCTAAACTAGCTCTGCGTGGAAGAAAATGACATCTCTCTTCTCTTTATCACTGAAGACCTCATCAACATTGATACAGGACCTACACCTGTTCTTGGGACTTTTTATACATCCAGAGGGATTGTTCTGACCTGCAAAGTAATCATGATGTCTTCCAGCAACTCTCCACGCCACGTTAACAGTTCCCTCTTGGCCTCTTTCTATATTACATTTCATTTTTTACTCTGTCCTCACTTTTTCAGTTCTCTCTACAATGATTTTTTTTTTTTTTTTACTGACACAAGATGTGAGCCATAGATGTTTTCAGGGGGTGAACTAGAGGTTTTTGGCAGTAGAGTGAGGACCTTCTGGGCTTTTGGCACCTAGAAAGGGAATAACAAGTGGTTTGGGTCGGTGGGATAAGCATATTAACTTTCTTTTTTTCTTTTTTTTTTCTTAAAGTAGCTGGCTACATTTGAATTGTTATCTAAAGGTCATGTTTATAAACATACTGTTTCATGATGTCTGTATTTGTTTTTCAATCTATGATATCCTTAATCTAGGCCCAGCAACAAGAATTTAGATGTAGAACTATATACATATAATCCTGTACATACAGATATTTTGTATATGCATAGATATTTAATTCTACATATCAATATTATCTATACATGTCTACACATACTTTTTTAGCGGTGGATATTGGCATTTAAGTCATTCCCATGTGTAGGAGAAGGTACTAGGGGCACCCAAGACAATGCTAGGAAAACTTGGCTCCAGCAAATGCATTCTCCCATGCAATGAATACTGCCTTATCATTCTTTTGGTGACTTGGGACTGTATTATGACTTTTGTATGTTCTTACTGTGGGTGCTATGACTATGTCAAGATTTATGGGCAAGAGGACCTTGAGTGAGTCTGCCACCTATTACAGCTGCATTAGCCTACCTGTTTACTTGTAGGTGCTTACTTTAGGTGCCAATTTCCTTGAGGTTAATTGTTTTAGCAGGTGCAACTCTGAAGTTAATTATATATGAGGCAACCTAAGCATATTGGCCTGTTTTGTCAGTGAGAACAGAAGAAGTGAGACTGAAAGGTCCCTGCTACCATATAAAAATTGCTATACAGAGGTATAGCTGGTCCTGCAATGTGTCTGATCTTCCTGCTCCCAAATACTGTCATCATTATGTCTGAGATGAGATCATAAAGGGGTTAAATGAAATATTTTCCTAAAGTGTTATGGGATTTGCTGATGCTTTGTTGTTATAAAAATAAAAGGGCTACAGGGGCTGTTGCTTCCTTGACTCTCTAGGAAAAAAATGAATCTGTATGTTAAACTATGTGTATTCCCACGCTCTGTCCAGAACAACATCATGAACTTAGTTGTTTTTTTAGGCAAGTGGTACCTTGACTACTTGTAATATTAGAGGCATACTCAAAGGGGGAAACTGTAAGATCGAACCTTCGTAACAAAAGTTTTACTGATTTTGGTGCATTAAACCTAAGAGTCATTCAAGTCCTTCATTCTTTGTCATTGCAATTTTTTGAGGCTGAAAGTTTTGAGTAAGGGCAAAGATGAGAATTATGTAAGAGGGAGGAACTTAAAGATGACCATTGGTCATCAGTTTACTAATAATTAACGTTAAAAGCTATGAGACATTCTGGCTTCTAAATTTTTGGCATTTTTTCAATTTTTGTTAGGTATTGGATGGTTTACCTCAAATTTTTTCAGTAATGAAATTGAACTCTGTCCAAAAATGTGAAGTCAGCACAAGTTCTGAGAGTACATTGCTTGCTGAGTTCTCACACTTTAAAGCCTTATAGACTCCATATATACTCTCCCCTTAGCGCTTTCCCTACTGCTGAGCATGGGATCACCTACTTTGTGCTGTTGATTTTTCTCCCTTTATTTGCCCCTATTTTCCAACTGGCTGGTGTGTTGAGCTCTTCCCAGACTCACTGATCACTTGTTTACTGTGCTGGAGTTGGAACTCTTGGCCAACTGGCAGCTGAGAAGGGAAGAACCACAGCTTCTCAGTGCATTAAATTGTCATATTAGGCTCTAGCTTGGAAAAACTTTTGCTGGCTTTGTTTTCTTTTTCCCTAAGCATGACATGACGAATATGCGGGGGTTTTATATGTTGGATTTTTTCTTCTTCTTTTTTATTTTGGGATATTTTAAAAAAAGTTTAGTTATGACAAATCTAACCAGCTCTCCTGCTAGGGTAGGAAACATGTCTTTATTCATTACTACAGTGGCCTTGCTTGGTACTGCATTACTGTGCAACCACTACTAAGGGAGCTACCTTAGAAGAAACAGTAACTGAGGAGAATGAGTATTTTGGGAGGGGAAGTAGGTGAAGCAACATAAATTTGGGACTGACGATCTTTGCAACCATTAATCTTCTTCTGGGGGCAAGTGATAGTGATGACAACAATCTGACAAATTGTAAAGCCCTGTGATGAATTGAGTCAATTATGAACTTTTGTCTGTCTCACCTGCACTCTATCCTCTCTTCTAGTAAACCCTCAGGGGAACTATTTTTAGCATTGCAGACCTGAGATAAATTGTAGTTGGGTATAACTTCCATACCATCCGATTCCATTGCAAGGAAGATGAAGGAAGGCAGGAGGCTTCCTTTAAAAATTGAAGAAAGCTAGACTTTTCCATCCCACAACAGCTATGCACAGGAAGGTAATCGTGGGTCTGGAACTGCACCCTTAATGCATTTTTAAGCAGTCCTTTTGCACCTAGCATATATATGGATACATACTGAGACATGTGTATGCCCCTATACATTACTCCAGAAAATATGGAAATTGTTCTGGGACACCTGAACTAACATCCATGCTTCTAGAATACAGAATCCTGCATTCTCTTCTCCTTGCACTGTATGTAACTCACTGAATCTTTCAGTATTTTTTGCACATTAACCTTATTGTATTTTTACACAGAATAATCATTGTTGAAATATTATGTTCAAGTGTATGGGTTTGAATGGACACAGTGAGGAGAAAGCTAGCCCAGTGGGTATTTGGTTGCATGTCCTACAAGTTATCTATTTCTTCTTCCTCTGGCCAGGTTTTAGAAGAAACGGTTGATCTTTAACTATGCCACTCAAAGCTGTCCAAGTCTGGTAGGTGCATTCTGAGAGCCCAATGAAGCAATTCAGAGGACTGAAGTAAAAGAATGCCTGATTCCTGAATCTTCCTTGGCCTTGAGCATGGGCTTTCAGCATGGGGGAATGCACAGAGGTGCCAGGGGAACGCTTCTAAAAGACCATGTGTCTATGGAATTTAGGTGACTCCAGGTTAGGAAACAGCTGAGAAGAGTTTTGCACAGAATATAGTCTGGGATTTAGCACCCAAATTTTACAGAAGCCCATGTCTGACTTTGGAATGCCTACATATGGAGAAATATAAAATTAACTGCTGACTTCAGTAGCAGCTGCTGTGCGCTCAATACTTTTGATCAGACCATTTTTACTTAGGTTCCTGAATACGGATTTATGAGCCAACCTTTAAAAATCTTGGCTGAAGTTCTTAAAAGGAATTCATCTCTCTTATACTGCCCCAAAACTACCAATGGTTAAATTCTTTAAGGAAGAAAGAACAGCTGTACCACCCTAAATCATGGGTATACTAGGCTTGGCACCCTCCAATAGTTGGAAATAGTAGATGCTTGCGGTAAAGTGTAAGAATAGGACAAGCACAGAATGACACTTGTCCAGGATCCTCTCCAGGCAGTTCAGGGATTCTCTGTACCAGAAGTTCTGCATTAGTATCTGATTGCTGTGAATAGATTTTTTTTTTTTTTCCATGAACTTGCCCAAACACTTGAATACATGTAATTTTTTTCCTCCACTGCGTCCTGCAACAAGGAGTTCCAAGTCTTCACTGTGCTCCATATGAAGAAGCGTATCTTTCTATGCTTCTTTGAACCTGCTGTTTTCTGGGATCTTCAGAGAGAAACATTTGTTGGTAATTCCTTATTTACCTTTTCTTTGCCACTCAGGATTTTAGAGGCCTTTTTATTGTATCTCATCCAAGTATCACCCAAGCTCAACATGAGCCTCTGCATGCGTACATTTAGAATTTGACTGTGGACTTGTCTGTGGATTTATAGTCATGTTCTAGAACCTCTCCTGTTCCTATATAAACTCTTCAAAACTCATTGAATCCAGGGTAGACTTATAATGATTCAAGGAAATAAAAAAGCAGATTCTATTCATATTGGCAGCGGAGATAGACGGAGGTTGCTGCAGGAACCATGAAAGATCCCCTTTAATTACTTTTGAGAGCTGAAAATGCCAGAGTTGAGAATTACATGAGGTTCTCGAGCAGAAGTGCATGTGTGTGAATGTGTACACATGTCCGCATAGACACACAAAACTGCCAAGGCCATCTGTCTGGAGGAAAGGTGGTGAGTTTAGTCTAGGCAACGCTGAGTGAAGCTCAGTGCCCTGGCTTAAAGACACTGCTGTACCATGGAAACTAATTGGAGCTAATAAGTAAGGGACATGCTAACTGTGGGAACAAAACAGGAGTGAGTATTTCTCGATATCACAGTTACTTACAATTAATCTTGCATATTAGGATTGTCTTGAGTTACTTGCATAAAGCATTATTCACTCTGTTACGAGTCTTATCTGAGTGGGGTCAGTCTGACCTTAGCAGGAGTTCATGGGTTTGGTAGTCTACTTGAGAACCTGTTTTATGATGCATTAGTTTAACAGTATTTCAGGTACAGCTCTTCCAGTGCAGCTTTCATTTCACCCTTTAAAACCTAAACTCTTTGCAGATGGCAGTCTGGATGGAGGAGAAGCAGTGGAAAAGTCTGTTATAAACTGTCACAGCAAACTAAATCTGGCTGTAGTCATAACAGTAGCGGTTAAATTATCCCACAACATCACCAGTAGCTTTTATGTGAAAACACGATCATGCGCAATGTTTGAGGGCTATTGCTAACATTGGTTTTGCAGATGAAAGTTTGTATTTCAAGTCCTTGAAGAGTCTTTGAAGATGAGTGTGTGCGTGCATGTGCCTCTATGTACAAAACACACAATTAGGAGTCCTTTTAACCGTGTCAGTTTTACACTATTGTGACTTGACAGGCATCAGCAGAGGCATCTCTGACTTCCACAAGCATAAAAAATAACAGAACTGGGCCTGTACGTCATATGATACACGATATTGCATAAGCATACACACAACACAACATGAAATTATTGTACTTCACATAACTGCCGTTGATGTTGGTTAGAAGTATCTAGAGGTTGAACCTGGTTGAGTCTGCGTTTCATCTGACCAATATCGAATAGAGCAGCCATGAGCTTAGCTGCATTTTAGGCAATGAGTCAGTACACAGGATGATACAACGCAATTTTAGGGGCTTTTTGATATTCTACATCTCTGATCTCTATACATTTTTAATGCAGAGTTACTAATACAATACTGGTAAGAAATACAGCTAAAGAAAATGCAAACGAGTTTAATAATGTCTCCAAGGCTTTCTGAGTGTGTAAGGTTATCCAGCCTGTTTACAGACCACAGTGTGCTAGAATAAAGCAAAATCAAGCCAACCCCTTGCCCTGAAGACATAATTGGCAATGTTAAGAATCTTACAGTACCCCAGGGACAGTAGCTGCATCCCTACTTTGCCACATATTATTGTCAAAAATATCATTTAGTCATTTATTTATCTGGAATTAGCAGATTAGGGAGTAGTGTTTTAGGAATACCCAACACCTGCGAAAGCAGTTTCAGTTTAATAGGCTGAAACAGACACCATATCATCACTTTGGGGAAGAATGTGAGCAAATGCAACTGTGACTACAGTTTCTTCTTTTTTCCTTTCTTCTCCAGGTCAGCTCTGATAACAGCTACCTGGGCACAAACCACAGCTCTTTAACCTCACTTTTTATTAAGTATTCACTTTGCCACTAGTGATTCAGAAATAGCCTTGTGTAAAGTATTAAGGAACAAGTAAGCCAAATCAACATTTCAAGACTCTCATGTGGCTTTCATATAGCTGGGTAGAGTGTGTCTTTTCACAACTGCAAACCTTGTCTTCAAGTTGGATGTTAACACTTTCAAAGTAACTTGTAATGCCAAAACGACGTTCCTCCCTCTCAGTTCAAAGAAAACACAACATCTGTCATAACGTGAAATGTAGATTTAATGCCGGTGTCAAGTCAGGCGCTTGGTAATGAGGTAAAAACCCTTGAGATTTTAAGTCTCTCTTCCACGCCATCCAGTTACCAGGCGGGGAAAGGAAAGAACTGTCTCTTTGGCACTGGGCAGCTTTTCCGTGTCCCTTACCTACCCTTCCCGGACATCTTCTGTAAACTAGTGTCTTTTTCCTGGCAGTCTCCCTGAGAGGGAGGAGGGTGTGATAACGCTTGCTTCGCGGCCGAGGGGCCCTGAGGTACAGCCCTGCCGAGGCACTGCCCAGAGCCCCCAGCCCCGGCCGGGGGGGGGCGGCGGGTCCCGAGGGGAAG
>NW_010972942.1:7076283-7148506 GCF_000737465.1 Haliaeetus leucocephalus | reverse complement strand
CGGCGGGGAGCCCAGGCGCTTGCAGCGAGGCCGCGGAAGCGCGGGCTCGCGGGAAGGACTTGCAGGTATCCGTGCAGAAGTAGAAGCGCTTGCCCTTCGGATCTCCCCTCTCCTCCCCGCCTCGCCACCCCCCCGCCCCGGTTTTCCTTCCTTCTGCCTCTCTCCGCCGTTCCCCCGGGAAGGCTGGAGGCAGGCACGGGGCGATCGCGGCACGGTAAGGAGTCGGGATTTCGGGATGCAAGTGTCACGTTGCGGTGCAAACGACTCCCACATTAGCGCTGTATCAGGATTTCAAACTACATCTTTTATCTCTTTCAGAAAAGCGTCTCTCGGAGGAGATTGCCCTCAATAGAGCCGCCATAAAAAGATTTTAGTGTTGCTCTTGTGCTTCTGTGCATCCCACTGTGAGGGGGTCCCAGCGGTCCCTTGGGAATACAAGGAGTTGTGAGAAGTAACACAACTGGCCACCGGACTAATCCACTCCCTCTACCTTCCCGCTAGTACCTCCCCCTTCTGCTCTTTTTTTTCAATAGCAGCTCTTTCTCGAAATCTCAGGTTACTTTGCTAAGGAGTTCTCAGCCCTATAGTTTCTGCCCTTGTCTCTGCCTCCAGCTCCTTAAGAGCCACCCAGCCCCAGCGATTGGATTGGGCAGCCCGTCTTGACACACCACTGTGCTGAGTGCTTGAGGACGTGTTTCAACAGATGGTTGGGGTTAGTGTGTGTCATCACACTCGAGTGGGGATTAGGGGAGAGAGGCAGCCTTGCTGGAGCTGTGTGGTCTTCCCCAAGTGTGAGCTGCAAGCAAAAGAAGAACTACCTAGCTTGGGGGGAGAAGAGGGAGGAATCGTTCCCAGCAGCTCAGAGGGAAAAATAAACCCCCACACTTTGTGCAGGTAAAGTAAAAGGCACCTCAAGCCTCTCTTTCTCTTTTTTTTTTTTTTTTCCTTCCTCCTTCACGGTTTTCAGAGGAATGCTAGCACAGCACACTTGTCAAAGCCAGTTGCTGCTGCCTTATCAATGCTGCTATTGTACGGCTGACAGATAACAGCGAGCGCAGCCTGATGCTTGGCTGTCTTCGTAGAGCTGACACTCTTAACGCGGCTAAGGTCACGCTTTTGAAGGTGCGGATCAGAAGACCTCTCTCTCCCGGAGCGGGGTGGCTGAGCTCCGGGGTGCCTGCGCTCTCCGCCTCGCCGGCACGGCTCTCCTCCTCTCTCCTCTCCTCTCCGCTCCCGCACACACGTGCTGTGCCGGGACCGCCAGCGCAGGGCAAGCCGCAGCCAGGTTGCCGGCCGTGGCTGCTGGTGGTCGTCGCTGTGTCCGCGGGCACAAATGCCGCCGTGTTTCCGCAGAGTCGTGGAAACTGCGCGGTCGGGCGGGGAAGGGATCGCGGCGGAGCGTTTCCTAGGTCCGGAGGAGGATGCTCCAGCAGCGTGCTGCCTGCCTGGGGCTCAGCTGGGAGGCAAACCGGCGTGTTTTGAAAGTGCATTTGAGATGGCTGTAAAGTTTGAAGGCTCCTTTACGGAGACCTGGCTGGGCTTCTGATGGTCGCTGTCGTGTTTGGCTTACACATGGGCTTAAAGTTCAGAGAAAACCAGGAAAGTAGGGAAAGGCAGCGTACAACGTAATGCTGCTCTTGCAGCTGCAGCAGAGCAGATGGATGTAATTCATTTGCAGATCTGTTTGTGAAAGTTTTACAAGTCATTGAAAACTAAGTAGCATCACTATAATGGATCATTAAAGTCTCGCTATATTTATAGATTCTAAACTAGCGATCCGAAGCGTTAATTAAAAGTAAGCAAAAATTTATGTTTAGGAAGGAAGAGGGGCAGAAATGTAATTAGAAATTAGTTATGGAAGTACTCTGCTATCATTTTCACTTAATTCGACTCTTACGTTCATTGATGTCTGGAGCGGGGGAAGCCCAGCAAATTAACTAAGGAGTCAGAAATGTTATCACTAATTACAGTACATTAGCTTATCAGAGAATTAAGATGTTCTCATTGTTTTACGCTAAATGATCTAGATGGAGAAACTAGAGGATGGGTTATTTTCCTTTTTTTTTTTTAATAAAAGATTTACTGTATATATATATACCGTATTCCTGTGCAGAGTGACAAAATTATTTGTTTCTTTCGCACTATAACAGATCTTCACACTAACTCTCACGTACCTGTGGTGCTTATGAATTATTGGCCTCCTACTTGTGAAAGAAATCTAACACTGTCCTCACCATTTACAGGTGAGATATTCTATAAATAATACTGTATATAATGTGTTCTGAAATAAGATCTGTTTAGTAGGCTGAGCAAGGGGATTTATAGCTGGTGCTTTGTGATTTTGGCATTCAACTGTGTAACGATGCCCATAAAACCATGTTTCAGGTTGCACATATATTTTTGCCTCAAACCAAATTTTTTGTTAACTTTTTTTTTTTTGAGCAGGCTATTTGGCCCCTTTACAGGTTGTTCTCAGCTTGTATTTTCAAACACACTCTTCAGTAAGAATGTGTCCTCAGAAGTGACCCACAGCAATTTGAAACAGAGAATTAGCTAAATCACTAATAGGACTGTATGACCAGACCAGGACATATGTGAATACATTTGACGGTTTTGATTTTTCTCTCAGTCCACTCTTTCTCATTGTAAAAAGTGATGGAAACTTTTACAAGCTTAAAAATGAAAAACAAAACCAAAGCAAGCCCTCACTATGACTCTATGTTAAAGCCTTGTATATTGGATTTCTCCTCTTCATTCTTCCCAGCGTGTCCTGGGAGAAGCCAAATAAGCCAGCTTTGCTGCACAGAGGTTTAGTCTTCCAGCAAAGCTAAGGTGCAGCACTGTGAGCTGCACAGCCTGCTGCTGTCACAGCCTAACTGAAACGCATCCCTCTCTGCGGGTATCATCAGATCACAGATCAGATGATCTATAAGAAAACATATTTTTCAAGAAAGTGCATAGCTAACTACACATGCCCAGCTTGTTATTGTTTTACTAGAAAAAAAAAGAAAACGAGTTTCTCTAGCACTGCCAGAAAAATCTTGCTGAGAAACTAGGAACAGCAAATCATGTTTTTCCTTCCTTTATAATGATGGGGCTGTTTAAAAGACAATGCCCACGGGGCAGTCCAGCTTCTTGTCAAAATGTAATCTACTGTTCCAGATGGTAAACATTCAAAGACATATTTATGGTGACTTCTACATACCTTCCTTTGACATTGGCTTTTTTTTCCCTGAGAGCACTTGTACTGGGTACACACATGAAGTTCCCATTAACATCCTAGCAGCTGTAAAAGTGTTCAGAACTCACAAAGATGTCCCTCACAGTGAGATAAAAATAATCTGAGGAAAAGATCTGAGACCAGTACAAACCTCAGTAGATCCACAATACGCTCAAGGTGAAAAATTCCAGCGGTACAAAAAGATCCATAAACTGCTGCATGAAAGTTGTAATACATTTTTGTTGCGGCTAATTCATCTTTGCTTGATATGGAATGCTGAACATACCAGGCATGTCTGTACTATCAACTGTGTTTGTGATGTGAGGGAATCTGCACTGCACAAAAGCTGGTGGGTTTCTTTTTCCCGCAGCTAGTGAAGACTAGGTGGTATACTGATTGTCTTCATAGTGTTGTGTCACCTTTTTTTTTTTTTCCTTGCTGCTCCGAGCAGTGAGACAGAGCCCAGGAAAATGTTTTCCAGCTAGAATGTGTTCTGCCCTGAATTGTCTTAATTATGTGTCAGTTTATTGCTTGTCAGGGGCTTCCTCTTCTTAGCACTTTATAATCGAGGTGGGTGAGCTTGTTCCATCATAATATGCAACTTCAAATTCTGCTGCTTGGCATGTCTCCTTGGCCTTTCATTGATTTTTGTCTCCATTTCAGAGGGGAAAAAAATTAATTATGATTGGTGTAATTTCACATTGAAAAAAAACCAACCCTTGGTGAATTTCCAAAAGGCATGTAAATGCATCTTCAAAAAGTAGACTAAATGAGAGGTCATTAGGGAAAAAAATGCATGTAGGAATCCAGAAGTATCCTAGAGATGGCAAGTAGCAGTGTGAAAATTATTGTAACAGCTCTCATCCCAGTCAGGAACTGATAAAAACAGTTTATTAAAAATGTTGTGATGCTGGGGACAGTGTTTACAAATGTGGAAGCCATTATAAAACCCACACTCAGTGGAAGTTAGACGGCTATGGAAAAAAATATTTTGAAAGATTTTGCAAATTCTGTTCTGACTAGATTGCTTTATTGCAGACTATTTTGACAGTTTGCCATTTATCATCTAGCTTTGTTTAACTTACTACACTCGATGCTATATGTTTGTTCATGCAGGATCAGAAGTTTGAGCCTTGTGTAATGGCAGGTCTCATTCTTACCCAGGCAAGGCTGGACACTTGTCGCAGATGTCATGGGAGTCGTGGGTTCCATGATTTCCTGAGCTTTAGAAAGGGCTTTGGGGGATTTGTGTTTGAGTGGGAAGGCAGACTGATGCGATAACAATTGAGAAAGCTCCTTTCTGAGTGCCTTGAGAGCTGCAGTGTTCAACAGAGAACGAGGGTCCCGTGACAACTCTGCGGTGACACAGAAAGAATCCAATTAGTGGCCACTCCTGCTGTTGATACTAGATCTGTCCTAAAAAATTTCCACCATTACCACCCTCATTGTAATCCCATCCACGACACTGATAATGGGATCAAGAGAGTGTTTTCAAAATGCCTGTTTAAATTTTAACTGCTGTCTTAGGTGATTTTGAGGATATTAAATTAGAAGGCATAGCATAGCTCACAAGAATAGCACAGCTCACAAGAGAGCTACGTGACACCCAGTAGTTGTCTGTCTTATACTAGATTTTCCTAACACCTCCATCACAGGTAGAGCTGCTGTAAGGGGGCTGCAGATGGAGTAGGGGGGCTGTATGTGCATAGCGAATGATCCATTGAGTTGCGGCTGTCCCTGCGCTGCAGTTACCTGTAGGCTTTGTCCCTACGCAGCTACACGTATGGAAAGCAGTGGGAGAAGGGAGTGGGAGGTGATACAGTCCCCTTTGCTGTGCCCCAGCAGTGGCAGCAAGTCAGCCTGCTTCTCCCTTTAACAAGTCCTAAATCATCACTCTGCCTTCCCAGCTGGACTAGCAACAAAATATTCTGCCCCCACCCCTTTCTTTTTTTTTTGTCTTTCATTTTTCTTGCTCCAACAATAATTCACCATTTCCACATGATCAGAGTGCAGCAACTCCCGTTGTTCTTACCAAGCAGTGCACGTTCGATACTGTCATGTGGTTGTAGAGGACACTCTAAAGTGGAAAGGCTCAAGGCCTTCACCAGCGTTACCTCAGAATGCAACACAGTAATATATGAATTGCCAAACCAGATGCTTTAGAGCTGAATTATTTTAGCATATTCCAGTTATGTCAGTAGACTCCTTTTGAGAGCCCCTGCAAGACCTTTGCTTTAGTATTGCTTGTTTGCACTCAAAATTTATTGTTAACTGGTAAGATTAATTCCTTTTTAATTTTTGCTGTCTTAAGACTTTTATTTTCTGAGAAAAGTAATACTTGTTTCATATTCTGGTTTATGCATTGCACACAGCAGATTTGGTATCAGTGATTTCCCAGAACTTTAATTCCCACTTTCAGAATCTGCTTAAAAGGTCTGTTAAGCCTTTGTTACTGTGTGTGCTCTATTAATCCTGGAGTTCTGAGCCTTCATAGCCTTAAACATCCCCAGTGATTTGGTTACGGTGAAACATTTTTGTAATAGTTGACCTTTTCACCCAAGATTTTGTCATGACTTTCTTAAAATTTTGTTTTCGGTTATTTTATGGCAAAAATTAACTTACAACTGCAGTTGACTATAATTCTACCTTATAATTTTTATAGCTCCCTGCAAAGTTGATAGTAGTGCTGGAACTGCAAACAAAAATATGCTTTTTCACCAATTTTATCACAGGCTCATGTGACAATACCACCATCATGTTCTGGAAGATTTCTAGATGTGGTACTGTGCTATGGAAATCCAGACTGATTTATAGATCAATGCTAGATTATCCACAGAATGTTTCATGGGGTTTCTAAATGGAAGCAAAACACTGAAAGTCAATAATTTCGTGTTCTAGAAAAAATCTTTCCTGATGCTGTCTGAGTGTAATTATGGCACTGCATGTTGCCATTTCTCTATGATGTGACTCTGACCCATCTTAGCAAGGAAAGGAGCTGCTCCACAGCAGCTGTATTTTTGTGGTGCTTCACAGGAGGTGAACTCTGTTTGGAAAGCCCACAGAGAAGATGGGGAAGCTTTTGGCACTAGAGTTCTGGAGAATAAATGTAACAGGGAGCTGAACATAGGGATTGTTTTTCTCAAAAGCATCCATAAAAACAGAATAGTGGTCTGTTCCAGTATTGTAATTGCAATGTGCCAAGATGTTCATTATTCTAGCATGTGCACTGTTTTGTCTGTTTTCACTTAGAAACAGAAAAATGCATTACCAAGCCCATAAACATCTGCAGAACTGCCAACTCTCCTGACTTTTATCAGTAGTCTCATGATATTTCGCCTCTTTTGTAAATCTTCGAGTGTTAGAGTCAAGATATAATGTGAGAAGTTCAGATGTCTCCTTTCTGTTTTTTTAAACTTAATCCTCCTTGTTGCTGAGGAAGCTGACTTGCATGCAGCTCTAGAAACGTGAAGGAAACTAACGGAATTCCCAAATCTCACTATGTAAACGCATGCAGACTTTGTGAATAAGGTGGGTTTGTGTGTGTCACTCCTGGCAATTAAACCCCCCCTTTTTTTCCCTGAGGTTTACTGTAATCAGATCCCTCCAAAATTTCTGATCATTTGTCTGATAACTCCCATTTTTTAAAGACTTTTTACTGCAACAGAGGGTGAGTCTCCATGACTCGTCTCAGCCAGTGGAATAGCTTGCTGCCCTGGAGAAACCCATCCTTGATCCTCCCATGCCCTGCATCCAGCGGTGTGTTCCCATCTCCTCCCTCGTGCCAGGTTTGGCTCTTGGCTCACCTCCTGGGATGCTGAACGAACTCACCGGAGCAGCGGGAAGCTGTGTTGGCTGCCTGCCTAGTGAGTTGGTTCAGCTCAGCGAGCGGACAGAGGGTTCACATGGTGCAAGGGGAGCGGTTGGAGCTGGTGGCTTGGGGTGAGGGGGAGAAACGTGGCCACCCTTTTAGGGGGGTGTGAGCTGTCAGATCACTCAGCTACCTGGTGACGCCTCACCCTGTGAACCGGGGCACTGTGTGTGTCTACAGGAGAAGGTGTGATAACAGACATGCGACTGTACCAGTGTCACCATGAGCAGAAGGCTAAATATGCACTTTTAATGAAAGCCTATCCTTTTTTATGGAGAGGATTGCTGCAGTGTCACTCAGAATATGGAGAGTCCCCGCTTACTGCTTCTGACTTTTTAAATCAACAACCAGGCTTTGGAGAGAAGCTGATAAGAAGTGTGGGGAGAAAAGAGGAAAGAAACGCAAGTGCCTGCTGAGCTGCTGTTTTAAAACCATGAATGAGGTTCTGAGGGTGGGACGCATTCTGCATAGCCAAGGCACTTGAGGTGCCCCTGGGTCTTAAATACTTACACAGCAGCTACCTAAAGGCATGTTTTCTCACTGATCAATGAAGAGAGTCCCTCTGAAGGCCTGCAGGCGTTGTGGTTAGGCAGGCAGGATTTCCTCTTGGAGACCTTGAAAGGCACCTGCCTCTTTCAGTTGCACATGTAGGGATGGAGCTTACCCAGTTGCTTTACAGGGATTGCTAAGGACCTTAAGCTGGAGGGACTTGATATCACCTTGAGTTCCTTGGTTGGCCCACGGATGAGCAATGCCATGGATAAACACTCTTTGTATTTGAACAGCTGTGATGTAATTCCTATGCAGCTCTTTAAGGTGTCTCCTATACCTTCCACAGAAGAAAGTAAGAAGCAGGCCTTTCATTTGCACAGCAGGAGTTGTGATTCACTTGAAGAGACTGGGATGCTCATTTTTGATTAAATGTAATTGTGGTACTGACTGTAGAAATGGAACACTGTACTCCTCCAAAGTGTCATCCATTTCAGTGCTGGGTTATGCAGACAAGAAAAATGCATAGCCTTTTCTTTGTAAAAAACACCCACTGTTGTTACTTGAAAGAATGTGTCAAAGGCCCATGGGGCAGATAAAGTTTAG
Source organism: Haliaeetus leucocephalus (assembly GCF_000737465.1). Taxonomy (NCBI): domain Eukaryota; kingdom Metazoa; phylum Chordata; class Aves; order Accipitriformes; family Accipitridae; genus Haliaeetus; species Haliaeetus leucocephalus. The sequence continues at coordinate 7,140,323 of NW_010972942.1, read as the reverse complement.
GGGGATCAGAGATGTTGTTGGTGCCTGCAAGCACTAAAGGTGTAGTGAGGAATAATGGATGATCTTACAGGGGTACGAAGTTGGACAAAGAGTGGAAGAAAGACAGAACTGACAAAGATTAAGTACCCATGTTTCTGGATTTAGCTATGCTAAATCTTTTGAGGATTATCTCCCACTGACTTGGCTGCCTCAGGGCATGCCAGTCACAAATTAGAGAACAGTAGTGCAATAATAAACTGAACATGCTGTAAATAATCAGTACAGGATACCTTTTAACCATCACTTTTTCCAAGGACTGCAAAAATGCTAACAATAGTAGATTTTAGAATAATATTTGGGTTTTGGTAACTTGGTAGCAATAAAGAAGTATGCATTAAGCCAACCTTTGTAGTAATTTTTAGCAAAGTTTCACTTGGTGTCATTCCCCACTATTTTATTGCAGAGAATTTACCTTGTTATCTATTTTACATCTAGAGCCAATTTATGAACTGAGGCTGTAACACTATCTGCTTGGCCCCCATTGTGTAGGATTTAGGGAGACCATTACCATACTTAGACCAATAAAAATGTTCTGAAGTTAACACAAGTTTATCTGCCAAGCACTCTCATAGTTTCTTTTATCTCTGTATCAGTAGAGGATTGGCATTCCTTATCTCACTGTAAACTTCAGTCCATTGCTGGAACGTAAGCTCACAGAGGAAGGCTTCCGAGGCTCTACTGCTCTGCAACTCAACTCCTAAGTGCAAAAGGCCGCTGAGTTAGTTTTTTGGTTTCCTTCTGCTTGGTATGGAGAATTCCTCTAAAGCATGGACCCTCAGAAGTGAGGAATGGTAAAATGAAAAGACTTTGAGGTATGCATAGTCAGAGATCACCAGGCTCCTCAAAAAAAGTAACAAATAGTTCAACATAGGAAGATGTGCAGCAACAAAGAGGTGTTGAAACTAGTACGTCTCTTTTTTAGGTCTCTTCCATCCTGTGCAGCTCACATCTAATTTCCCCTTTCACTAAATTGCTCTGCAAACTTTTCCTCTCCACAGATTTTGCACCTTTTTGCACCTCAGCAACTTGTGAGGGGTTTGAGATGCAGTATAACCATATCTCAAGAAATAGGTCTGTGTTACAGGTACCTGTTTTGGTCTTGGGTACCATGGATACCTTTAGCAAAAAAGGAGTCAATCAAATCCTGTGAATCCTTTAGAGCGGAGAATAGTTGCCAGTGCTGGAAGAAAATGGTCTCCAAAAGCCAGGTAAAAGAAGGACATGGCAGCTAGAATTGATGTCCATGCTGTCTTGGACAAGTGACATTGTGCAACCCTATCTTGACGTTGTCCATTTTGAGGAACACTGTCTATCTTGTATGTAAGCCTGGAGAATTCAGTGGTCTTTCTGGCAGCTGTACAGCATGAGTAGTGTGAGAATATCACGTGTACTTTGTGTATTCCTCCTGTTGTGTGCTGTGTAAGAATCCTTGTTTGTTGTCAGAAACCCATGAGGTTATTGGAGAGTCATGTGCAACAGTGATTCAGCCATTCTACATTTGCTGCACTAATACAGCCCTATACTGAAGCCTGAACTGTGACGCTAGTACTACCATGACAGTGGAAAAGAGACACAGACATGTGGAGCACCAGTGTGTTGAATGTGGTAGCTATTTGAACTATTCACTGTTTTTTTAGCCTCCAACCACCTATAGCTGCCAGAACTGCTACTCTTCCCTGCCTGCAATAAAAGAATATGCTGGGCTTTTCAGTTTGGAATTGATCTCAGTAATGCATGTATTTATGGGTCTGGGGTTTTTCTGAAGTCATACCTTACTGTCAAACAACTCATCTTTAGAAAAAGTGTTGCAGTTAGTTTGAATGAGAGCCTAACACAGGGCAGACCAGGTCTCCAAGAATGCCTCACCCGTCTCTTTCAGGCACCTTGCTGAGTCACGTCTGGTATGAAATGAGGAGCCCATGTCTCAGCTCTTATCTTCAAAGCTCTGTGTGAGCCAATCTCATTGTTCAAAGAAGGTCTTTGCCCCGCTTCATCATGAATCATCAACATCTACTCTTAACAGGAACAATGTTACTGAACAATGGAGGATGAAAATTCAGGTGGGCAATAAACTGCCATGCTGACACTATAGATACAAGCATCACAAATGAGTCTGAGTGAATAGGCAACTTCTAAATCAGACAGAGTAGGAGTCTGAATCATGGCTGATAGGTCTCCTGAAGGAATGTAGACCAGATTTGGTGAGTGGAGGATGGAAAGAAAATACATTGTCTCCCTCTCTCAGTGGTGTTTCAGTGTGCTTCTTGCACATACCTATTCATCCTTCCACATATCAGTCTGCTCAAAGGTTTACTTATCTTTTCTTCCAGGAGAAATCCTGAGCACAGTATTGCACAATTAAACATTTCTAGGGCATTTACCATGTATCATATTCTATTGTCCAATGCGTATAGTTGCTGTACTGGATGTGGAGAGGTGGTAGTGTCAAAGAGGAGCTACTCTGTTTTCTCAGCAGTTTGGAAATCACATACCTGGAGACCTTAATTTTGGTCTTAGTTTTTTGTAGTGCTGGAAGAAAATTCTTTCTTCCTTAGAAGCCTCATGTAAAACAAAAATCTTCTACTTTGGTAAAGCCACGTATGCCCTGGGAACTGTTCAGCTTAAAGAACATGTACATGGAAGTATGCAGGATGGAAGATTACCTTGGGCACCACATACTATATAATTTGCAAAGGCTAAAGGTATTATTTTGCTTTTGCTGCTTCTTATGTCCCCTTCATATTTTTCCCCATTTTGTATACCATACATGAACTGTTTTCCATTTATGCTTTTATCTTTTGATTTTCCTACTTGAAGATCTTGTGTTCAATGCTGTCAGGAAACTACTTTAAATGAAAGTGTGGAGTGATGTGGAATAGTTTTAATGAAAGCCAAAAGAATGTGAACTTAATCTGTTTCATAGGAAGTTTTTTTCTGTTCTGTCCTGTGCCCTGCTTAAACACATTGGCCTTTTTTGACCTTTTTCTTGATGAAGGTTAAGTGGGAAATATCTTGGCTGCAGCCTTTCCAGCTTAACCAGACTTTCCATAGTTCATGTTTACTTTCTCTGCTATGGGCATTCATGTTTCCTGAATCAAAATTGTTAAACTGGATATTCAGAGAGAAGTTAATAGCTTGTGGCAATGATGATGAAGTGTCAAGCCTTCGTCTCTCATGTCTCTAACTCTATTTTGGTAGTGATGATTTTGCCAGTCCTATTGCTAGAGATTAACAAATCTCAGGAGCAAATCTCTGTTTGGTTAATGGGTTCCTCCCAAGCATCTTCTTTATTGGCATTAAGAACAAATGTAAAGAATTCCTACACTTGCAATTTATGAACATCGATTGCATTGCTTCTGCAAAAACCTAGAAATGTTGCTATGTTTTCCATCTCTCTGGGCATCTTTTGCACCTACTGTAACATACACAGAGTGAGACAGAGTGCTCTCAGCTAGTGAGGAGGCTATTGCCTGTCCTTGGTGTGCTGGCTTCAAAATAACTTTGGCAGTCTCCCTGCAAAAGAGTTTCAGAGAGAGCAGGATCTATGCCCTCAGGACGCTGCTGCTTTTTATGGAAAGGCTATTGAGTTCTTCAGTTGTCATACTCTTGAGAGGAGAGGAGCTTGGTCTGAACCTCTGTCTTGCCTTCAGTCCCAGCAGTACCCATGGCAGAATTTTGCAGTTTGGGATGTTTCCATTTGTTATTCGACAGCAAATTGTGCTCCATGGAGCTTTGCTATGAGAGACACCACAAGATGCAGAGACAGTGTGAGAGCTGATTTTGTAGTGCAGGGAAAGAACCAGCCATTCTTTAACCTAAGATTTCATTCTGGTTTAGTTCTCTATTTAATTGAGACACCTCTTCCCCTCACAAAACACAATCACGTGATTAGCACTCTGTTCTTCCAGAAATAATCTGAAGAGGGATGTTCACGTCAATTCTTTATCCCTCTGTCAAGAATAAGGAAAGTTACCCTTTCCTGTGAAGAAAAGGCACTCTCAACCAGGCTCCTCACAAACATATTTAAACATTTCATATACTCACAGAATGATTACGGGAAAATTCAGGTTGGAAGGGACTCAGGAGGTCTCAGGTCCTGCTCAAACTAGGCTCAGCTATGAGATCAGATCAAGAGCTTTATCCAGTTAGATCTTGAAAATCCCAGAAGATGGAAAGTACACAATGTCTTGGGCAACTTGTTTTGCTACTTGACTTTGTCACAGGGAAGAAGTTTGCTTTTATTCATATCCAGCTTGACCCTCTTTTGTTTCAGTTTATGCCCATTATCTCTTGTACTCCTGCCATGCACCACGGTCTCCTGACAGAGCCTGGTTCAATCTGCTTTATAACCTCATTACAGGTACTGGACATTTGCTGTGACGTCGCCCCAAAGCCAGCTCATCTCCAGGCTGAACAAGCCCAATTACCACAGATTCTCCATCCCTCGACTATCTTGATGGCCCTCCACTGAACTTATTCCAGTTTATCGTTGCTGTTCTTGTACTGTGGACCCCCAAAGTGGGCACAGTGCTCTAGATGCCATGTAATGAGTTCTGAGCAAAAGGAGATGATGACTTCTCTCAATCTACTTGCTATTCGCCTGTTAATACAGCCCAGGATGCTGTTGGCCTTCTGTGCTCCCTGAGCACGTTGCAGGCTCATGTTCAGCTTGCTGTCTAACATGACCCACGGGTCCTTCTCAGCGGAGCTGCTCACCAGCCGGTCCATCCCCAGCCTGTATCACTGCAAGGGGCCCTTCCTTCCCAGATGCAGGACCTAGCATCTGTCCTCACTGAATTCCATAACGTTTCTGTTGGCCCATTGCTCCAGCCCACCTAGGTACCTGTGAATGGCAGCCCTCTCTCGAGGGGATCCACTGCTCCCCTCAGCTTGGTGTCATCCTCAAATTTGATGACAGTTGCTTATTTTGCTTAAAACACTTGCCCTCAAGCTGTCATCTTCATTATTTACTTTGATTTAAGTTTTTTCTTTATTTTTGTCCTGGGTTCTCAGTGGCTCTGAGGAGACTAGATATTTATAAAAACCAGTATATTAAAGCAACCCTCCATTCCATCTTCTAATCTGTTCCTGATATATGCAGTTGTTCTTAATTCACCTTTTAATAGCTCTTCCAGTCACAAGGAGCTGCAGGACAAATATTTCTCCAAAATACATTCACATGGGATGGTCCTCTTCTTGTTTTTGGCCAGGTCTGTCACAGTAGACACCTTTAAGAAGATCTCTTTCAAAAAAATCTCTTTCAAATTCAATGGGTTTCTGTGCAGCCCAACTAAACATAGTGTTGGAGACTATTTAAAACATACAAGCTAAAACCATGCAAGAGTTTTGTTTTGAGTTTAAGCTTTACTTTCAATTATGGATTTTTATTGCCCTTTTCAGAAGTTTGAGAGGACTTTAACTGAACTGTGTGAGTGCTGAAATAGATCAGTTTCAAACAACTGCATCCCACAGTCCGGAGCCCTGAAACCAATCTTTAAAATTTTGCATCTCTTTTCATCAGTGGTATTATTTCCTCTGAGTTCCTTACTGCTCTGGCAATGCTGCCTTCCCTCATCTTCCTGTTGCCTGAAGTTCCTCCCATAACTTCAGTCGATTCTCAGTAATGGTGGTTCTTAGATGTCTCTGTAACTTTAGAGCTGCTAATTAAAACAATCCAATTTTAGTCCAACATGATGCATGTATTGTCCTTACAAAGTTATTTTAAAATTCTATTTGTTGCTGGATAAGGAGTTAACCAACAGAGCTGAAATTTATGAATTCAAAACATATGAAGTCCAAAGCCATCCTAGTTTAGTGATTATTCTGGGTAATTTCATGCCCCAGTCATCCTACCTGATTTCTACCTGAGTTTGCTCATACCTGCCCTCTTAAAAAGCTCCCTGCTGTCTGAGCTTGAGAACTTTGTGAATGGCACTGAACATTCAATTCATTCAATGCCAAGCATTTAATTAGGAACACATCTCTTCTACCAACCTCTGGTAGTATTCTAGTAAACATAATTTTAATTTCTTCTGCCAGAGTTTTGGGGCAAAATATCTGAATCACTTTTTAGTGAGAAGGTTGTTGGGCATGTAAGAGAGATCAACTGCTGACTTGTACATTATGCAAGTAATGTGACCACCTGCACCATTCAGCCAATTCTTGAATATTTAGAGTGTAATACATGTTTCCTGAAGCGCAGTCTACATCTAAGCTATCTTTGTCAGAGTTTCACAGTGTGAGGAAATAAAGAGAAAGGAACTTTCATGGATTTTTACAGGGTTGCAGTAAAGGGAGAAACTTGTTTCGAATACTTGTTTATAATGTTCAGTGTTGAAAATACTCAACCTAAATTTCAGTAACATTTATTTCTTAAAACCTGGTTACTGTCCTGCTATTTTTGACCTTTTCACTGAGTTGCTGGCAAGCATGGTCTGATTCAGTTTTTATCCACCCTTCTTCGCTATCCATCATCTTGTAACTTCTCATAGGTAACCAATATGTGATAGCAGTCATCAGCACAAACCTGTTGTCTTGGTTTCAGCTGCAATAGAGTTAATTTTCTTTCTAGTAGCTGGTATAGTGTTATGTTTTGGATTTAGTATGAGAAGAATGTTGATAACACACTGATGTTTTCAGTTGTTGCTAAGTAGTGTTTATACTAAGTCAAGGATTTTTTATCTTCTCATGCCCAGCCAGCGAGAAGGCTGGAGGGGCACAAGGAGTTGGGAGGGGACACAGCCAGGGCAGCTGACCCAAACTGGCTGAAGGAATATTCCATACCATATGACGTCATGCCCAGTGTATAAACTGGGGGGAAAGCTGGCTGGGGAGGGGGGGGGAATCGCTGCTCGGGAACTAACTGGTCATCAGTCAGCGAGTGGTGAGCAATTGCATTGTGCATCACTTGTTTTCTATATTCCAACTCTTTTATTACTATTGTAATTTTATTATTGTTATTATTATCATTATTAGCTTCTTCCTTTCTGTTCTATTAGACTGTTCTTATCACAACCCATGAGTTTTACCTTTTTCCTTCCAATTCTCTCCCCCATCCCACTGGGTGCGGACAAGTGAGTGGCTGCATGGTACTTAGTTGCTGGCTGGGATTAAACCATGACAGTTCATTTTGTAACGTCTCTGAAACTAATGGCTTGTCTACAATGGCATTTATTGACTTTTTAAATCGGTACAAACTAGCTTGTACAAATGCATTGAAACTGGCTTAGCATTCCTCAAATAAATGTAACATTGGACCCACACCAGCTTTGCAGCTGTATTGTAAAAGTACCCCCATAGAACAGACATGTGTGTGACCACTGTCATTTGGGGGATGTTTCTAAATTTTTTGGAAGTGCTTTTTCAGCCACAAGAGCTTTGACTGTATAATGGTTGAGGACCTCCTGAGCAGGATGATTTAGACACCCAAGATCTGAGAAGGCAGAGGTTTCCTTCTTGCTGGCTAATTAAGTCTACTCTTTGCTTAGCAAGATGATGGGTCTGAAATGCAGTCTTAGACTCCACACTTGCAGCTTGGAGCCTCAACAGGGATCTTTATTCTGCACTGATCCGTGACCTCTGATGTCTCAGAGAGATTTCAGAATCACTCCTCCCAGCTGTTGCCCTGCTAATCTCCTAGAGATTAGAGGTCCCATTGCAAATAAAGCTGAATGTGCTCCATAGCATCCCCTCAACTACTCCCATCCATAGCTCTGCATCTTGATGTAAATTGAAGTAGCCATTTTTAAATGTTAGTTAATACACTGGGCTATAAACAGGAAGCACTGGGGAGCTCTCCCATCAGGACAGACCTCCCATTCTGCTGTCTCTGTTAGAGGGTCGGTTACCTTGACCAGAGATGGGGGTATAGAAAGTGGAACAGCTGGAAGAACTAACTTCTTAGTTTAACGGAGTGTGAATTTCTAAAATCATGCATCAGGGCCTTGAGTTTTAATGGTGTCTTGATATTGTGCTATCCTGTATACCGAGTTATTAAGGGACGACTGCTGACACCAGTTTTCCAGCTTTTACGCTTAGGAAAAGCTAACAATGTGCAACACAAAAGCTGAATGGAAGAAAGTATACTCAAGTTTTTTAAGATCTAAAATAGCCTTTATAACTAAGAGCTTTTGCAGTCCTTCATATTGCTGGAGAAACTCAAAAGATGTATGTTTTAAAAAAATCTCCTTGGAAGAGGAGACTTAATGTAGCGGAAGCTTGACTCTAATCTAATTTACATCTTGTGAGTAGGACATGGAAAAAGATTGTGTTAGTGAGAACTAGTTCCACCATCATGTTTTAATAAGGGAAGTGAATGTTTGTTCTCTGTGTGCATGTGTGTGTGTGTGCGTGGGAGGTTCAACAACAGAAGTAAATCCCTGTATCCCTTGCGTTAGAATTTTTAACTTAGTTTTCACTCTTTTGGACATATTTTACTTCAGGAATTTCCCATTTTTCAGTTTATGATAAGGACTTCCATTAGTATAAGAAATTACACAGGTATGAGAGAAGCAGTACAAACTATAGCTCCAATACAATCCACAAGTTCTTTTGCCTCCATATTTAATCTAGCTATGCCAATATGGTAATGTAAGATATCAACAGAAGAGGATTTTTTTTCCTGAGGAACAAAATTTACTAGCATTCTGTGTTATATAATGTACTGAGGATGCAAAATGTCTCTGGTTAGACTGACAAGTCACCTTCTAGACTGATAAAAATGTATTCCAACTGATTGCTAAAGCAGTGTTGCTTAAGGATAATGGTGTAACAGATACAAATTCATCCCATAATCCCTTTAACCTCTGTAAATATATTGCAAATGTTTAGTGTCTATTGTGGTAACATAAAGCAGAAGTCTTAATTAGTCTAAACAAAACAAATACATAGGAGAGTTTTTAAGTGTGTTTCCAATTTCAGAAAAATTTCTCATAGATTTGCCTTTTTTTTTTTTTTCACATCTTGAATCAGACATGGGTAAATGTGTTTGTATGTGTGCGTTTTCCCCAAAGCACTGAGAAGAATGTCGTGTGAGAATTATCTTTTCCATTCACAGTCATGCTGCTATTTGGTCACATTTCAATCCACTGGAATAAAAAAAGAAGGTGGGGGAATTGAAAGCACAACAGAACTGCTTAAATGAGTCCAAACTTCAATGGTGCTGCAACCCTTAACAGAAGGCAGAGCTCAGTTGTGTCTATGGAATGGTTCCACATTTCTCAAAAAAAAAAAAAAAAAGGCAATTACATTAACAAGATAACACAAAAGATTTATTACTTATCATTATTTTAATTTCTTTTTCAAGTAAACTTGTGCATTCTCAAAATCAGAGAGGCAAAGTTTCCAGCAAGTAGTCTTCCTTGCCTCCTTCCTTGCCTTCACATGTTCCACTTTCCTAAATTGCTCCTTAAATACTTAAGTTAAGGTCATCTTGCTTTTTGATTCATTGATTGTAGTGACATTGTTCTTTATGTTCAGAAGGTGATAAGGAGTAGTCAGGTTTCAAGTCACAGTGACTTTGTTATTTTAAGTGCTGAAATATAGGAAAAGCCTGCTTTTTTTAAAGCCCTGAGTTACTTTTCTCACTGAAGCAACCTTGTCTGTAGTTTGCGTTTCTCGCTAAACAAAAGGCTGTATTTGGCTGCTGAAAAAACAAATCTGCCAGAACAGTAAGGCAAAGGGAGATGCTGATATTTTATCAACTAAGAAAGCACACACATAATTGGGGGCTCGTTAACCCTCATCAAGTCACATCTAAGAAATTTCCTGCTCCACCTCCCCCTTCATGTATTTTGACTATGAGTTAACATTTTAAGTCTATTTTGGGGCTGCTAGAGCCTCCCAAATACTTAAACTGAGATAGATATCCTTTAAAATGCAAATTATTTGTTTTCTTCTCCCACAATTGCATAGCAGAAACACAGGAATACCTTACACCCTGAGGAGTTATAGCAGTTTGTATAAAAGTCGTTTTTGAGGAATTAAGTGCCTGCCAGGTTCAGGCTATTTCAAGAAGCTTCTACCACCTTTTTGCTGTTTTGAAGATCAGCCATATTTGTTTCCACTTTCCTCAGTGGTTCATTCTACTGGAATAATGATAATGGGAATATCCCCTAAGCTTATACATCTATTCAGTATTGGTACACTTACCAAATCAAAGTGTGAAAAATTGCAAGTTAAATGTAAAGTGGCTTGCTATATGAGAGCTGAATTGAATCTTTTCTCTTATTTTAGAATATTATATTTTTATTGTCTACTACTTTGGTCTTATTGTATTTTTACTTCACTACACTCAATGGTCAAATTTTTAGTTTGGCTTTCTACTTGTAATTTAGACAGCAGAATTTGGTCTTTGTTCTTTTGAAGTGTAAGAGTTGTGTCATTTTCTCACTAGCTAGCTAAGCACTTGGAAGCAGACTTGAATGCTACAGCCAGTGCATTTTTACAGTGTAGCAAAATAGATTCATGCATCAGGCTAACACGTTTTTCCAAATGGAGAGTCAAATATTAAGGCAATTTTTTAGTCATATCTACCAAAATCATGATGAAAATTTAAATGCACAGAGTCTTGTTTTCTCAGGAAAAAAGATTTATATAGATTAGTTTTATTTAATTTAAGGGTTTTGCTCATAACTGTTAAAAGCAGTATTTCACACTTCAAGAAGGTGACACCAAGAAGTTTTCTTCTGCACTGTTTCACCCAGAAATGGGTAGCAGAGGTCATTTTATGACTGGTGCTGAATTGCCCCTTGCATGTCCAGTATATTGATGATGGAAGTTCTTTTAGCAAGGAATCTTTAGCAGTAAGTGATAGAAGCTCTTTTGAAATTAGTCTACTGAGATAATCCTGCTGAGTTTCGAATATCTAGAAGCATATGAGATCAGTTTTAACAGTCACTGTTTTGCAAATAGATGTTGTATTGATCTGCATAGGCTGCTCCATTGTTTTTTTAAACAACAGATATTTCCATTGTTACAGAAATACTGCTGAGTGAGTGGTGAAGTCAGTAATGTTCATAAGTTGCTGCCATTAGGTGCCTTTTTACTACTCTGTCTTCTGAATCTATTATGAGCAAGGCTGGACGGCACCATAACGGTGCCAGGCAGTGGCAAAGCTCTGTGTATGCTGGAGCTCCCTTATGTGTCACTAATGGAGCTGCAGTTCTGAGAAATATTAGGATATATCCTTATTCAGAAATACTTCTTCCAGTGCCTACTGAAGGCAATGAGAAACACAAGGCCAGAGGAGAATCGAACACTTACATAAATTGTGGTTGCTTGGACTGCTCTGCAATCATGCCTATAGATGGTCCAGCAAAAAAGTATTGGGTAACTGGAATTGGATTCTCTTGTCCATTTATTGGCATTTGTGAAGTCAGCCACCAAAACGTTTTCCAGGTCATTGTGTTTTCAGTGAGTTACAACTGCAATCATCTTGCACTTGTAACCTGTGTATAGAGTATTTAAACCCTGGAAATGCAAAAGCACTTTATGCACACAGAAATCACTGAGTTCTCCGCTGGAATACAGTTGTTTCTAAGTGAAATGGGAAGCTGCTGCCTAAGGACATTCTTTATACAGCGTTGGTCTGAGAAAGTAATGAACATGTCTCTGGCTGAGTCTGTAGAAAGATGTGGGTCTAGTATTTTCCTGTTTTCTGAAAGACCTCCCCTCTGGCAAGAAACTGAGTACGTAAATTCAGGACTGACTCAGAGATGGAGTGAATCACACACAACACTCCCGCAGTCCCTCGGGTCTTCCTCGGAGGCTTTGTGACTGTTTCTTTTGTGAACTTAAATAAGATCATTGCAGCCCCAGGACATGGTAACAGTCATGTATTACCACTTCTGGAATTATTTGGAAAACTCTTTATCACCAATATGTCCCAGGTATGGGAAAAGTCCTGCACATAGTAAACCCTCCTATGTTTTACTGGTTATCTGTGTTATATAGGAAGGATTTCTCTCACTGTCACACATATACCTACACTCCTCCAAACTCCCAAACAATACGCCATCCAGCAGTATCTAAACACCTGCTGTTCAAAGGCAGAACAGTAAATAGTGATCTTGCATTACAGCATGCTGTAAGTCTTTCTCATCGTGGGATGCTGTTAAGGCTCCATCTGTACCACAGGTTGGAAATGTGTGGTGGCAAGGTTCCTGACTAAGGCTGTATTCAGAATTTAGGTAGTAAATGGTGCACGGAAACCTGAAGAAAAATGAAAATGCTCCTGCAATTTCTTTAAACGCAGCAGCATTTAAAGAAAATAATGAGTCCTTTTTCCATAGAATAAAATTATGGAATAACATCCTCTCTAATGTTAAGTCATAATGAACTCGTTTGTGCACCTACTGGAAAGTATTGTATTTTCATATGCTCATGAATGTGGAAAACAGGGATCTGGAAACTTTGACAATGGTAGCTACCACCTCCATGTGTCTTTTTCTGCTCTGTAATGCCCACTAAAGTAAATGGAAAGATTCCTGTTGATTCCAGCGCTATTGGATTCTTTCTTCTGTATGTCATCCAATGGCTTATTTCATCGTCACTCTGCTTCATCATCCACTATTTTTACCCTTTTGTATGTGTAGATAAAATTGTTCCTAAAGCCAATGTTTCACTCCAGTTGGTGCTATTAGGTGATTCCTGATTTTGCCTTATCACATGTACTTGAAACTAGCGTCTTAAGTGCAGTGGTGAGCAAGAAGGAAGAGGTAAAAAAATCATGGATCTCTGACAATGAAAGGAGAAATTTTAAACAGAGAAAAAAAGAACTTGTGTTGTACACATGCAGTCATCTTATTGATTGTGAACGGGGATGATTTGAGGATTGTTTTTAAGCCTCTTCCCTCTGTTTGATTTGCTGTTCTAACCATTGTTTTCTCCATTAGCTTATTTTAATCTTGATGATTTGTTTTCTTTATTTTAGTTGCTATTACATTCTTGGCCATTAGAAAACAATTCCCTTCCAAAAGTTCTTTGCCCAATTTGTTTCCCATAACAACAACAATAATAGGAAAAAAATACTCTTTTTTATAGGAAGTTAAGGGCCAAAATCTATCCTTTGGTACTTACATGCAGTCACCCTTTCAGTGGGATTTGCACTCATGTAACTGAAGCTAAAAAGCTGGCCTATGGATCACAGCCCACCCCTCCACATAACTACAACAAGTAACTGTAACAAAACATAGTAAGACCATTTATGTTTCAAAATTGAGTGAATAATTTGATTAATCATCTTCTAGTGTTTGCATACCTATCCTTTCTTTGCATCCTCTCGTACTGTGACTGATAGCTAATCTTTCATTGCGTCATGTGCTTGAGACTCGGTCTAGTTAATTAAGTGGAAAAACCATGTCAGTTGTGATTTCTTGGCCTTTCATTATATCACAGATTTTGCTGGGGGAAATAATTGCTGTAACACTAGTGTGCATTCAACCAATGCCCCCGCCTGTGGGAAGGGGCCTGGTGCACTCACCCATCCCTTGCACTGGTCATCTAGGAGTTATTGCACTCAGAAGGTCGGCAGGGCGCTGCTGGCTCCTATGATGTGGTCAAAGGAGGGCTTATGTGGCCATTGGGACAGATAAGTTGTGTTGAGTGTGATTGACTATGAGAGTGCTTTTTTTAAATCCTAGCCTCTTGGCCCAAGCAATACACATGCCCAAGAGTGCTGAGGGTATCCAGAGAGAAAGGCAAGTCTTCATCAGTTGCCCATAACTTTATGTGACATTAATGGTGAGCAAAAAGGTTCAATGGTAGCTAGTAAGAATGACAAAGAAACCCTTCAGTCTGATTATCCTGGCTATTACAGCACTGCTAAAAAATTGGAAATCGATCAACAAAAAATACATTATTAAAAGCTGGAGAAACCAATGTCTCAAAGAAAGAAAGCTAAAACCACGTATTAGGTAATACAATAATAACGTTATTTTTCACTTCTGCAATTATTTCATAGCTATGTATTTTTGTTGTACATTAGGAGTGTTCAATCTAGACTCTGGGCTTAAATTTTCAAGGTGAAATACCAGAAGACCTATTGGTTTTCACAGCCACTACCAACTTGAAAACCTAACAGCACATTGGTTTGTTTTTTGATTTATTAGGAAGCAGACTTAACTGAACTTACTGGCTGGAATCTAAATAAGTCTTGCCGGATTTCTGCTTTGCACCTGCAGAATCAGCTTTAGAGAGCTACTGCCCTCTGTAGATGCTGCACACTATCAGTATCTTTTCTCAAGAAAAGAATTAAAGAAGAAAGAGAATTGTTGACAAATTAAGAAAATTGCAGTAGCAATGTACTTTGCTGTAACCCTTCCCTGCTGAAATTAGAGGCAATAATCCCAGTGAGGCTTATGGGACAGCCCAAAAAACCATTATGCTATGCAATGTCTTTCTTATTGTGCTGGGATATATTCCTAGAAATAATGTATAGGTAAATGCAAGTGATTTGTTTGGGTTTTTTCGTTACAAATATTATTAAATTTATTGCTTAGAAATTGTTGTAACTTTCTATTGGTTTATTTATTACAGCAAGAAAAAAAACCTGAACTGAGGAAGAGTGGAAGAATAATGACAATATTTCTTTCTTGCATAAGAAAAAGGTAAGATTTAGAGGACCGTAATATTGCAAGTGCATATTTATAGCCTAATAATAACTATGAGGTAATTTGTTAAGTTCCCAAATACTGGCAGCTTTTTATTTAAACTTACTCAGACCTTCACACTTCTGGCCAGTGATTTAAAATTCACAATCTTTTCCGATTAACTGAAACAATGAGTCCACTGCTAGGCACTGTATAGACCACTGTTTTGACCTGTTCTGCATTAGAGAAGCAAAGGTTACATTTCATTTTGCAGCAGCATATTAGGGGTGTACGTATTTCAGGTTCCTCTATTTACACTATCTCCCTTTTGGGTTTGTTGAGGGAGGGTTCATTCTTTCTTTTCCTTTTTCCTCCCCCTCCATTGTCTGGAAGCTATAAATGCCCCAATTTTTCCTTGGATTTCTTTTTTTTTGGTCGCAGGTACCCAGCTGTGCATGAAATAATGCTCCCCATATGTGTTCATTGTTCCCGTTGCTGGTGTCTGTGCAAGTCACCAGAGTTTTCCTAATAAGGCTGGGTTTGACCTTCAGAAGCTCTCAAATGATGAATCTAACTGCGTTCATTATCCTCAAAACAGAAAGACTTCCTTGCCACTGCCCTTATAAAACAGCTGTAAGAAAGAGTAAAGCATGCGTGTTCCAAAACCAAAGTCAAGCCCCAGAGCTGCTCAAGAGTGCGTAAGCATTAGGCAGCCAGGCTTTGGCTGGCCCTTCCCAGAAGGGTGGTGCGCCAGATGGAGAGAGGTCCCGAAGAAGGGGAGCAGACAGACTGACAGAGAAAGAGCCTTCATAACAGAGGAAACTAAAGCCTAGAGAGAGGCCCTTTTGACGGACAGGCTGGCTTAGGCGGGAAAACCCTGTCTGGTGGCTTTAGTGCGCCCGTGTCCAAGGCAAGGGTTACATGACGTATGTGCTGACTGCTGGGGTGGTGGCCCCCAGTTCTGCTCCTTCCTTGGGACAGCGCTGGCAGCAGCGTGACAACACAGGGAGCCAGATGACAGAGCCGACCCATCTGAAAACTAACCCACTTGCTGGCTTGCTGGTATGTTTTTGGCCGGCAGTATTAATACTTGGTCAGATCAGTTCTTTCACCTGGCTCCCCTCAACCCCAGGAGCATGTGTGCTGGTGCACTCTGGAGACACACGCCACCAGGATGGGAGGGGAAGGTGACGTGTCTTCTGTCAGAAGCCTGTGACTAGATGAGGCTAAGGGAATGTGAAACTACAGCTCATGGCAACAGAATATTTCCTGTCTTCATGAAAATAAATGAAACAGAGCTCTTTTTCTGTCATTGAAACTTTCTCCTGACTGGAGTCACCTATGAGATCTTGCATCTTAATAGTAGCTCAGGTCAGAAGAAGAGAAAGTAGATATGGACCAATTGGTTTTTGTCAAAGGGAGAAGATGATGTAATATAGCAGATACTGGTAGTTACATTTTAGTTGCCTAAAGACAAAATGGACTTCTTTGTGCTGATTTATACATGTGTCCTGGTTTCAGCTGGGATATAGTTAACTGTCTTCCTAGTAGCTGGTACAGTGCTGTGTTTTGAGTTCAGTATGTGAAGAATGTTGATAACACTGATGTTTTCAGTTGTTGCTCAGTAGTGTTTAGACTATAGTCAAGGATTTTTCAGCTTCTCATGCCCAGCCAGGGCACCTGACCCAAACTGGCCAACAGTGTATTCCATACCATGGGACGTCCCATCTAGTTTAGGAACTGGGAAGTGGGGGCAGGGGAATCGCTGCTCGGGGACTGGCTGGGTGTCGGTCGGCGGGGGGTGAGCAATTGCCCTGCGCATCATTTGTACATTTCAATCCTTTTATTACTACTGTTGTCATTTTATTAGTGTTATCATTATCCTTATTAGTTTCTTCTTTTCTGTTCTATTAAACCGTTCTGATCTCAACCCAGGAGTTTTACTTCTTTTCCTGATTTTCTCCCCCATCCCACTGGATGGGGGGGAGTGAGTAAGCGGCTGCGTGGTGCTTAGTTGCTGGCTGGGGTTAAACCACGACAACATGATTTCATTATTACCTCATTTTAGAAAAGAACAAATAAATGAATGAACAATTATGAAAGCCGAGACAAGTATCTCTAAAACTGAAAATTTTATTAAAATATTACAAATATTCTCAGAAAATATCCTGACAAGTTACAGAACTTAGTGATGGACATCTAGCTATTTGAACCATCCATTGGAATCTGAGGCTGGAGATGTAAAAATTTTGTTAGCCAAACAGTAAGACTACGCTTAACTTGAAGGTATACATTTCTGTTAAATCTGATAGAGCTTGCCCACAAGGAATACAAAAGGAAAGCATTTTCATTTGATTTTGACAGCTAAATAAAATATAGCTTATCATTTTGGTATGGTTATTTTACAATAGTAGAAATTATTCTTTTTTTTCTCATGTAGAAGAACATCTGCTCTAAGTTTTCTCGGCTGTATTAATGCACCGAAAAAGCAGGTACACGTTGATAGGTACTTTAATAATGAACAAAACACAAGGAAGTCAGGATCTTTAAAAATTAATGTGTGCTCTCTAATGTTTCAATTATTTTAATGATGGCAGCTTGCTGACTTGTAAGCAAGGTAATTAGACATGGATAAACTTGGTTCTTCAGAGTGATTCAGCAAAGTAAATAGGAATGAATAAGTTTAGTTTTGCAAACAAATTCTAAATCCAGCATGAACAGCGCTAGTGTTACAACTTAAATGTGTGATTCCTAGCAGCTCTAAGTATTAATGTGTTTTCCCCTTTTTGCAGGTTTTGCCTATAATAAATTCACTGAGCAAGACATACAGACTTCTGTCCAATGCTATGAAAATTAACCAAGGCACATTAACTGCAGGAAATCTTCAAAGGTACAAAAATAAAATGCTTATTCAGTAATTAATTAAACCAAACAAGCCTTCAGCATGTGCTACATAGCCTAAGTATTATGTCAGGTCAATAATTAAGCTGTAGTAAATCTTCTGGAGGATCTATTCTGCCAAACTTTAAAGGCTCAAGACTAACCCAAGGACCCTTAACATTTTAGTGAGCCAGTAAATGATTACACAGATAGCGTCTCAATCCAGCGTTTGCTACTATTAACTTTCTACTTTTTAAGACATCCAGAAATTGTATGTTTTGTGGTTGTTGAATAACATCCTGTGAACAAAATGTATGCCTTTCTTGAGCCTATGAAAAGGAACATTTTATAGTCTTGAGTTATGCCAAGATTAAAGTGCACTTTTCCTGCAGAGACAGATATACATTAAGCAAAAAGTAATGGTTTGGAATTTTCCATTGTTTATGTGAACATGACGATTATGAAAACTTGAAGCTAATCTCACTCTATGCAGCTGGTCATGGTAAAGAAAAACACTACGCAAGCTGTCTTATGTGACTCTGCCAAAGCAATTCCAAAAGATCTGCACTAGTAATGTGCTTTCAAGGCCTGGCTGACTTTTAGGTGGAATTAGGAGGTCACAGCAAGTTGTGTGGTGACCTTGTGATGTGGGAATTATGGCACTAGGCTGAGTATCAAATCATACATCTCAACTTAACAAATAAAAATATAAAGCCACATGATAGAGCACAGAGAAGGAAGCTTGAAATGCACTGAGATTCATTTTTTCCCTCATCTGTATTATTTTCTGTCACCTCATTTACATAAAATATTTCTGGTTAAACAATTTGCAAATGCATGTGATTTAATAGCAGGTATATGTGTGGTAGAAGTAAATTTGGATTTAAAATTAAGACATTACTAGTAATGAAAGACAGCTGGTATACATCAAGTTTATTTCACGTGTGAGTCTGTATAGAATTTTGTTTGGAACCAGTTACTATTTGACATGTTAGCTCATAGTTTATTTTAATTACAGAATATTTAAATTACCAGATCTTCAGATAGTGTTTCATAACAATTAGAATTAATATAAGATTATTCAGTCTGCTTTATTTTCCCCCCAGATATGTGGCTGTATATTGGTCCCATATAAAGCACGTATTGTTTGCTTGCATACAACATATGGATATCCAGGCTGTCCTATACCATCGATCTAGTCATTATCTCCAGTTCCATCCTAATGTTGTCTCCGAACTTCATCTAAATTTTTACTAGGTTTATCTATAGGTTTATCTATATTTTTCCTAGGTTGCTCTTAAAGCAGTTAACTAGAGTAGGGCCAAGATAATGATGCCTTAGATTTCTGCAGAAGTGGAAGTAATGAAAGAATATGATTTAGATGAGTGATCTTGCTTTTGTTGAAGAGAATGAATTGGATTATTATTTGCAGTACCTTCCACTTCTATTCAATGAAATGACAAGTGATCATTTTGGTGATGTTCCCGGTCTACTAAAGGCAGGAAGCACAAATAATCTTATGAAGGACTTTACATTGGAAGATTTCCAAGTGATTTTTGCAGATCCAAAGGTTAATATTTTTTAAAAAAAAAAAGATTGGACATTGTTTATCTAACCTGAAACTTTAGAGGTTCACTCTTCATTGACATCATCTGCTGTTGTAGAGACATTTTGCAAGAAAAATTTATAAACATACTTTTTCTCTGTAGATTTAGGGTCATGGTATCTCATACAATGAAACTATAACTGTGAAGTATGCATAAATGTAATTCATATTTGTCAGTATTAGGAATGCCTTCAGAATATTTATTATGAAATAAAGTGTTATCACTTGCAGCATGGATAAAATACTTGGAAAGTTCCAAGAAAAATGAAAAGGTGGCTTTTTGACCTGAAGCTTAAAAATCATGTCTCTTATGTATATAATCTATTAATGACACTCTCAGTGCAAAGACTTTCCTGGCATATTATCCGCTGACATTCCAAAAGCCAACTTCAGTTAATTAAGTCGAATACAACTTAACCCTTGGGGTCAGTTTTTTTAGAAATGTAGTTTCATTATTGCACACATGCATATCCCAGTCCCAGTCCTAACCAGTCTTTTGGATCCCAGCTTATTTTTGGGAAGTGTAAGAGCTTGAAAAACCCATTTCACTTCATCTGAAATGAGCATGATCTTGAAACAAGAACTGGAGAGGCTTGCATTACAGCATTTCACTCCAGGTTACAGGGCTTAGGAAAGTGAATCTGCATGAGGGATTGATAGGTCAAGAGTACTGGGCTGACCAGTGGTGTCTCCAAGCAAGGAACCTGAGTAGATGGTCAGATGGGTCTCACAGGATAACTTGGAAATTCCCAACAGGCAGTAGATTGTTAGGAGAGGCTGGGAAGCTGGGGAACAGAGACATAGAGCAAGTGCAAGTACCATTTTTTTACAGTTCACTGCATCACCCTTCATTTTACTGTATGCACAATGAGGGCACAGTCACTGGTCTATCAGCAGAAGGTATCGCTGAGTGTCCTGCTAGAAGGCATACAGCAGAACTGTGATCTTTTTGTAGGGTTCCTCTTTCTGTGCTGTGGTATTTCATTGTTAATAGTTGTCTACACAGGATGCAGCCAAGTCATGCTGAATCTGTAATCAGGCAGCCTTTCTCTAGCCAGGATCTTGTCAAGCATTTTGATCTCCTTGTCTAGAGGCTTTTTCTTTCTCTCCTGCTAAAAGGTCACAAGGAACTACCTATCAGAAGTAGGGAAGTCCCATGGGAAAAATCCTCTGACACAGAGGTACATCTCTGTGTTGCATACACATTCATGTTCTGACATGCGCCCACACAAAGATTACCTTCTAAGGATCACGTGCTAAGCCATTTGCTTCTGCATCCCTCCCAAGTGATCTCTGCCATCAGTGACTTTAGCTCTATTTTATTAGTATATTCCACTTCTGGAAACAAAACTGATTCATTCTCAACTCTTTTTTCCTCTCATGCTGTCAAGCTTCTTGGTTTGGAAAAGACGATTACATAGGAGGGGATTATTAGCTGAAAGATAAGGGGGTGCCCCCCTAAATGCTTTTTAGGTAATGGCTTTTAACTACAATAGATATAGCTGATAAAATGAGATATTCAAGGAGACACAACTTTGCCCCTTCATATCCTCTCTGTTTTGTGACTTTCTTGCCCACAGTACATTACTGATCTGACCTGGTAAATGAGTGCCCTTTTCATTTGGTTTTCTTTTCCATCACCCTCTTACACATAAACTTTTTCTATGTTTTTCTATATGCTCCATTGATTAAGATCCAGAGGGAGTTTTTTACAGCCTACTAATACAGTAGAAAGTCTGTGATCTTGGAGTTTTCCCTTTAGAAGCTGTGAAAGTGAAGATTCTGGGATTCACTTTTAGTATATTCATAACCTACCACATGTCACTTATACGAAGCAACAGGCAGTTGTTTGCCTTTGTGGCTGCTCATCCCTATTAAATTAGTTCACACCAGCAGAGCTCCAAAGAGGAAGTATGAGGTTTTTCTCCTTCGTTTCCTCCTGCTACTTAGTGGAAGGGGTTCTCAGCTGCTGGTTAGGTTGCTTCATTGGTTTTCTTACCGGCATGTTTCTCCGCACTGCATGCCTTAATGAGGAACAGGCGGTCAGCAGTTTGGTGGGCAGTATGCTGAGTGTATGCTCAGGAAAAGAGAGACGGGCAAGAGAAAAATAGATCCAAAAAACTTCCTTCCCAGCCTGCACCAAACTGAAGGCAGGAACTTTTGTATAAGTGTACTCTTAAGACTTCAAGATCAGGCTTTCAAAATGCCAGTCTCTGGAAGTATTTATGAACCTTTTCCCACATTCAGGTGGTGGTTTTTTCCTGTAAGAGCCAAGTCACTTCCTTCCTATCCAGTATTCAGTTGTATTACCATGCCTTCATGAAGAATTGGTGCTGTGCAAGGGCATCAAAATAAGACACGCATAGTCTGATAAAAATACTTCTAATATTTCATGTAAGGAATGTTTTCAAAGTGGATTTTGTAAAAGAATTGTATGTGTCATTATTCCCTCTACCCCTTCCAAATATTTCCATTCAAATGGATATTTAAGAAGAATGGAGCGTTTTCTCGGCCACACACTTCTACTGCCAGTAACTTGATCCAGAAGTATCTCACTGTTTTTCTCGCAAAAAATGCAAAATGTCTTTATTAGGAAGCACACCTATAGCATCATTAAGATTATAATGATGATATAGTCAGGGAATGGAAAAAAAGAATACTAAAAAGAAAACTCTTTCCTGGCTTTATGTGTTAAGACCAGAATGACAAAAGAAAACAGCTAAAGCAAAACCACACAAACAAACAGAACTGCCTAATGTGACATGGGTGGTGAGATACAGTAACATTAAAACTGTAAATGCTTTTTGAGTGAAGTATATGGATAAGATTAACATTTCTTCACAGAGGACTTTTTTGGTCATCTAGAAAAAAAATGACATATCTGCAACTGCTTAAATCTACTTGCAGTGAGAAAAGCACTTGGACATGTGTTTATATATATGTATGTGCTATTGACATAGCAATGAAGCAGCTTACTGACTCAGGGCCAAGAAACACTAATGGGAAAACTTCCCAGCATTTGTTGTTGCCTTGCAGATTTACAGATCTAAGACAACACTTCTTTGCTCATTGTTGCCTCAAGTTATAATCATTTTCCCTACCGCCTCCACAATCTGTTCCCAGAAAGAAAAAGAAAATGGCCTATTATCTGTGTCACATGAAGGCCTGGTAGGTTTTGGTCTTGACAAGCAACCAGGTTATGTACTAGTGAAGTGCAGGGTCTCACCTAAAGAAATGTTGAGAGTGAGGATATTACTTCTGGGGAAGAACTCAACCATGTTTTACACTTTATTCCTCATGTGGAAGAAAAATGCATGGGTTTCCAGCCAGTCTTGCAGTTCTTAATAGATAGGAGTGTGTACAGATGAGAGATGAGGTGTACATGAGAGGTTTTCTAAGTCATAACCCCCTTCTCAGCTCCTTTGGTGCTACGCTGCAGTGTGAAAGCTGGTTCACTAGTTAGTTGATTAACCTGGTATTTAGAGGATTTTAGTCTCACCTCCTTGGTCCAGTCAAGACTTCCCATGCAACACACTACAGTCAGTCCCACAGGGAAAACATTGCTTCACCAGCTCACAGGAGAGCTGTGGAAATAGATACATTTAAGATTACGGAGTGCTTGGATAATGCGGTAATGGGATGCTCATAAATGCCATAGAGAAATCCCAGGCTTCATGGCTCAGCAGCTGTGTATCGCACAGTGGGCATGTCTATCTCTAGGAACTGATGTTGGAAGCTGCAGGCCACGTGGGTTCCCACTGAAGGTGTTCTCAGACCCCTCGGTGAACAGATCCAGAGCTTCTATGGGATTTTGAAATCCTGTGACATGTAAATTAAGATGACTAAGGCAATAAAATATAACCACTGATTAACAAAGCAGGTTTTTATAGCCATTAATTCTATATTTATAAATAGCCAGAGACATGACTGAGTGATGATGTTCAACCATGCAACTAATTGAAAGCAAATAAAGATATGATGACACAGTAATTGTAACTGAAATGAAAACATTCTTCACCAGCATTTTTAGATTCTTATACACACATTAACTATTTCTTTTAGGTAGGAGGCCTTCCCCACAACTTTTCATAGTTTAAATAGTACCAAATTAAACCATCATGTACACTGTGTGTTCCTGAATGTTTAAAACTATGCATAAGTACTGAAATAATCCAGAATACCATAAGAAAAGAAAAGAATACATTTTTTCTGTGGAAACTTGGACTTTGAATTCAGACTGTGATTTAGATAAATTTGCAAATATCCTAACTAGTGGCCATGATGCCATGGAAGTGGTGAATGGTGTTTGCAAGGCCTCATGCTTAGGTTACACTTAATTTTCCAGAATTATATTCTGTGATGCTCGGAATAAACATAGTGGAAGGCCTTTACACCTCAAGGTACTCAACCAGATCATGACTAATTTTTAACCTCATGAAAGAAGAGAAGTATTTTGAGAATATTTTGACGGGGTGGTGATTTTTATATTTTCCCTGTGATTTCCCTTCTAGTTGCTACCGAGTGCTGTTGTACCGCCTTCTGAATGCATGGTCTGATTCTCACATGCACCAAAATTTTCTGCTGGGTCTCTGCTGAGAGACTTTTCTCCCAGTCTGAATATTGTGTCACACACATGGCATGGGCTGGGATTGAAATAAAGAGAGGTGATACAGAGGCAAAGTATGATGCTGAAATGCAGCAGCAGCAAAGATCTAATTATTAATTCAAAGGATATTACCTGGAATAGATGGCACAGGGATGTTCATAAGTGTTTGCTGGAAAAAAAGGTGGTGAGAGAGAGCTGAGTGGATCTGTCTTATTCCAGGAACTTTTAAGAGGTAGAACTGTTATATTCAGGCTTTCAGACTTCTGAAAAATTTGTGGTGATTTTTATTAATGTGCAACTATGTCTTAAGACGAGTATCATAAGGTTCCCATGTCTTCTGTGATTCAGGATGGTTACAGTGAGTGTATTAAAGCTATACAGCTTCTGCTGTCTAGCAAGCAATTTTACAAACATAGCTTCTATCTTATATATCACTAGTACTAAAGGTATATAGGCTACATTAGACATATTCTTTTAGCAAAGATTTGCTGGCTACAAACTTTAGATGCCCTGTATAGAGTTACTCATTAGATTATCACCATTATAACAGCTGAGCAAGCCATTTACCTCTGGAGGACTTGCCCCACTGTATCTGACAAGAATGTAATTAACTACTGAGTTAGCACACAAGGTGACATAAAAACCTGTTTGATTTTTTTAATGTTATTGGCCAGGATGAGATAACAGGGAAAAAAAAGACTAAACTTTTCTTCTTTTTTTTGCTGTTGGATTAGTTCTGAAGTTTGTTATTCACTAAGCAAATATTGCTGAATAAGAAGGTGTCACTTTGCAAGCTGAATTTTCAGTGCAGGACAACTGTTTATGTGCATTCTTGATCAGTACATTGAATAGCAACAAAATACTTCCATAGATCAGAGTTGTAAAATACAAACTTGAAATTTGTGTGCCTTCTATCTAAATAACAATAGAAGAGATTTCTGACTCTTACGTTTCACTGACTTTTTCTTTTTTACTTTTTTCAGACTTATGTCTTTTCTGTAAGTATAAATAAAGAAACACATTTTCAAGTAACACTGTTACTTCACTATATGAAGAAAATAAGAGGGATCATTTCAGCCAACACTGAAATGCAGCCATTTCTAGGATGTGGAATTTTATTGGTGCTAGCAAACTAAACGAGAGTTTAGTGAGGAGTAGAATGTTATGTGCTGTTAAAACTGCAGAGAAAAAGTAAGCAGGATAGAATGCAGCTACTTAAATAAAATATTTTGTATATGTCTTAGAGAAGTTTATTTTAAATAATGGGTATTTTCTTTAGCTGTGTGAACTCAAATGCTGTTTCTATAAAGGGAGATGTTTGACCTGCTTCAAGCTATAAAAGAAGATTTGTGATTCTTCTAAGTCCACATGCCCTAGATTAATGTTAGTGTCAAACTGATTCTACGTTAAGCTCATTTAATGTACCTCTGGGCTATAAGATGTTACTTTGCCAGCAGCAAAGGTCACGTGCTTTCAGGTATTGACAGTGCAAGGAATGACAAGTTGTTTCTGTGTTTGAGTGGATCAGGGTCTTTTTAGCATTCATTCAATGAATTTGGCAAACTGTAGCCTCTGCCCAAGAGGCCTCTGTGCCTTTGAGCATACAGCAGAGGGAATTATTAGACTTCCAGCTCTGAAATCTATAGCTTCATTTAGTTCAGACCTCCCAAAGGAATTTTTATGCCTTTAGCTAAATAGCAAACAATTTTGAAGCTGACTTTACCTAGGTAGCAAATTTCTTCTTGATCATAAAAAGAAATTGAAAGAATCATTTATATATTTATTGTTTTTAAGCACATTTTTTGTTTAAATATATTTATGTACAGTAAGTCATACTAGCCTTACAACTGCAGTTATAAAAAACAACAGCCTCTGTGAAACTTTGCAAGCATCGGTCCTAAGGATGGAAGCCTGATCAGATAGCTGAAACTCAGGAGCAGAGTTGCTTTCTTGGCTCCTTCCCGGGTTATTGAGTGATGAAGCAAGTCATGTAATACCAAGATTTACACAATGTTGTGAGTCATCTTTAATAGGTAATCAGAATATGCATTAAGCTGCTCAGATGGGAGCCTGACATTTCCCAAAGACTCACAGACTATACATGGCTTCTCCTGTACATTTTAGTGGTGAAGAATGCTCGGAGAAAAGTTTTGTTCTCTAAGGCAAAAAGCAACAAAGGGAGTTAAAGTTATGATGCTCTGGGAATAGAATTTGCTAAGTATTATTGGACACCTGCAATCTGTGCGGTAGATTTTTTTTCTCCCAGACTGGGATCTGAGCAAGGGGACGGAAACAGCTTATAGGGGATTCCAAAGCGATGGATATGCTAAATGTCTGTCTCTTGCACAAATGCAGACACTTAGGTCAGGGCTACAGTCAGGCTTCTCTGGGAAGCAGATACTTGGAGCCTGAAGTCATGTCCTTGGTCTCAGTGCTTGCTCCTTCACTGTTTATACATTATCCCAAAATTGCCACTTGATAAAGAGCAGAAAAGTCTCAAGAATGCCAGCACTCAGTCCCCACATCAAGTGATCTAATGTGCAGAAGCAAGCCCCCTCCTCCTCCTCCCCAGCATATGGATCTTGCCTGGAGCAGCTTTCCCAGGAGAGGTAGACTGAACTTTTTGTCACCATTGCCTGGTAACTGAGGAACTCTCCTGGGACTGGAGCTGGAGCTCCAGACGTCATCACGAGGAGGAGGGCTCAAAGCTCAGACTTCCAGTTTTCTGGCAGATCCCCAACATCCCATGAATTTTCCATGGCCAATATGTGCCTCACAAATCGGGCTCCTTTGGAGACTTATGCCTGTTTTGCATCTCCCAAACAGCTTTAGCTAAAAGGCAGGATCTTAGGCAATTAGTGCAACAAAGACAGGGTGACAACTGAGCAGACCCAGAAGCCTAGCATTAGGTCTCCAAGGAACTTTAGGTATCTTAAGCTGTGCAGCACGATAGGTATAGATTATTTTAATTGCTCTTCTGAAGTTAAGCTCCTAAGTTTCTCTGAAAGGGCACTGATGTGATTTGTTGCATGCTTGCTGAAAAGCACATTGGACCATGCTATAGTGACCCAAGTACTGTTAGAGATGGTTCATTTGTTCGCATATGTGTCACAGTTCCCAGAAGTGTCCATGCAAGGGTTTAAATGAACCTGAACAGCTTAATCAGCACAGACTTGTGTATGGACATACCTTTTTCACATCTGTGCCATTTGTTTCACTGTTTCCCTTCTCACTTTCTTCTCGTCACATTTTTCCTTATCAAAGTTTCCCTAACTTTAAACACTTCCCTGAATCTTTTCCTTTTTATTCTCTTCCCAGTTGCCTTTTTATCTTTGTAGAAAGCTGTGGAGGGTGTAAAAATGGCAAATGGGAGATGAGACTAAATATGATCTGAAAATGCAATATAGTTTGCCCCCGAGCTCTTCACAGCGAAATTTGGGATCTGGACAACTTTCTTAACTTGCTTAGCACAGCTGAACAGAGAAAGGGGAACAGGGCACTGTCAAGTATGATGGTACGTTAGGTTTCTGGAGAAAGTAAAAAAGCATTAGAAGGCAAAATTTTGCCAGGCTTTCTCTCACAGTAGCACTGGGTACTCAGGCACAGCTTCCCTAAAGCATGAGGAAAAGCAGTAAGCAAGTTTTTTTAGTGTTGCAAGTGAAGTCTTATGTCAGTGTCACTCTTCCAAAGGCAACAGTATTATATTGGCTTATATTGTTAAAATTCAGGATTACAATTGATGCTTCTGAACACAAGCCTGTATTTTTCCTCCCAGCTGCAGATTATAGGACACTAATATTCTTTCTGTACCCTTATGAGGAAATAAGTGTGCTGAGTTCTAAATGCATGTATAAGAAAGGAAAATAATGCGTGTGTGTGTGTGTGTGCCTGTAGGTAGATATAGATAAAGACATAGATATAATCTCTAAGCTTGTTTTGTTGTGGTGATTGTTGACTCCCAAGACATAAGCTGGGAAATCATGAAAATTTACGAAGCCCTCCCCAGTGTGACTCTCATTCTCTTCCTCTTTCTCTGTATCTTTTGTAGTTGTACAATAGTTGTATCTTTAAGTACAACTCAAAGGAACATCTCCAGGGAGATTTTAGTCCATATATGTACAGAAGGTTGATTATATCCTAAAATTCTTTCAAATTCGTGCTTTTCAGTATATTTTCAGCAAAAGGCATTAGGCAATAGCTCAGAAATGACACCAATTAGCTGATCTACTGGGTGGGATTCAGAAACCTAGATGTAGGTGTTTGTTAGTGTGTGGATATCTGGTGTCCCATTACAGGCAATAGCATTTTAATTGATACAGCCAGTGGGGCTCGGAGAGCTGCATCTGGACAAGCTAAATAGTTTCCAGGTTCCCCTACTGTACAGACTAGATTCCCCTCTGACTGTCATGGGAGCTTAGACACTTACCTCCTGTAGTGACACCAACATTTTGAGAATTAAATCTAGGTGTCTAAAATGTGGGGGTGAATTCCACCTACTGTAATTATTTAAGTAGATGCAGATGTATGTGTGAAGTAAAGATGGTGATTGGATTAGAACTGCTGTGATATTAATATGAATAAATTCCAACCTATTCTGTTATGTGGCTCTCAGGAGTAATTAAAATTCAGTGTATGGCTAACTTATTTTTATGTGCATTTACTTATCACAAAAGGTATATATGTGCCTGTATTAATGAGGCAAGTAACTCTAGAGTATCTTTCTCATAATTAAGATATTCAGGGTGCTCCATAAGCATTTAGTAATGCTAACTCCCATTAAGCATTACATAAGTCAATTACACTTATTCATTTCCAATGAAAATATTAAAACCAGAAGTTAGAGAGCTAGTCCTGTAGAGTCCGAACAATTCCAGATAATGATTAGAACCATAAAGTAAGAGCACTCATCACCTTCAGAAGTTGTTTAGTACTAAGCAGGGTGGAATCCTCAGGGACATGTTCATACCTCGAGAGAGGGTCAGCCTAAGACCTAAGAAACACTGACAAGTCATCAAAACAGACCTGAAGTGATTCATAGATTTTTGTGCTTGATCCTGTGCATGAAGGTGAATCTGACTATAAGTAATAAAATTCATTCCTTTAAATAGTAAGATTCAGTTTTGTTCTTCTGTGCAAAACAAGTTACTGACAGCCTAGAAATAAGGAAGGGTTTCTTTTAGTCTCAGAGCTCCTAAATTATTCTGTCTCAGCACTGCCTCGCTAGGTATGTTGGTTGTGCACCCATTCAGAAGCAGGATACAGTCAGTACTTGATTATCCATGTGTTGCAGATTATTCATGCCACAGATATTAGCTGAAGCTCAGACCCACATGAATGTGGCTACACAGCTTCCAGGAGCATCTCAACTCCGTAATCAGTACAACTGCTTTTGCATTACACAGAGCGGGAGTTAATAAGCCCGTATGAATCTTATCTGGCTCCATGGTAAGCCAGTTCCCTGGGAAACACAGAGGCTCTTGATGGTGTCAACCTGTATCCAGCTGGACTTTATTAATTTGGGCTCAAGGCTGCTCTGCCAAGCCCATAGTGGAGCTGGCATTGATGGCAACCCTGAGGCTGGCAGGTGACAAAGGGTGGGGGGAGTGAAGCGGTTGCTTCTGCACCATGGTCCATTTCCCTAGAAAAGCAGTTTGCGGTTTATTAGTGGAGGCACAGTGCCACAAGATTTCAGGCAGTTTGTTCAGGTTTTTTTATTTTAACTAATGTGTCTTTCTGAAGTGCCAGGAGGAGTTTGCATGGGCCTGTGTTCAGTCAGAGCGGTCCATGTCTTCCAAAACCCACTCTGGATATCTATAGATTGAGGAGGTTTTAGTGCTTACTTAGGCTTAGTAGGGTAGAAGTTTTTAAGTTGTCAATAAGAGATTGGTTGTAAGGATGTGTATTCATCTCTAAACTGTACTTCACATCAGGAGACTCTAATGCATCAATCCTAGTCTGACACTGGCACTATGATCTGGGCAGCTCTTGAAAGCCTGTGGCATGACATAGTGCTCCAGCACTGATTCTTTCAGTTTCTCCAAACTTTTAACATTCATACACAGGTACTTTCTTCATATTACAGTGAGACACATATATTCTACAGTAATCTTAAAAGCCTAGCCCCAGATTTATTAAAATCTTAGTGGTTTGTGATGGCTGTGAAAGTTGGTGCAGTTGAAGCATGCTGGTTCCATACCTGATGGAGGCACTTCCAAAAGAAGTTGTTCTTAGCTGCCCTTGATTTTGCCTTGCCAAAAGCAGGGAATTCTGGACAATAAACTTCTGGGATATTCCCCCAGTTTCTTTATGACCATATATTCATTTCTTTATTTTTACTTTTCAAAAGTCCTATTTCAAGTAGTGGAGTTTCTGAAACTATAATGTTAGCTTGTGTATAAATGAGATCCAGAAACCTCAAACATGCTGTTAGACAATGGAAAACTAAGATCCATGGACAAGACTGAAACATAATTAGAGAAAATGTAACAAGAAAAGCATCTTAATTGTGCTGAAGCAAAGGTTTCTATGGACTGCAAACATTTTTAATTTCTATAGCAACTTATCATCAAGAACTTTCTAAAAAATATTAATTAATTAAGCCTCACAATTTGCAAGGTAAATAAGTGTTATATTGGGATGGTTCTGTTTATCCTTAGGATACAGTCTGATCTATTTGTAGTTGATGTTTGGCAGCATATACCCCTGTTGACCCAGATGGTAACAATC
Organism: Haliaeetus leucocephalus; assembly: GCF_000737465.1. Classification (NCBI taxonomy): domain Eukaryota; kingdom Metazoa; phylum Chordata; class Aves; order Accipitriformes; family Accipitridae; genus Haliaeetus; species Haliaeetus leucocephalus. The sequence continues at coordinate 7,109,878 of NW_010972942.1, read as the reverse complement.
ACGTACAGCAAGTATTTCTAGATTGTAATGGTAGACAAGATTCTGACCAAAAATTCCTAGACATTTAATGTAAACAGTGGCAAAATTAAGACACTGCGTAAACTGAGAAAGACACTAGTGTCAGTATTGTCTGTTAAATGTATTGGGAACTCCCATAAATACAGGTAGTTCTAACTATGTCTTGGTATTTGCCTGGGCAAGTCCCTTAATCTTTTCTTATCAAAACAAGGACCAAAGACATGCCATGTGGAACAGATTCTGAAAGCTCTGTGGAGCCAAAAAAATCCATTGCCTGTGGCCCCAGAAAAAACTTCATTAAGGACATTTGGTAAGACTTCAGTGTGCTTGTACTTCTTTGAGCCTTTCTGCTAGAAGTTGAATTATTTGAACTATGTCAATAGTTGCCCGAGTTTGTCTACATGAGTTAAGTCATTTAAGAAATTACTTATAAAAGTAGTGAATTTGATGAGAGTGTAAGTTAAGCTAATTAATCATCAGTTAGTCACGGCCTTGTATCTAGACAAGCAGCAGTCTTGCAATATGCAGTGCCTGGGGGCAGTAAGTAAGAATACTCTATCTCACATGAAGCTTTGGGGGCATTTCTTTTTTATCTCACTGTGCTAGCCTATAGACATACTATAAATTCATTGAAATAGAAAACCCAATGTATTTTGTACAGTCTCTGCCCTTCTAGTGGCGTAATCCAGACACTGTATTCAACTGAATTTCCTCAGCCTGTTGGAAAAAGAAAGCTCTGACTACAGAAGCCCCTGTGCCACAAGCAGGCTTGTATCCTTCTCTAAAGCTTCAGAAACTTTAAGTGTATCCAGCAGGTAAACTAATCTATCTTCAAGGTGTCCCCATTGCAGAACTGTAATTCAGGAAAAGAGGTGATCTGTGGGTACTATGCTCAGAACCATTTCTTTGTAGATGAAAATCAGTGCTTATCACACCATCCAGAAACAGCTAACCAGAGCAGCTTTTGTTAGTGCATCATTTCTGTCTTGTAACTCTCCTAGAGTTGAATGTTCTGCAGCAGCTTCAGAGCCTTAGTGTGTTTCTAACAGCTCATAGTCACACATGATGTAGTACTGTAGCTGAGTGTTGATGGGACAAAGGTTTTGATATTGATAGTGGGATTTTGTCCAAGAGGAGTAGTGTCACTGTTTTTATAACAGAAAGCTTTAAAAAAGCCTTGGTGGTCTTTGCTTTTCACCTTTAAGGTTCTAACTTAAGGGCAGTTTGGCATACTTAGCTTTCACATGGCAGACCTGTTACATGTCCCTTGTCTGCCGCCCATCTTCCCTGCCTGGGGAGCTCCTTTCAGCTCTTGTGAGTGAACTTTCAGTGCACCTGAGTGAAACTCTTTCAGCTGCTTCTGTGGCTGCTTTCTACTGTGCTTGTCAAAACTATCTGAATTGTACCAAAGTTAACAGGGCTAAAAACAGAGCAGTAACTAGGAATTAAGAAGCTGATAATATCAATGTGGCCAAATGTACTAATCATAAAACAAAACAGTAAAATTTCACTGCTCGAATGGCAGCTTGTTTGCTATATTATACCAGTTCCTGTATTTTACGTGCTCAGTTGAAGACCGAAGAAATGTCTCTTTTTCAGGGGATGATTCAGTTCATTCATACCATAGCCGCAGGCAAAATTCCTCAGCATGCTGTATTTTACTGTGAGAATATTCATGTTCTGAAGTCAAGCTCAAATGTTCAGTCATTTTAACTATTTGAACAAACCAATTGCTTAACATTTCAAGTCACTTTTTAACGAAGTCCATTTCTATACAAAAATGCTCCTGGTTAATTCTTGAGTTTACTTTGCTAGGCCAACCACACTGAACTCTTGAACACCCAAGGAGTAGGTGCAGTAATATGAAAAGACAGTAAAAATACATTACTGTATTTACCTTAAGCAAATTAACTGTATAGGAGGCCCTGCATTAGCAGGGTGTCCAAGGAACTTAAGGCAATTATGTGATGCAAAGCTGTAGCAGCAATGTTTCCAACCTTGCCAGCACACAGTAAGAAGCCAGCAGGTGTTTCTGTCCTCTGGGAGAAGAACCAACTCTTCTGCCTGTCTCCCTCTTCTCCCCTTCTGCCCTATCAAAATGAGTGCAAGAACCAGATCCTCACCAAAACCTTCACATAATGTAGTGCATGACAAGGGACGTCTCTCACACAGGAGGGACATTCCAGCTTGTGTCCTGGTAAGGAAGGCTGCAGAGCTGGGAAGGGCTGAAATTTCAGCTTTGTATGGTTCTGTGGCTTCTTAGATGGGTCCTCACCCTTACAGATGTGAGATTAGTTTATTGTAAAGAAGAGAAACATAGAATTACAAACTTTTAACTCTATCAAATGAAAACCATGCTTCGGAAACAATAGCTGGCTTGGCTCAGTACATAGGAGTGTTCCCTCCAACTCTCTATCTTTAAAGGAGGCACTGGGGAGCATGGATTAAATTATTAAATCCAATCAATTAACTAATTACATTAAAGCAGTAAATTGGATAAAATTATTCGCTTTTGCTTTACAATATTATGAAGGCAAATTCCCTGCACAGCTTCACACATAAAGTAGGAAAGACTCTTATTTAATGGGACTTGGCCACAGGAGTTGTGCAAAGGATCAGATCCAGAAATAGCAGTCAGAAAGAAACGATACTTCAGACAAAGTGGAGCAGTATTCCCTGACAGTTCTGCCAAATGTGTTGATTTATTTTAATGATTTTTTTTAAGCACTGAATGATACTTTGTTTTAGTGGAGGTAACCTGCCCAAGCTAGCAGGCTACATGACACTGAAGTCATGTTTTGATTAGCATCAAGATTCCTACCTGCCTAAATCAATTCATTGTGCAAAGGTACAAGAGCCAAAAAAAGTAATACTCAGAATTAAAGATGTTTGGTCATCTATTCTCCAGTGAGGCTGGAAACACAGATGAGTGTAGCGCCCTTCCCATTGCGTGTCATCACAACTCTGTCTTCCTCAGCCCTGAAGAAAACACATTTTTAACATTGCCAACTCTCTCTGCTTTGTCAGACATCTCATTTTTGGCATCATATGATTCTAGAAAAACTTATCTCTTATTTGGAAGAAATATAAATGTTCTTAAGGACTTAGGATTGCCAAAAAAACTTTCAAAATGAACAACCATAGAGGCTATGGAGCCAAAAGATAAGTAACACCAACGCAGCATTTATTATTTTTTAAAATATCATTATTTTGAAAACAGTTTCTTGATTTATCTTGGGGGTTGAGTCATACCTTTTTTATTTAATGCTTGCTGTTGACAGGAGTAGAGTCTCTTCATTTTTCAGTGGGTTTCCTGATTTCTGCTGTTCAGTAACTTGAACATCTCTGTCATTTTCATCTCCATGGATCACCTTCTTTCTTTAATGCTACTGCTACTATTGAAATAAGTGAGAGCGTTGCCAATAAGTTCAGAATGGAGCTTAACAAAAATATCTTTTGGGAAATTTAAGCAGAGTCCTTCAGACTGTTTCAGACTAGACCTATTGTGCAGCATGGTTAAATCATTGTTATTCTTTTATTCCCTCTGTATAAATATAACAGCAGTATAAAAATCTTTTTGATGTCTAGGATAGTGTATGGCATCACAGGAAAACTAAGGAGGTCTTCTAAGCTGATTAAATAAAACCAACAAGAGTCACAGGAGGGAAGGGAGGAGGGAAAACACTTGCTTGCCTGATCTGAGATGTTTGCAAAAGCTGCAGCAATTCTCCACCAGTTAAGGATTGAAGTTTCCCTGGTGGACTGGTGACCTTTGATGTGATAATTGCTGGTTTTCCTGAAACACCAAAAGAGAGCATGTATAGTAGGGTTAGAAGAAAAAGGGATAAATATTAATGAAGCATTGGTTTTTCATTCAAAACCAGCAGGAGCCAAGCAGTTAAACGCTCCTTTTCATCCCATGAAGCAGGATAGAAACTAAGATCCCGATAATATTTGCCACATAACTTAATCTCTGAGCAGTTTTACAGAATGTTGTGTACCTCTGTGGGTAAGAGCTTATTCTGTTCTTGAGAAAAGTATTAATTCTGTTAGGTTTTCCTTCTTGTGAAACTGTCATATAAAATTTAGTTTTAAATGTTATTTTAAGTATTAAGTTTTTACCTCCAATGTAACACATACATATGTGTAAGGGTATTAATTTTCCATTATGGTGGCCTTAGAAGCTTTATTCTTTGGGTCAGGCAGGGTAAGGTGCCATAGGACAGGAGAAAGGTGAAAGTATTATCCTTCTTTTGTTGTGATCTACATGAAAGTTTCTACCCTTTATCTGAATCCAGGTGGATCCTAAGTTGCTACTTTTCGGCATCCTCTTGCACACAGTTCACCACCATCTGCTTGATCATAGACAATAACAGGTAAATGTGCTATAGTCAGCATGCAGTTTGCTTTGTCTCTCACAAGCTGGGTGAAAAGAAAAATGTTTGCAGAGCAAAACAGGGACAACATAGCCCATTGCTTACTGCAAAAACTTTTTTTTTTTTTTTTTTTTTTTTTTTTTTGTAGTAGAGACGCAAGTGTTTTATTTACCTGGTGAAGTTACTTTCTTCTGGAGTTAGTTCTTAGTAGGTGAAAAGATACTTAGATTTGCCAAAAGGCTTACCATCTCCAGTCAGATGTTAATTTGCATGTCTGTCATGGCTTGGAAAAGATTAAGTATTAGCCTTTCTTCTAGCATGTCAGCCGTATTGTGCTGTTATCTTGAAGTATTTTAAGGCCAAATAAAATTGAGATTTTCAGACTGATTAGCTGGTGTCACTGCAAAGGCATTTTTGTATTCAAGAAATGTCTTTGTTATAGCAGCCATCATATCTGACCTGCTCCTCAGGTCGATAAAGATGAAGCGCTTTTGGTCTGTTGCAGAAGGAACTCATTGTGGCCCACGACTGGGCCTGCTTTCATATGCATACACTTACTGCCAACCTAGCAACATACATGTTCTCTTCAAATGATTAATATAGCATCAAATGAGACATACTGTTTCTCTGGAAAACATCCTTGTAAAGCTGACTGAAATGGGAGGTTAAATATCAAAGGGCTAACACAAAGAAACGGAATGATCAAACAACTAGACTATTTTGTGATTTACATGGGTTATTTTGCTGATGATTAAGTAAAGAAAAACCTGCTGAGATGAAGAGTAAGCAATTACACATTGAGGAAACTCTCATACTTACTGCCTTATTAGTAGTATTCATAGACTGAGAGACCCTCCACATGGTGATCACTTGCTAATTCCTTATAGCCAACAGCTTTGATGTGCTTACATTATGTGATTTACTTGGAGGAACAGAAAAGGCAGGAAATATTCACTGAATGCGTAACCACTGAGCATCAGAGAAAAATTGCAGAATTCAGGAAACATTTGAAAATAAAAAAGGCTGCATGCTTATTAATGGCTGTATCCCATCTTCAACTGTCAATGTCCTTTCCTAGAAGGCCGGTTAATAAGAATAATATGTTAATCATAACTACTGGTTATTGCAAGATACAGAATAATTTCCAAAAGTTAGAGGGAGATACTTCATTGTCAGCACAGCTGACAACAGCAGGAATAGTTGGCTGTGGAAGTAGAGAAAACTTTGATTACTAGACCAGACCATACAAGTTTCCTTTTACTGAAGTTTCAGTGTGTTACATGTACAGAAAAGACTTGGGAAAATGATACTTAACAAAGATTTTCACTAGAACAGTTATTCCTGGTTCCTCCCATCTGCAATATGGCTTCCTTTCTGGTAAGGAACCTTGTCTTTATGCTGACAGTCATTTTAAGCTCCTTTCCTGCTGCTAGGGAAGGGGAAAGGTGCTTGAGCAAAAATTAGGTACAGATGTCAGTTGATACTTTTAGACAGATTCAAAAACAATTCTAGTAATGGCGGATAGAAGAGAACATCTTACCTGTGTCTGTGCCAGTAGTGAACCAAAATATCAACAGATGGTGACTACTGTTCAAATGCCAGCAAGTGATGTTCCTTGAAGCACAAGCATGTTGTGAGGACATTTTTTCTGTGAGAGCATATAGTCTAGGGACTTGTGAACAAAGTATCAGGATAATAACAATAGCCTGACGATGGGATCAGCAAGTTCATCTACGGGCACAACTGTGCTGACTTACAGTTGTTCAAGATGTGCTGCACTTGCTGCAATGGATGACATGCCCAGTTAACAGATGATGCATCTGCCTTGATAGTCCACAGCACAGTAGCAAGTAATATGTCATGTTTTAGTCCCCACTGGTATTGTCATTGCTGAAGTCTGAATGCCCTGCAGATTATGCAATTTAAATGCCCTCTGTTTTCAAAGAGAGAAAAGGCATGGTGTTGAGGAGTATTTAAATGTAGAATGGTTGATGGTTGCATATTTATATATGGAAGACAACCACAACACACATGAAGACTGTAACATGAACCCATGTGAAAATTTTGTATTAGTAAATAAATAAATATCAGTAAATCTTTTCCAGTTCCCTTACTTAGCTCCTAAGGTAACATGCACCATACATTACTGAAGAAATACAGTCTGTCTTATATTCCTACAGCATAGAGCAGTAAGTGAAACCATGGTTTTACTTTGAACATTGACCGAAATATGGCATTGTCAGCTTATCATTTCTCGTAATAATTTCTAGTGTGTGATCAGTTTACAAGTAAAGAGGTGAATTAAGTGTAAGACGGTCTTAGCACAAATGCAATGTTGATGAATGGAAACAAGTCAGGAATACATCTTTAAGGAGGCTTACCTGGATAATCATTAAGGATCTAAGCTCATGGTCCAGTCTAGCTTGACATGTCACCATCCGTAATAAATTACAGAATGGTGTTGGTTTTGGAAAGTCCTTCTGGCATAACATACTCAGTAGTAATATCATCAGGTTTTAAGGGAGGCCTTGTACTTATGACTGTTGTCATTTAATATTGTAGGGATGTATGATCTGCACTATGTCTTTCATTAAAGGTAAAGCTGGCCAGAGGATGACAGTTTAGCTTTCAAGGATTCAGATTTTTTTCATTTCACACTGCAATGAAAACAAAAGCCCTCTGGTGTTTTTTGTTTTTCTTTCCACAACATGAAATTGTATTGAAATTTATTTTCAGATTGAAAAGTTAAGGTTTTCCATCTGAGCCTCAAGTCTGGGAGTAAGCAGAAAGCTTAGCCTGGAGTCAGAGTAGTCAAGCTGATATTCCTCTGTTTTAGTTTCAATGCTATTTCATTGATACCAGTGATAATAAATTTGCTAATTCTTTGCACAGTGAATCAAGGAACTTATATGAAGGATGTTATGTAAGAAAACATGAAAAAATACTGAGAGTGTTATATCCAACATATAGTTAACAAACAGAGGAAGACGCATTAAAAATATGTCCAAAAGTCCTATTCAACAGGATATTTCCATAACATATGGCATAAGGAATAGTTTTTCAGCCATAAGCCTTAGGCAGGTATTAGATGCTAACTTATGACATTCATCACACTGTCTAGGAGGTGCATATGATTCATACTAGTCGATCAGCTGCCTTGGTTTTAAGCAATTTCACGCTAAAAAGAAAATGTATTAGCAAAAGCTCTTTGCTATTTGGTTATGGTTCTTTGCTTCCTAAAATTGCCTTCCCACTGTGTCCTCACCTGTAAGATAAAACCTGTATCATTTGACTGTTAACAGTTGATACATATTTTGTATAGACTGCTGAACTGAATGTTAAACCACAGAAGATAGGATACTTTATAATAAATAGATCCCTCTATCATACTGGTAAAGGTGATGATTTGTGACATGCTCCATTCTACTGTATCACAATTTTTGTTTCTTTGTTGTTGTTGATGCCCTTCCCCACAGAATAGCCGATTCGGTGGATTTATCCGTAACAATTTCCTGGCAAAGTGTACTTGTCCACTGCAACTTTTAGGGCAACTTTTCTGCAGTTATAGATAGTGGGGTTTGATTCTCATGCAGCCGGAGAGATACTTTTTCAGTCATTTACAAATGGTGCTGTTGCTGCCCGTTTGTGTCACGGCCACGAGTTGCTGCTGGCCCTGCCTGCCCCTGCCCAACCCCTGGAGCCTTCACCTCTCTGCCTACAGCCCAGGGCCCCATTGGGGCTCCCCCCCGGCCCTGCCAGGCCGTGGGCCTTGCTGAGCCAGGCCCACCCACGGGCTCATGTCCCAGCCGGGCCTGGGCTTGTCCCTGTCCCTGTCCCCGTGCCCAGTGTCTGGGGCTGGGGCTGCCCCGGTGCCCCCCCAGAGCCCAGCTCCTGGCCTGGGCGTGGGACAGGCCAGGCTGCCAGACCCTGCCCGGCCTCTCCCAGCCACAGCCCACAGGGCCCGCGCTGTGCCCTGGCAATGTGGCTGTAGATGTTACGTGAAACACAGGAGGATTTCATTTGCGGATACATAAAAATTACATTTGTGAACGTAGGAAACACATGCCAACTCTCAGACGTTTTGCTGCGTCTCTCCCAGCTCTATCCTGTGTAAAGCTGAATATGTAACTCAATATTGTAATAAAGTTGGGGGAGAGAAAATCATGCAAAGAAATGTGTAAGAGTTTTACAAATAGTGGCAACGTTAAGATAAATGCCTCTGACCAGGGGTCAACAGAGTTTTAAGTGTAGGAGATAATGGAAACATAATCTGGTGCCATATGATACTTTAGCATAATGCATTTTTCATTTCAGATCCTTTCTCTCTCTTTATACCCTGAAATGTGGTATATTTTTGTCCGAATTTTAATGTGTCTATAATCAAAAGATACTTTACCACCTAGGGAAGAGGTAGGTTTCTAGGAGCTTTCAGTAAAATGGAAAAACAAGAGGGTGGGGTAACTTGAGCAGGCGACCGAGCGGTGGATTATGCTATGTGCTATATGGGTGCTGTGATCCCCATCCTGCAGGTCTGGGGAGGGGATTTAGGGCATATCATCTGCTTGAAACTACTCTGCTTTTAAAGGAGATGCTAAGGACAGTTAGGAATTTTATAAAAGCCCATTATAAAATTGAATAAAAGAACAGAGATAGGAAAATGTTGTCTTTTCAGGGTATCCTCCTTTCTGTAGCTCGGAAGTCTTCTGCACTGCCTCTCTGTTTAACAACACCACCACAGTTAGTGGTTTTTCCAAACAGTGTTCATGCTTTTCTTTAGTTACAGTTTCCAGATATGCATCAGGACACTACACACGAATAACAGGGCATTTTCAGTCTGGAAGTTTTTGTATGTTAACATTCAGTGTTGAGTTCTTCTGCCATAAAGGAAAATGTCTGGGCAGAAGACAGGGGAAGATTATGCCACGAAACTCCTTGTAGAGTTTTTCAAAATATTCTATCCAAGAGGCATTTGCTCATCACGGTAAGGCATGGAAAGCACCTCTAATTTTGGAGGGAAGTTACCCGGAGGCTGTGTTAGTCTAAGAAACCTGTGACCCTCAGTCTCAAAGGGTATCTATTACTAAGAGCTTATGATCAGAACTGTCTACACAAGTAACCCTTAACACGGGGAAGATTCTGTGGGAACAAATGCAAGTTAATAACTTCATTCCTACTACAGAAAAACTCTGGGAAATACATTAATCATTGTGATGTTAATAGATCATAATGATATCTTCAAGAATAATATGGTTTTTAATAGATTTTATAGTATTAAGAAATAAAAAGGAGTTGTAAAATTTAAAACATGCAGGGCTGGTTATGATTAGCCTTTTTTTCCAGGAGACTTTTCCTATAAAACTGCTTTTTTGTGGTTATAAACCTTCCATCAAAATCCTGAAATTAAATCTAGAAATAAACACATTTTGCAAATGCCATGCCATTGTAAATAGAGGTTTGGAAAATTATCATTATTCACCGTCTGCAGCTCTGTGTTTAGAGTTTTGCAGTCTTCTAAGAAACTAATAATCATCCTGAGTGATATTTTCAGGAACAATTGGAACTTGTTGACAGCGCTAAAAATTTGAAATTCCATATTTTAAAGCAATAACTGTTTCACATAGTGAGACAGAGGATGCAGCATTTAAACTGCCTGCATTTAGACTTTAAAATCAGCCATATGGGACAGAAGGGGTCCCTCTGGAAAAATATTCGTTTAACTCCTGATAAATTACTCATTTTTGCTTGTTTATTTTAAAGGACAACATACACAGGAATGTATTCATGGCAGATGAATTAGCTCCTATACTATGAGTGTGCAGTGTGGTTAGCGTGAAACATTTACACCACCCAGCTCATCAGAAACCAGTCAGATCATTTGTTTCATTCCAGCCGTGCTCTTTACATTTACATGGGGCCTGGGGCAGAGGGGTTTTCAAATCTCTCTTTTCTCATATATAAAGTTGCTCTTCTTTTCAAAATCCTGACTGCTTTAATCACTCTGTTCTAGTAACAAAAAAAAAACCACTGCAAAATGATGTCTAAATCAGTTTTCATTTCTGCGGAAGCACTGATATAATTGGAAGACTTCTCCCTGGTTCAGTGGACTTTGGTCAGCCTGTAACTATAGCAAAACTAGCTTTTTTTATGGCACAATTCATTTCTGGTCCTGAGAATAACACAAAAAGTTCAGAAATAATCAGAAATAGAAAAGTCATGTTTTCAGTCAATCCAACTACTTGAAAATCTTCATTGATTCATTTACTTTACAAGGAAAGGCTCTGTGAAATGTTTGTTTCACTTAGTTCAGTTTCACTTTTCCCTAATAGCAATACCTCTTTAAACAAATATTAGCATATATTTGACACAGCACTTGATAGACAGCATCTAAAATACTTTGTCCAGTTCTGGGCCCCCAATATGGGAAAGACATCACTAAACTGGGGTAAGTTCAGCAGATGGCCATCAAGATGGTTGGGGTTGGAGCCCGGGCCCTGTGTGAAGAGGCTGTGGGAGCTGGGTTGTTCAGCATAGAGCAGAGACAGCTTTGGAGGGTCTAACAGCAGCCCCCCAGTGACTACAGCGAGGTCACTGAGAAGATGGACCCCCATTCTTGATAGTCATGCATGGCAAGAGAACAAGAGACAATGGGCATAAATTGAAACAAAAGAGGTTCAGACTGGATATAAGGAAAACCAAATTTCACCCTCAGGACCACCAAGCAGCGGAACAGGGCCCCAGACCATTTGGGCAGTGCCCATCCTTGGGGGTTTTCAGGGCTTGACTTGGTAAAGCCCTGAGCAGCCTGGTCTGACCTCACAGCTGAGTGCTAAGGACAAAGAGAATTCTCTATATGTTGGTCTAAGCATTCCTGAATTGGGTCATTGACACAGTTTATGAGAGACCTTTCATACAAGAACATCTCATCGTACATTTAGGAAAAAAATATCCAGTAAAGCAACATTGATGGTTTCCCCACAATAATCACTGTAAACTGGAATGCCTCCCAAATTCCTTCCTACACAAAATGAAGAAAAGCACTACAGTTCTGTCCTTTGCCTTTCTATCTCCTCTCTGTTATCTGGGAGTGATTTCCAGTGCATCCTGGTCTTTCCCATTCCTGATCCATTCTGTATTATTCAGAAGCTTCTACCCAGAGATTACCAATTTTTTTTCTTGTCCTCCCTCTCTGTGTATAATGCACAGTCAGGTGCTGGGACATAAGGTTGACTGCCTGCTCCATCACTGCTGGAGAAAAATAATTCAGTATGTGCTGTGTCAGGCATCTTAGTACAATCTTGGCTCATGAGCAGGCTTACAATTAACTACCTATAAAGATACAAGATATATATATATCATTTATAAAGATGATATAAAATCATGTCTCTTCATTGCTAAATAGGAGCTTTGCTTAGTAAGAAGTGCATTGGAAGTAAAAATATGTGTGCTTGAATGTATTCAGCTTCATATTCCATCCTTTAAAACTGCTCTCTCATCTACAAAAGCCCAGACTGTGAAATTGAAAGTACCTGTATGTGCGCTTGAAAGATGAAGAAAGTATTTCCACAGGCATTTTCACTTGGAAAATGAAGGCGCATTTATATGTGCTACCCTTTCAAAATGTTTTCTGAGATAAAGTTATTCACAGAATAATTTCAACAAGTCATTCTTGAGTCTCTTAGATCTCAGACTGAAGATTATTTTCAAACAGCTCTTTGAGAACAGATTTCCAGAATTCAGGCTGAAACAATTGGTATTGCTCAGACACATAAGCTGAATATGGTATATTCTGTCCTTGAACAGGCAAGTGTGACTCTAATTTCAGGCTTTTTTGATAGGAATACTAATGTTCAGATGAAATTCAGTATGCAGATGCTTTGTAAATTTTGGCCTTTCCTCATGTGCCACTGATGGTTAGCTTTTTTTGAAATATTCAGCAAAGACCTTAAAGCATCCTTGCACTAGGGATATATTGAAAAGCCTGCAGGAGGTTGTTTTAAGGAGTTGAGCAATCCTGTACAATCCAGCAGACATATTTATTTTGCACAGCTGAACACATGTATCAGGGTCTAAGTAAGGACTTGGACACCCGATTTGGCAGTAAAATCCGTCAGTTTTATTCCTTGCTCATATTTGCTGCCATTCCTGTGCAAAACTTTTTTCACCTAGTAGGACATGGCCATGTGGAGATGACTTTCTGAGTTTCCCCATGGTGGGTTAGCCACAGGTCACCCCGGCAATTCTCCCCTTAAGTGTACTCAGGTGTGTGCTTGAATGGGGACTGTGGGCCAGCAAGGTGACAAGAGGTGAGGGGACTGGAAAGATTATTGTGATAGCAGACACAAATCCTCTGTGTTCCTGGGCTGGGGCTGTACTTTGTGTCCCCCCAGGTAATGCAGCTTGGGGAACACCAGGGACCTCCTGATTACAAAGGCAATTAAAAGTAAGATAGATAGTAGGGGTGATGTGCTTCTCGGCAGTGCCTCAAGTCAGTGCAACTTCCTTGATGGCTAGTCTTTATGGAAAAGGATATGAAGCATCTGTTTTTTGTAACAGATTGTTTTGTTTCGTCTGACTGTCTGTTTACTATTATTAGTAGGCTGGTTTCCCTATGGTACAGGTTTGTCAGGGAGGAATTTATTTAAAAACACATTTCTTTGTCTGTCAAGGAGCTTTTACATGTATATCAGGGAAGGTGAAATTTATACTGTGCCAGGACTGGAAAAGCTGCTTGACAAAGAGAAGCAACCTAGTAAGGAAGATCTTGCTTAAAAAATGGTACTCAGGACCTGATCTATTTAATCTATTTTAGTAGTCCTATTAAATTCAGTTTGAATGTATTGAGAATAAAACTCATTTGAATATAATGAGACTACTCAAAAAAAAAAAAAATTATTAGGCTTGATCTCCAGACCTGGAAGCGAAAGAGAAAGTCAACAGACACCATATGCAGTCTGTATTGAACCTACGTGCACATAAGCACACTCACTGGGTGTGTAAGCACACAAAGTACTGATGCTATGAATAAGTTCACTTTCTGAAGTTCGCTTTCTGCACTGTAGTATAATAGAGTAAGTTTTTCAAAAGCACTTAGAGGAACTGCCCAACTCTCCTGGTTAGCCAGGGGCTGGCACCTATCTAAATTGCCGTGGTGTTTCTGAGTAGTCAATCCTTCCGTGCTATAGCTAAATGTACATCTGAGATCCTCTCCCAGGAGTACAGGTGCTCTATCTGTTTACATACATACACTTATATAGCTTCATACTGCCAATTCCTCATGCTTCAGTCCTTACATAGACTTCTCTCATCCTCATGTGGTCCTGCCGCTTCCCCTGGGCAGTCAGCAAGGAGAATGGCCAGAGCAGCCGTGCATTAGGCTCAGCTTCCACCCAAGACCACCCACCCACCCACATGACAGTACAACCTACCTTAACCTCTCCCTGTGATAATGGAGGTGTGTACATTACCATGAGGAAATGGGCATGTTCTCTGTCTTCTCCTGTATGTGTAGATCCTTAGATATTCTGTGCTAAAGATGCTGTATTCATATTCAAGTTAATCATGTCCATTTATTTAGGAAAACAAACTGTTTCCCAAATCAAAAAACAAAAACCCCTCTTTCAAAGAGAGCTGCAGATCTTTGAGGGGAAGTAAACATATCTAGAAGGAAGCTTTTTAAATTGAAAGACTTCTCTATCTAAAGGAGATGTGAAAAGCTATGCCCTTGCAGTTTCTAAAGCCGATGGACTTAAATAGGAACTTAAAGAAATGTGCAAACTCTGTCACCGTTGTTCACCTCTGTGATATGATCTCCCAACTCAAGACTACTTACTGGATCACTGAACTGTCAGTGTGTTGTTGTATGATATGTTTTCATAATGCCCCACACTGCTGAAGTGAGCAGGGATATAGCAAAGATATATGGGTTTAAAACGGAATTCTAAAATTGCCTGAAATTCCTTCATACACAGAGTTTACTCTTTATATTTGAAAAATACTTGGAGTCTTTTAGCAATTATATTATCTGGTAGCTGGAAAGCCACTTTCTTTAAAGATTAAAAAAATCTGATATCGGAAGCCTGTTTGGAGCCTAGTACACGTCTAATTATCTTTCTCAGTCTTAATTATTTAGCAAGTGCTAATAAACTGCACGTATCATGACACTCATGTTTAATAAGCATATAAATTTAATTGATTTTTTTCCTTCTCTTTGAAGACTAACAGACATGGAATTCAATCAAAAGGCAATGGCATTATAACTTCCAATATAACATCAGGTTTTAATAAGCCTCCTGTTTGCTGCACACATGTGCTTAAGACTGCCTGGAAACCAAATCAGCAGAGAAAAGGGATTACTTTAGATTACTTTGAAATGTGCATTGTTTGAAATGGCCTCTGGTGACCAGCTTTCATGAATGGCTGATTTTACTTGTGGGGCACGTCATCTGGCTCAATTATACCACGCTCTTTTGTATGACAAGTGCACTTCTTGGCTGTGTTGAAATATGAAATTCTAAAACAAAGTAAATCAGATGGTGAGAAATAAATTTAAGTAACTGTATATTATTAGAAGTTTGTAACTTAGCAGCAGGCGCTCTTCTTACTGAAAAATATGAGTGAATTTTCTTTTAAAACTTTCACAGATTTGAAGTTAATATGAAAATATTATTTTAAATTTTCTTTAATGTTTTATTCAACTATATTAATGGCATTAAAATAAAAAAGACATATTTTCCTTTTCTCAGAGACAGATCATTTCTTCTACAGTTATGTATTTTTAAAATGTTATTGGAGTTTGTTGTTTTATTCTGACATATGAAGTGTTGGAAAGTTTTACCTACTAAGAATATCCCTTAACCTGTACAAAGTTATAAAAGTGGGTTAACAAGTGTGCATTATACTTTCAAGTCACTGCAGGCTTTTTCTTTTCCTGTCCGTAACCGTTTGCAAAATTACAATGTAAAAACGTAATATAAGGTTATGATTCTCCCTGCCTGCAATTACTTTAAATTATAGTTACTTTAAATTAATCTAGCCTGAGGCACTGATGATACATCATTATAATACAGAGATTACATTTAGAAGGTGAACAGATAACTGATTGATTAGTAAAGTGTGTTGGAAATCCAATAGGTAATGATGAGATTAGACCCAGATAGGAAGTACATTCTTTGTGTTCACTGTAAATCCTATACTTTACAACTAAGATTAGGGGATTAACCTTTAAGAAGAGATGGTAGGTCTTGCTTTTTCCTGACTTCTGCTGTACTGTAAATGTGTTTCCCATGGCTGCAGGCTCGATATTCCCACAGGAAACTGACCTGCACATTTACACGGTCATGCCTGGTACCCTGAGATCACAGTGTTTGTCTTTTAAATACAAGATAGCAGTGTAAGACGCAAGAAGAGCATTACCTTTACTACACTTAAAACAGTCATCTGTCAACTGCTTTTTCCACTTAAGTGCTTCACTGTATGAGTGAAATTGAGAGTTGTTGCTGTTGTTGTTGTAGAGTGTTACAACCCTCTAGTCGTCAAGGCAACATGATTTAAGGAGAGATTTAAGACTTCTGAACCGCTAGGTTGCTTTGGTACAGATGAACATCTCGCCTCCCTGACCTTTTATTATGTAATTTCAATCTGTCTGCACAATCTTCATGAAATTACTAATCTCATGAAATTACTAATTTTGTTGCGTGTCTAACCACACACCTGTTATGATTCATAGCATAGACTATGTGACACTTTAAGAGGTCTATCCACCCTTTGACATAAACATCAAACATTCACAGAGACTGTAAGTGTGTTGCTGAGAAAACCCCTTTCACTCCCTTTCACCTTGGAGTTTCCATGTATGCAAAGTATTCTTTAGTACAGCAGCCTTGCTAGGTGCGCACGTTTCACTTTAAAGCAAAGAACTGAAAATGGTAGGCATAAACCACTGAATCTGACCTTTGCAGGGGCACTAGTGAGTGAAGCCACCTCCATTTAACGTGATGTCAATGACAGCAATTTCTGGCACTACAGGCAGACTGGCAGGTTTTTGAAATGCCGCTGACCAGGTGCCCACCAAAGTGACCAACTTCCAAGGTCATATTGGAAATTACAGAATGCTGTCAATAGCAAATCCCTACTCTGCTTTTTATGAATGAAGAGAATTCTTCTTGTTGTCCTTTGCCTTTCTACTTTTCTTATGGAGAGTCTGATTTTAAGGAAACAGAGAACACTCAGGTCATGTTCCTGTAAAAAACACTCAGCAAAGCTAAAACTGTCAAGTCAGCAGGTCATAGGTAAAATACATAAGAAGGTAATGCTCTTCTGCTTGGGGTGAGGAAAGAAAGCTCATTTTCTTGTGGTGATTGATAGCTGAGATTTTGTTTGTTTGAGAGGTTTTATCCATTTCTTTATCAGAGAAACCTGTGAGAAGAAATTATCCAAGATGATCTTTTGCATAAAGGAAATGAGGCAACATATCACTTGCAATGACAAGGCCTTCTGCTTCTTTTCCATGCTTTTGATATATTTTTGTGCAAGTTCCTAGCACTTGTCAGCAAATCTCAAAAATGTCCTAAGTAGCAAAATGTTCATTTGTGGACTATATCTTAATGTCAATTTTTGGAGGTAGGGAAATCTAAGTACAGAGAAATAATCAGTAGGATACTGGATAGTAATGAGGAACAAAACACTTAACCAGAAAATTGCTACCACGTTAGGAGATTCTTGATTTAGGATCCCTGCAGTACCTTACATTCTTAATTCACTGGACACATTTATTGCTAATATCAGGGGAACAGAAACCTGAATTCTGGTTCTCAAGCTCCACAATCACAGTCCACAGTATTACTAGTATTATTACTATTACCGCTGTTTCTTTTATTGGCCAGAGTTGATCCATTTTTGTTTCTAAGGAAAGGCCACTAGAACAGCAGGCCTTAACCTATGACTTTGGATGATGCGCTGTCCTCGCTGCTCAGGCTAGAAAGAAAACACCAGCACTTTGGTGCAGAGAAGACAAAGTTGTCTCCCCTTTGTTATCACTTGGTCATGAATTACTGATGTGGGGCAATGCATAGCCCATGGTATTGGAGACATATATATGTCCAGTATCCTTACTCATTATCCCCACATTTGATTTCAGATTTACAAACAAGAAAGAAACCTGTTCATGTAAGCCAGATTCCCTATAGAAGGATATGTTGAAGCCACATTTGTAGAGCATTAAATATGAAGAAGTCCACACATCTTTAAAGCTTATAATGGAGTATACTTATGGATACTCAGTGCTCTGTTTCATAAACAAAGTGTATGATTCTGCACAGATTTTTATTGGCCAAACAGAAAATGGGTCTTTAACATAGTAAACATAGTAAAAAATGTGGACATGAAAACAAAGTGGATTCTCAAAGGGAAAATGCTATTTTTGGAAAACTGGGTGTCTTTTGTTGTGTTCCAAACTAAGCACTTTCAGCCAATGCACTGAAAAATCTTAAACACTTATTGGCCAAAATGAATATAAAATCTACGAATAATTTCAAAGGATACTATTCTATCTTTTGCTTTTCTTCCTAGTCACTGAAAGATATTCTCTTAAGAGACCTAGAAATACAGTCTTCCTAGTTTTTATGCCACATCACACGAAGTGGCACTGTAGCCCTTCTTCACAGTGCCCTGCCAATGTAATTCAAGTTTCATGGGTAATTAACTCTCCAGGCCAACAAGTCCTTGAACTGCCTGTTATAATACTAGCAGCATAGAAGCAACTAAAGATCCAAGTTCTCAGATTTTATCCCATGAAAGGTGAGTACAAACTATGAATTTGTGCTCCTGTGGAAAAAAAAAAAAAAGAATCACCGAAAGGAAAAATTACATCCAGATGAGGAAAAAGAGTTTCTTTGGATTTCTCTGGTTTCATTTATTTACTGACTACATTTCAGTTGTCATAGGTAAGTTCTCTAGGAAAAATATCCTTTAAATTTTCTGAACAGCATATACAGAAGTTATGATCAGCACTTGTTTACTTGGCCAGAGAAAAGCATTTTATACTACCGTCTTAATTTCTGAACACTGCACAAGATTTTAAGTTTACTTCCCCATGTGAATTTGAAAAGATCCCTTTTAGAATTTCTCCTGTTTTTGTCTATTTCTCAAGACAAATTACAGTGTCTGTAGGCGCACTTGTAGACTACCAGCCAGTATCCAACACAAACCTTGCAGCCTTGTCTTCCCTATCAAGCCTGTATTTTGACAGTTTTCTTTACTTCTTTTCCTTCTGAGAGTGGGAAACAGGCTGTAAAAGGACAAGTTGTCAAAGATCACCTTTTAATAAAGATATGTTGTACGCAAAATTGAAATAGTTATGAGCAACAAAAGGTGGCATTACTGTGCTCTTGTGCAAGAAGCATTCAATGAAACTTGGGTAATTAATTTTATATGTGTAGATCAGTCCTGATATTTTCCTTTATCCATCAAGGGGAAAAAATTAGATTTGGAAAAGAAACCCTTCATGCCCTTTTTCCTAGAAAAGACTTGCCCAAGGTGGCCCTAACTTGCTAAAGCAAAAGGATTTTTTAAAACTAACTAGTGTAGCCCAAAGAGGGTGAAATGAAGAATACTTGTTAATGTTCATTTGGATTAGTGTAAATTTTATTAACACTGAGGTGTAATTGTCAGGAACTTGTAGTTTCATACTGTGAGGGATTATTCAAACATGTTGGTGCCAATGTTTGCTCAGTGTAGTCAGGATGACTGCACTTTCTGGGTCAACATTGTCTGAAAAAGTTTGCTGTACAGTGCGACTGAGGTAAGAAACTAAACATTGAGTCTCACTTCATGTAGCCTTTGTGCTCTGTGAGGTGAGTCAAAGTTTTGCTATTTAAAGATCAGACATTTAGAGAAATTGTATTTCTGCTTTTGCACCAAGAGCATGTGGTGTCTGGTGTCTGTCAGAAGAAGGCTGACTTCTCCGGTAACCCTGATCTCTGGGGCTTTTGTCAGCTTTTATGTGACTTACAACAAATACAAGGAAATTGAACTATTTTTAAAAGTCAGTCCAGACTAATTACAGACTTCCAGTCTACTTACCTGAATGTTGTGCAATCACCGAAATGGTGTTTAACATTAAATGCTGATCCCCTGTATTGGCTTTGCGGTGCTTTAATGTCAGTTGGAGGCTGGACGGTTTGTTGCTGCAGAGACAATGAAAGACAAGATTTCTCTGCAACAGACACTTGGGTTTTCCTTTTAAAGACATTCACACTCTTCTGGTGTAATTACAGCCTGCCAGAGTGAGGAGCATGAAACTGTTTAGCTTGCGAAGCTTAAAATAAAAGGTGTATGTGAAAACAAGAACACGATCCTTTTTCTAGCAGTCCAGCACCAAGTCCCATCCCCTCCCTCTCCTGTGGCTTCTTCCCCTGAAATTTAGAGCACCTTCCTATTAGCGCAATTTTAGGTGAGTGATGGGGCCCTTTTTGTCTTCTGTGTTGCTCTCATTAAATATTTCTGCTTATTAATCTGTTTGTAGTTCATGTTGCATGTCTGAATATGAAGTCTCAGGGTGTGGGAGCACAGATCTCCTCATGAATTATGCTCCAGTCTAATTATATAATGTGCACCCCAGTTCCCATGCAGGCTTCCCCTCGGGCAGACCTCTTGAATGTTCTTGGGCTTGGGTGGTTTTCTGGGGATTTTTTATTGACCAATGTCACCATGCTTTATCCATAGTCCCAAAATAAAAACAGAAGGAAAGTATGTGGCAGGTCAATACCCTGGAGGGAGCAGGCATGACTCTGTGGTTTCTTTCCCACCCCTTTCCTTTTTGCCCCCAGATATCCCCTCCCTTCCCTTGTGTAACAGGACAGGTTTGCAGAGCTTCAGTCAGTAATGCCAAAAATGTTAAAGTGTAAGTGGCTACCCATTCCTCCCTGGGCCAATCAGTCATTTTCAGTCACAGGTTTAAATCTGCTGCAGCAAAGCCAAGCCTCTGTGCTTGCATCAGGTCTTACAAAAGCAAGGCTGTTTGAGTGACAGGCACGGAGAGGGGGTTCTGATAACGTACTGAGCCGAGTCTGGAAGCGGAGTATCAAGGACAAGGCTGTGCCAGAGGTACTGTGCATTATGGATGAGGCACTCAGGTCCGTCATTGATTGATTGAGGGACAGTTACGCTCTTTCACAATGCTGGGTAAGATCATCTGGACTGTCACTTAATATGAGCTTTCTTGTCAGTGGGAAGATGACTTTTCACGTAGTGATCCAATGCAGACTGCAAATGACAGCCATGCTCTCCCCTCTGTTTTGTAAGGGTTTAGTTGGTCATGCAGGTGAGTTAACCTAAAATAGCTTTATCGCATGCCAGGTGCCATACGCTGGAATTAACCCTTATTCTCAGAATCTCAGACTGACTATAAATATTGGAAAAGCACCTGCGTTTGATGATGTGAGATATAGGTCCTTTATCTCTAGCAGCCAAGGTGCCATTTAACTGCTGCGTAGGTATGGTATTAAATTAAGTAGGGGAGCTGGGGGGAATGCAAATTTTTTTACTCTTTTCTTTCAGGACAGAGAACGAAGCTGTAACGAACAGTTCTGGAGACTTTGAAGCACAGCCACAGTACTGAGGTCTTTGACTGACAAGCCTTCTGCTTTCTCCTTCTTACAGGGCTCCTCCTACAGATGTTCTGAACACGTCTGCATCCCGGCAATTTTTTACTGTGCCCAGGTACTGAATGTAAGGAACAAGCTACATAAAAAGAAGCGTGGGGTGTAGGAGAAGGAGCACTGTGAGGAGTATACCAGAAGTCATGCCTTTACAAAATGCAGGCAGTGGCATGACTTCAAGCAAAAATTATTTGAGAAAGCGTAGCTGCAGAATGACCGAGCTTATTTTTAGAAAATGACAGAATAAAGCTCTTATTCAACAATATGGCTTATAATCATGTTAAATGGTATGTGTCAGGCTTGACTTCCCTAAGTGTTATCCTTTCACTGTGTGACTGGAAGTTTATTTATTGCTTGAACAGAATTTCTTTTCCTCCCTACAGGTCTTGAAAACTAGAGCTCAGGCACTTCTGGATCGGTCTTTTAATTGAAATACTGGAACTACTATGAGGTCTTCTTGGTTTGCACTCATCTTGGCAGTGCTCAGTACTGAACTGCTAACAAGTCACTGTTCCACCGTCAAGTCCCCGAGGTTCAGAGGACGTGTGCAGCAGGAGCGAAAAAATATCAGACCAAATATCATCCTTGTACTCACAGATGATCAAGATGTGGAGCTAGGTGAGAAATAATTGTTATTTGCTACTTCATTTCCTCACATGTCTTTCAGTAATTTCTGCCAAGCAGAAAGTACTTTAAATTCAGGGAAGGTACTGGTCCTGGAACAATATCAGAATGTGGGACAAGTTTGGAAAATGAGTTAACAAATATTATTTAATAGCATTCATCACATTTAATTACAGACTTTAGGAAACCTATGCTTATCAAAATCTGCCATGGAAGGCTTTAATCACCAGCATAGAAGGATTTAATAATACATGCAAGGACATACAGGTAAAAAATTTGCATCAGAAGCCCTTTTTCACTTTGTGACTTTCTGTAACATTTAAAAATTTGAGCCTTATGAGGCTAACCTTTCCCTCAATGCTGTATAGGTGAGTGTCTTGTCACATGCATATATGTCATCTGACATGTTTATGCACACATACAAACTGGTCTGGTTTCAGGACATAAGCTTAATATTTCTGTGAATTATTAAAGTGTTTAAAATCCATCTGCTTTAAAACTATGCTATATGTATAAAAATAGGATAGTTTTGCTTTCACAAGTATACTAAATATCTGAGCACAACCTGGACATACCAGCCAGAAGTGATTTTCACATATTTTTCTTAGGGTGGAAAAAGTTAAAACACTTGGATGATGTTCCAGGAGGCCTTTGAATGTTTTCCATTAAGTAAGTTAGAAAGATATTAATAGTAGTTATGCATATAACTGATTTTTTGGTTCACTGCCCAAAGTGAAAAATGAAGGAGAGAAAGAGGATCATTTTAGGTTACCCCCAAGCAAATATTTTAGTTTTGGGGGTGGGAGGCAAGATCAAAAAGGTGAAAAATTGGCAAATCAATTTGAAATGAAATCTTTCTTAGTGTTTTTTAATGAAAGACATGTTTTTAATAAAAGTATAGTGAATTTCTAAACAAAGTGCCATATGACATTGAAAAATCAAAATGCTTCATTCCAGAAAACTTATAACAAAATAGTTCATTTGTTCTAAAATCACATACTTTCAGCCAGAAAGTTGTAGACAAAAAGTGGTCTAGATCTAAAAGCAATTCTTTAGTTGCTAGCATTTTCATTTTTGTCATGATGCAATAATAATTTACACAGTCCTTCAGGGCTGTGAGAACATAATTAATAAACTACATTTTGTGACTGAGAGTTAATGCTTTTATGCAGCATAGCTCCAAGACCAGGCCTTTAGATCTGAGCATATCTTATCTTTTTTATTTCTCACTCTTTCAAATGTCTGCTCTGTTTAGCCATGCTGCATAATGAATGGCTGTTCCCAGCTCCATTTTTGGCCTAAAATACAGCTATTACAATAGGAATGCATTTCTTCTTGATAGAGCCGTTCTGAAAATTTCATTAAAAGGGTCAAGTCATGTCTTCTTTTTTGTGGTCCAAAAGAGCCTACTTTCTCCAGGGCACTGGGGAAGGTAGGTCAGCAGACACATGTCTCTGAACAATGTTACCTTCTTGCTGTCTTCAGTCTTGCGAGAGGCTATGCAAGTGGTGAAAGAGGAGGAAGGACGTGGCAAGCCACTTTGTTCATATTGTGGAGCTCCTCTCTTTGAAAGCTGCTCTGGATGTTCACAGGGCACTCTGGCTCCTATTAGCAGGCAGCTGAGCAATAGCCTGGATGTGTATGCATTCCCACTGCCTTGAATAAAGACACAGGTTTTGCCTTTTCATAGATCATTTCACAGGAAACAGGATTCAGCCCCAAGACTTACTGTACTGCATTATTCACACTTCTGCTAATAAATCATTCTGCTTATTTGAAAAGTAAAGCCATACTGTTTTCCATGTGTGAATTATCCCCTCACCCTTCAGTGATTCCTGAGCAAAATCTTAAGTTTCCCAAAGGTCAATGGGAAGTAACACTTTCTGCCACAAACAGAATAAAACTTAGGCAGTGGTATCCAAAAAATCACAAGACTGGAGGTCTCTCAATATGGATTATTTGCTATCATATTCCCAGCATGAACATTTCTAAAAGCTGTTCTAAATGAATGATTTAACATAAAAGCATATAGGGTACGTTATAGACTTCAATCAGGGAGGATTTGTCTCCAGAGCATGTATGCGCATTGAACCAAAATATTCAGCTGCCGGAGTGCAAATGATATACAAGGGAGTTATCCAAAGTAAAATTTGCAAGATGCAGGGAGCTTGCATTTAGTTAGTGCTCAAAGCATAGGAGTATGTGCATCTTCCTATCGATCTGCACCATCCCCCTGAGTTTTGCATTCTGAATGCAAAAAGTTCAGCAAGGCTGCTGTCTCATTCAGCTTATCAGATAAAACCCACAAATTGCTCCACAACTCCAGTCAGTTCCTATCTATGCTGGGAGGAATGTGTCACAGAGGAAGGATATTACAGGTCAGCTGGTGGATGGCAACTTAAGCGGTGTGAAGCAGCCTGGCCCATGGTACTTGAAGAAACTCAGCAAACACTTGGGCCCAGAAGCTGGGAAATGACTGGTTAAATTGTGCTTCTGTGCACTTTCTTTCCCCCACCAGGATCTTGAGGGTAGAAAAATAACTGCCCAACACTGAGGCAAATGGGCATCTTGCTCAAGACAAAGCACCAGAACCCAGAACTGCCCAGAACTACTGCCCCCCTGGAGACAACATACTGCTGCTCTTCAGGGCAGTGGCCCCAGTTCCCACTGGGGTCAGGTCTGTACTCTGATCAGGCATGTGTACAGGTATTTCCAACTTTTTGCTCGCTCTTTAGTCTCTTCCCCTGTCCTTCAGATTCTCTATCACTTGCACACATCAGTACCTCAAACCATGGCCCCCCCAATCACTCTTGTAATCCTCACTGTAAATAATACCTTATAATCCTCACTGTAAATAATACCTTGCATAATGCCAGAAAGGAGTCAAAACTAATGAGTACATTGGTAGGTCCAGTGTTTCTAACCCAGAGGCCTTTGAGATGTCAGAGAAGTGGGAAGAAAAAAAAAAGAGGGAAAATTCAGTTTGAGACAATCACTTTTTTCTGTACCCTTGTTTACAGCCTAATGCACAACCCAGTGAAATCCATATAAACCATCCACTGAGTACAGCACTGGGTGAAGAGATCGCATCACCTGGATGTATCACATCAGGCATAATTTGCCTGGGTTGCTTTCCATCTTCACTAGAACTAAAGTACTGAAAAACATAAGCTGAAAAAATGGGGATATGTGCTGAGATCTGACAAAGTCCATCCCCTTCCTGGGGCTTTGTGTACAACCCATATAAAGACAAGGTCGCTCTAGCTGTTCCTTTGTAGAGATGCCCACCTGTGATACACCTGGATGAAAGTCCATAGCAACTTTAAGACTTGTTATGAAACCTTGTTTACCAAACATATTTCTTGATACATGAGAACAGACTGAGAAGTGACACTGAATTTCTTGCATGACAAAACTTGCTAACTTCTTGTGCAAAGTGGTTGTTCCCAGTTATCTGGTTCCCCTCAGGTTCTCCCCAATCGGTCATGTAGAGCGCGAGTGTCCTGCTGTCAAACAGTGCCTGAGTATGTGTGCCCTGAAGACTGTGGGCCAGATGGTAAAGAGCACAAGCTGTGAGGAGAGCTACAGAGAGCAAAGAATTATAATTTATATCAGCAAGTTTTATCTCCTACTTATGTTTTGTTTTCCAAATGCGGAAGTCTCACCTGCTTTGAAGTGCCTATTCCAGAATTTCCAGAGGGGCTAAATCTATTATCAGTGTCAGTAAGTGCATACCTGGAGGAAAAACTTACTCATAAACAGCAGGTTTGCAAGAGCAGAGGGCTGACCAAGCAGAGGAATGAGGAAGCGCTCTAACAGCTACTCATTTATAATGCATAGAGGCATGAAAGTGCACATCAGCTCTGCTGCTGTTACCATGCATTAGTGTACCTGAACAGTGCACTTTCCATCTGAGGACCTCAAAGCACCTTACAGCTGAGCTCTCAGCATTAAACTGTGACATTTCAAAACCAGGAGAGCTATGGCAAAAACAAAACAAAACAAAACAAGAACTAAAAAGAAAAAGCCAGCCTGGGGTCCGAAATAAAGACGTGTAGAGTGAGGATGATCTCTCATTTGACTTTTACTTAACAACTCAGTGAAATGCTCCCACTCATATAAATGGAGACCTTTTGTGTTCACGGACCTCTCAGTTACTCTCCTACTTCTCTGTATCTCTAAACTCATGTGTTTTTTCTGTATTGAGTTCAGGAAAGCACAAATGCAGATGTTCTGCATTTAGAAAAGAGAGGCTGTGAAAGAGGAAGGGTCCAAAATGATGGAGACTTATATGCAGGGTATTAAAAGTATCATTGAAGACACAGACATTGACACTGCCCCAGGAGATGCTGAAGAGCTAAATGCCTCTTCCTTTTTTTAATCAAACAATTTTGATGCAAAAAATTTCATAGTCAGCACTGACTCTTTAGCCCCAAAACAAAACAGAGCATGCTTAATTTTAACGAGTAAAATAAATTGTAAGATTTTACTGCTTACACCTAAAGTTGAGCCTCCTTGGCAGTTTTGTGGTTTTACAGACATGTCTTTCATGTTTAAAAAAACTATTTTTTTTAATTTGGTTTTCAAGTGACCCAAACAAAACCACCAAGAAAAACTCTTATTGCATCAGTGGAATCTATGAATTTAAATTTAAGCCCATTGCTGTCAACTGTGTGGAATTAATTGTAAAAACAAAGGGAAAAAAACAAAGTAGAATTCCAGAAACCTCTTCTTTGCCACCAAAATTGTGTATTACAATTCACAAACTTGCTTCCTGGACGCATAGTGCCATATCCACGGTTCACCCTCACCCTTCAATCCCTGCTCTGTTGGATAACAGAAAGAGCAAAGTTTGACAGCTGTCAGCAAATACTGACAGGCCCTATCAGGAGCTGCTCAGTCTTTCTGCAGTCTGAAATCTGCAAGGCCTGCCTGTCTCACCTTGTTGTTCATGAAGATGTTTTGAAGGATGCAAAAAATGTCTTTGTTCTTTAAACCGGATCAATACAGTTTCTTGAGAAAGGTGCTGAATTTTGCCAGTATTTTTTGCATGCAGATTCATCCCCAAAAGCTGATTTTGAGCATAGTGCTTCAATATGGGAGCCAGACATGCTGATCCTGTGTCCAGAGAAACTTTCCTCTAGAAAAATTGTTACTTAATTGCCTCTCTATTCTCCTCTATCTCTCCCTCCCTCCCTTACCTTCTTCCTGTCTCTCATTCTGTCTCTCTGATTATCTGATAAAATGGAAAGAATTGTAACAGATTATTGGTAATCTCAGAATTTTACATATTTTACTGGCACATTTACCAATTATGTCTTCTGTGTAACATACTGTTTTCCTACAGCAGTGTTTGAAGAACTATTGATCTATAAATTTTACACAGCTCTAAAGCTTTAACATTGTATTTCTACATTAGTCTGTATTTTAATTTTGTTTTGAAGCCTGAGAAAAATGTATTTCTGGAATCCTGAATAATATGTTTGGTGATACAATAAAAACCTTATCTTTTCTCCTAAAATTACCTGAACTATGGAGTAGTACAGACTGATGTCCAAAGGCAAGCTAATCACTGATACTTTACTTTTAATGGCATAGTAGCAGCCAATATATTCTAACTATTTTTGCTGCACAGTGATGATCAGTACCTCTTATTGCAGGGTCCTTACAAGTGATGAATAAAACCAGAAGGATTATGGAGAATGGAGGGGCTTCTTTTATCAATGCATTTGTAACCACCCCAATGTGCTGCCCATCGCGTTCCTCCATGCTGACTGGGAAGTATGTGCACAACCACAACATATACACCAACAACGAAAACTGTTCTTCTCCCTCATGGCAGGCTACTCATGAGCCACGTACCTTCGCTGTGTATCTCAATAACACTGGGTATAGAACAGGTAAGAGACAAATCAACAGCAGTTCTTTGTTTGAAGTGAAAATGACAGATATTTCAGCAATGGGTCTCGAATCACTGCCTAAAATGAAGCAACTATTGTCCCAAATTGGAATTACAGAGGAGACGTTAGGTTTAGTGTTATGGAGAGGGAGGGTAGTACTGACTGCTGGTCCAGATCTGCAGCTAACGGCATATAAAGAAACTCACTCATAATGGAGCAGCATATTTTCACATTTGGATGTGGGAAATAAACTGTTGGGCAGTTACACCTAGTGTGAAAGAGGTGCATTTTAGTGGCATTGTGGGACTGAACTGGCAGTTCCAGCCGTGATTATGGTCAGTATTATGGCCTGCTTGTGGACAGCTGCTAACAGTTATGGAAGAAGATGTCAGGGCCAGGCTGGGGTCTGGTGCCAAAGACCTCACAGGAGTGAAGTGCCTGTCATGGGAGTGAAACAAGGTGAATGGTATAATTTAAACTTTGCCATGGGGCAATATTTCATTTGCATTTTCTGAAATGGAATAGAAACATGCCTTTAAGAAGGATTGTTCTGCTGTGCACCAATAAGATTTGATAGTTTTCTTGTAAATTCCTGGTGGTTTTCCGCAGTCAGGAGATCCCTTTCCTGTCTACAAAGAACTCTTCTTATTCCTCTCGCCTGCGCTTCAGCTTGATGTAAAACCTGATTCATTTCTGCATCACCTATCCCCTAAGATTCAATCTGTAGACACGTTAGGCTCCAGGCTGACTTCCCCTTCGCAAGGTACAGGAGTTGTGCGAGGTCATGAGGGTGCAATTTGTCCAAAAGCGTCACTCACCTACAAAGACTCCCCTTTACAGGACCAATGAGGCACAGATCTCGGTGCCAACTGCGTTCCTTACAATGTAATTGGCAGCAAAGAAATTTGTCTCTATCAGCAGCTTAGGCACAAGAACAGATTGCTTTCAAAACATATAGCAAGCAAATGTCTCCATGCTGTCTGCTTTTCCTAATTCTCTTAATGCTGCTATATCCAATGCCTTAAATTTATCTGCCTGTTTGCCATCTTCACTACACAGACAGCTCTCTCTTTTTTCTTCTGTTTCTCTGTATCTGTAGTTCTGGAGAGCTTCTGCATCCTGTTCAAAAAGCAAACTCAGACAAATATTTAACTTCTTTGGACCTGATGTTGGCTCTGACACATGTGCTGAATAGTACTTCAGTCTCTATTAAGCTGGTTTCAGTGAAGTTACCATCTGAGTACAGCGCTGCTAAATCTGAGTAAGGGTCAGCATCAAGGCTTTGGAGGAGAAAAACAGGGGAGAGAACTGACAGTCACTGCTAGAAAAGGTGCTGAATTCACCCTAAAATATAAGCTTTGTCTCATGGCTTATGTCTCAGAAATCCTTTCTGCTTGATCTATGGCTGCCTCATGTGGTACTTGGCTTTCCTGTTCTTAAAAAATTTAGTATCATCTTATTGATTTGTAATCTAATACTTGCACAACTAAATGCCTCATGTGTAAACTAGATAGCTCTATCACGAGCCCTCCCTGCCCTTCTGGGCGTAAACACTCTGCTTTGGGTATGTCTTCTGCACTGCCTTGTATTATGAAGGCATGTGGAGAAGTCTACTAAATGCAGACTTGGCCCTATTAAATGGAAAGAAAAAGGGGTCAAAAGAAAAGGAAAAGGAAAAAAAATCCCTTTCCAAAGGCAGGCAGGGAGAACATCAGTCCTAAAACCATCAGGGTAAGTGAGTTTAACAAGGGGCAGGAAGGAGAGAAAGGAAATGGAAACAAATGAAAATACTTGTATGAAACTCCGATGCTGACCAGGGTACATTGTCCAACCCTATAACAATATGTCTGTCCCAAAGAATTTATCCACTTACTCCTTGTAAGATAAGCCTCCCTTCTAATTACCCACAATTATTTTTGGAAGTGGCAGCTTAATTAACAGCAGATCTTATAATACATTTTTTAAGGATAGTGTTGCCTCATTAAAAAGTTATCAAAAGTCCACTAACCAACTAATAATCTACACTTCACAGCTAGAAAGTTTAGTAAAATTGTAATGACTCAAGAATACCTGGGAGTCAAGGATAATTGGGAGTGAAAAAGAGGGAACTGGAGAGAGAGAGTGGCTACATGCCACATAGACTAGTCGTGACTCTGCGCTGATATTGCAGATGCTGTGGGTATTTACCCTGTGCATTTCTATGTGTTTTGAGAGGAAATCAATATCCTCCTCAATGGGAAACTGAAGTGGAGAAAAAGAAGTGAGTGACTCACACAGTTTGGTGACAGTCCTGATAAGGCCCTGGTCCAGAGAGCTCCAGTCCAGATGAGACAAAGTACAATACCTCCAACCTGGTTGTCTGTTTGAAATTATGAAGATTTAGCTCTCACTTTTTGCACAGGATCAAATTATTATGTAAGTCAGTGGAAATAAAGAGGTGAGAGAATGTTTGTACAATGTCCTTACTTCTGTTCACTCCAAATAGTTTCCGACATCTATAAAGCATCTCCTGTCTAAACCTGCTGCAGCCTTAACTAAACCCTCTATACTGCAATTGGTCACATGTGGGCAGATTTCTTATGAGAAGAGTCCTGCTGAAGCCACGAGAACTCCATGCAAGCACAGTAGGCCATTTAAAGAGAGGTCTGAAATGTGCTCTAGTAAACTGTGGTCATAATTAGAGCCCACTGGGAAAACCTGGCAAAGAACAGAATGGGGTTTTCTTTCCTTTTTCTATTTGACTCTTCTACTCCCGTTCTACTCAGATGTGACCTCATGGAGATGTTGCATTTCATGGAAACACCCCTTTTTGAATATTATATGACAGTGCTAAATCATAGGCAGGAAAATCGCTGGGTGCTGGCAGGGCAGAAAATATTCAGAAACAACACTGCCAAACCAAAATCACTTTTGCTTCTAATTATAATTTTTAAAAAATCCCAAAACAATTAAAGATGTTTCAATGTTTACGGTTTCCCTTACTCACAAGCTGTATGCTAATGCAGCAATGAGTCAACTGCACAGCTTCCTGATCGTTGAAAGTCCACTAACTTGGTAATATTAAGCTAGAATTTGTAGGAAATAGCAGGGAAAGCACAGTGAATAGGTAGAAAGAGAAAACAAAGCAACTCTGGAGAGCTTCAGAGAGATGAGACTTTTGTTTTAATTACATAGGCTCCAGCTGCTCATACTGGGGAGGAAAAAGGGTGACTCTGTAATCACTTTCAAATTTTGTGGAAATTGTGAGAAAAACTCGAGAAGTTTTCTTTTATCTTGTAGTTTTTAATGTCAGTAGACGTCCCTTCAGCTATTTAGATTCAGAAATTTTATTCATAAGATTATTAGATGCAGGAGTTCGAGATTTTGCTTTGTGCTTTGTAAAGTATTGGCTGGTTATTTGCTCTTCTTTCAGTCCTCCCTGGGGTACTGTTGAAGTCTGTTACTCTCTTTACCTTCTGTTGCTCTGGCCCAGCCCTACAACACATAGTCTTGCCTCTCAGATGTGCCCTTCGGTGTTGTCAGTTCACGCTGCCATTCACCTACACAAACACAAAGGAAAACTCCAGGAGTGCACTACCTCAACCTTGCCTTCCTCCAGGAGGAAAGAAGGATTGTGCTACGTCTTAATAACCGAGCAGTAGCTGAGCATTTTCTCAGTATTTTAGAAGACAGAGCCATGACAGCAGCACAGCCAATATCCAGGAGACATAAATGTAACAATCATTTTATCGTTAAATAGTGTGTCACACTTTGTATACTGCAGGATTTTACATTTTTACCAGCTGAAGTTTCATCCTTTTGCAAATATGAAGAGAAATGTTAAGTTTAAAATTCTCACCCTGACTTAACATGCGTATGCATTCAGAGCCCTCTCTGTTTAGTGTTACTTTGTCGAATCACTACCTTCTAATCCTTGCTCCTCTTAGCCCTTCACAACCAGCGTAACCGTGCAGGAGGGAACAGGGGTCTGCCCTTGCTCAGCAACTGCTGACAGCCTCACAGCATCATGCCAAACGCAGGACCAGGCTTTCCCCTTATGGAATCCCACCTGAAAGAACAGAGATCACCAAATTAGGCAATTACTTGCTTACATTTTTAAGAATTGTCTTTGGGAAGATGTATTGCCCAATATTTTATTTCTTGCTCAGGAGTATCAACCAATCAGAATAACGTTCAGGATTCATGCATGCAAGTGTACTGATGGCATTCTCAGCCTTTCGTGGGACAAAAATGGTAACATAGCAAAGTTAAGCAACTTGAACATTAATTTCTAAATGCTTGCATTTGTAAAACTCAAAATTCAAGAAGTGACTGGACATCGAGATGTCACTATCTGGCATGTTTTGACATTAGTCACAGACTTCTGTGTAGTGATGAACAGAAATGGTCACTTGCTTGACATCTAGTTGATATGTTCAACAGTTCATATCAGCTTCTGATGCATGTCAGTTGGCACCTGTCACTTACAGGTATATTTCTTAGTGTAGTGACCAAAGAACTAATAAAATGCTGAGGTGACAAAAAAATGAAAGCTAAGGAGTATTTAAACTCGGCAAAATTCCCTTCTGACACACAGGGACAAGTTAATCTTTCCTAAAGGGAGCAAAAGCTATGCCTCCTGAAGGTGCAGGCAGACAATACGTTTCCTCTGGAGGCAAAGCCAGTGTGTTTCCTGTTCACAGCCTTACAGTACAATTCACTGCCAGCACACGCTATTTTTAATCTGCATCGTTTCAGTGACCTAATTTGTATCCTGCCTCATGCACTCTTTCAAAACGGAGAGGGTGACAGAATATGTTACAGGGGTGGGAATGAGTGAGCAGGGAATCAGTCCTAGTTTTCCAAATATTTCTAAAGTGAAAAAAAAAAAGAGAGAGAGAGAACTCCAAGCATTCAGGTTCTTTCTTAATTGGTATAAAAGAGGCAGGGGAGCATCAAACACAATTTAACTTGTAAGTATTTTAAATAATTGAAAATATGCCTCATTTTCAGAATAAAATTGCACTTTCAGTCAAACTAAGAAATGTACAAATAAAACTCAAATGCGCTGAATATATTCAATAGTCCACAAAAAGAGAAATGTAGAAGAGGGAAAAGTCTGAAAAGGATAACATGCAGGATTTTCTAGTTCTATGGTATCATGTGAAGTGAAACATCTTTTGGTTTCTGTCCAGGACCTCATCAAACCACAGCATGTTTGCCTACTTATGCTTAAAACAGAATTCTATGCTATTAAATATTGCACAGAAAACTGTACACTGAAAGATTTTTAGCAAATTTACACATTCAAGTGCTTCATTTAGGAAAATCTGGATAGAACATTGTCTGTGCAACTACTTCATCTCTCTTGTTCGTGTGGCCAAATGATAGTCTTTAACTACATAATAACATACCACTTTCTGGAGGATGAAATTTCCTCAACTTAAAAACATAAACCAGTTCTATCAAGTGGCATGATGCTGGCATCCACATCAGCAAGGATGGGGGTCTCAGATCCCCTCTGCAGAAGTCTACTGCTTTCTTACTGAGTTACTAAGCAGAGTGGGGTTTTATCACACATATGGGGCCTGGGGCTGCCAGCTATAGGTTTTCAGATGCCTGCTGAAAGGAGGGTGGCAGTGAGACTCAGGAGTCCTTTCAGGCATTGTTGTGTCCTCCCCACTGTCCAAAGGTGCTTCTGGCTCCCTTCATCCTACCCTGTTAGGCAAAGAAGTCTCCACTCCAGTTTTTCTCATCCCAGTTTTCTGGCCCTGTAAGACCTCACCTCGGCCTCTGCCCTGAGCCTTGTCCCCCAGCCCGTCTGTCCTCAAGTTGTTCCCAACCTCCTGGATCCAGTCAGTCCTTGACAGACATGTCCTGTTCCCACTGCTTACCGTTAGCGATCTCCTTTCCCAGCCTGATCAGCAAATCTGCTTCTCCCACCCCCCTTCCCTTGTCAGTCAGCTTCTTTCTCCTTTCTGCACTCACTGACCAGTTTCTTGGTTTACTTTGCCAGTCCTGGGCCCCCAAGCCCCCACTGCTT